>NC_135956.1:83844265-84153347 GCF_053455715.1 Rhinoraja longicauda
AGGAAAGTGTCACGGAAATATTAAGATTAATAGTGGCTTTGTGACCCAAATCAAACCTTTTTAGTGAAACAATGATAGCAAAATATCAACAAATCAAATAATCTGTGCCCAATATGAGACGCAAGCCTAAAACTAGATGGGCAGGAAGCACGTGTTCATAATCTACCACATTGCTAGAAACAAAAAAATAAGCACCCTAACCATCCAAATGTAACATCGACCAATTTTCACACTCAAACAAGAGACTCAACACCTAGTTCAGATTCCCTTTGTAATATTGCATGAGCTACATTCAGAAATATCTGGGTGATATGCAGTCCTTAAAGTGTTCACTGCTAAGGATACAACTAACACCAAGAAAAAGGAATCAACTGAGCCCTAAAGCAATCAGTTCATTATTTACAAACCAACATCCTGAGTATAAACAGCTGCAAATCAGCATGGCCAACATTCAAGTTTGGACAAATATGGGCAGAGTATTTGTGCCAGCTAAGTGCCATTAGACATTGCTGTTACAAATGTCATCACCAAATCGTGTTGGACACATTGATCAGACATCTAACTCAACCAGCCGGGTAAGTACAGTTGCTCAGGAGTGGGTGAAAGGCTGGGTATTCTGCAGAAAGTGATTTGGCTCCCAGTTCCCCAAGCCCTTTCGTTACCTAATAGTCAAAAGTGAAGAAAACACTGAAATAACTGTTTCCATTGTAACTTTGGGCTACGCTGTAGCACAGATATCCCATTTGTTCTCTCGGTCCACCTTCTTCCACAAACATAAACATGTCCATTATTTTCTCACTCTTCCAGTTTTGATAAAGAAGTCCGCCCCGTTTCGCTCCACTCTGTTGCTGTTCGATCTGGTCAGCGCAACCAGGATCTTTTCATTTTTGGTTAAGGTCGATTTTGGCATGATTTCATTTCCCCCACTTCCCCTTTTAAATCATTGGTCATGTCACCACCAGACACATTTTTCCCTTCCTATCCACATCTAGATGGGATTGTTTTCTCCATGACCATTTAGCTCAGTCTTCCATTTCCGTACGGGTGCTGTCTGTATGGAGTTAGTGCGTTCTCCCTGTGACTGTGACTGGGTTTCCTCTGAGTGCTCTGGTTTCCTCCCATATTCCAATTGGCTTATGACTATTTGGCTTATGTTTGGATTCATTCTCTTCACTTTCCCAATTGGCCCTAGTGTGTAGGATAGAACTAGTGTACGGGTAATTGTCGGCCGTTGCAGACCCAGTGGGCCAACAGGCCTGTTTCCACTCTAGCTTCTCTAAACTCTAAATGCAACTATTGACACTTGTGCAAGAGATACTCTATTAAACAATGCAGAATACAACCTTTGGTATTTTTAGCTTGCAGTAACAAAAATAAACACAGCTGTTACAAAGGCCTTCTACACTCTCATGTGCTGGGGTAGCAGGGCGAAGGCCGCGGACGCCAACAGAATCAACAAGCTCATTAGGAAGGCTGGGAGTGAGGTTGGATTCATCGGAGGTGGTCTTGGAGGGGAGGATGCTCATCAAACTGCTGAGCATCTTGGACAATACAGCTTACCTCCTCAATGACACACTGGTCAACCTGAGGAGCACCTTCAGCAAATGACTAGTTCCATCAAGATGCAACACAGAACTCCACAGGGGATCCTTTTTCCCTGTGGCTATCAAACTGTACAAACCCTCCCCCCTCTGTCATGGGTGCGGTGCTGGCTCGAAGGGCAAAATGGCCTACTCCTGCACTTATTGTCTATTGACTATTGTCTAAAAGGAATAGTTGATGTTTCGGGTCAAGACCGTTCTTCAGACAAGCTGCAGAGATCCTATGTTCTAGCAATGCAATGGTAAAATGTGCCTCCACTGGAGATACAAAGCCGAACACAAAGAAGCGACACTCATTTTGTACCTTCTTCATTTTCCTAGTCCTTGGAAATAATAATGGTTGGATTCATTGACACAGGCATAGTGCTGATACCAGAGGAATATCAGTCACAATTTCTTGGCAACAAGATGAAAAATGAAGACTTCGGCCTCGGGGTCATTAAATCTGAGGCTGCATAAATCCCCAGAGAATCAATTATGTTTGATTTGGGGGACAGATGTCTTGAAACTGTTTAACTCAAACAGTAACTAATTGGTTGAAAAGAATAAAAGCAGCCAGCAGCTTTAAAAAAAAAACTGTGCAGAAACAAAAATTGGCGGCACGTTAGCGCAGCAGTAGAGTTGCTGCTTTACAGCGAATGCAGCGCCGGAGACTCAGGTTCGATCCTGACTACGGGTGCTGCACTGTAAGGAGTTTGTACGTTCTCCCCGTGACCTGCGTGGGTTTTCTCCGAGATCTTCGGTTTCCTCCCACACTCCAAAGACGTACAGGTATGTAGGTTAATTGGCTGGGTAAATGTAAAAATTGTCCCTAGTGGGTGTAGGATAGTGTTAATGTACGGGGATCGTTGGGCGGCGCGGACTTGGTGGGCCGAAAAGGCCTGTTTCCGGCTGTATATATATGATATGATATGATATGATATGAAAGGGGCACAAATCGAGAGGCAAGCGTTGAAACGCTGAACTTGAGTAAAAGACAGTGATAGATAATCGATGACAGCACTTTCTAGAATTCTAATGTGTCAATCTCCCAGGCAATACGGACCAGCTTAAAAGGCAGCTTGCAGGCTTTCAAGCACAAATTCTAATGTCACTGGACATGCCAGAAAGGGCATAAACCAAGTGTCACTTTAAATCTAATAGCCCAAAGTAATGCTCTACTGTGTGGTTTCATTACACAGGGCTTGTATACACTGGAATTTAGAAGGATGAGAGGGGATCTTATTGAAACATATAAGATTATTAAGGGATTGGACACGCTAGAGGCAGGAAACATGTTCCCAATGTTGGGGGAGTCCAGAACCAGGGGCCACAGTTTTATTGAATAAGGGGTAGGCCATTTAGGATGGAGATGAGGTAAAACCTTTTCACTCAGAGAGTTGTAAATCTGTGAATTCTCTGCCTCAGAAGGCAGTGGAGGCCAATTCTCTGGATGCTTTCAAGAGAGAGTGAGATAAAGCTCTTAATGATAGCGGAGTCAGGGGGTATGTATGGGGAGAGGGCAGGAACGGGGTACTGATTGTGGATGATCAGCCATGATCACATTGGATGGCGGTGCTGGCTCGAAGGGCCGAATGGCCTACTCCTGCACCTATTGTCTATTGTCTGTTATGCCCCGATTGTCCGACTCTTCGCTCACAGGCCATTTTCTAGGCACATACAGCTAAAAACACACGGCTATATTTCAACTCTTGATCCCAGTGGAGTTTAGATAAGTCTCAGTGATGTGAACAGTGCAAAACACAACATTGATGCAAACCAATGGTGCCAATTTGCTCATCTTGAGAAAAAAAACAAAAACACAAATATCATCGTGGCAGCAAAGAAAAATAAAGTGGAAGCGAGCAGGTCAGAGCCAAGATAATTTCTCAGTGAATGCATTCTTTTAAAACAATATAAATATTTAATAGCCTTCGGCTGACGTTTGCAGTGAGAATTACAACAACAAAAAACGAGAATATCTTTAAATATGTCCCCGGTTCTGATAAAACACCAATGGATTGAATCTACCCATTTAAGGATAAAACCAGCCTCACCAATTTACTCATCCCCAGAGGCAGGTAAATGCAATGATTGGGCCTGCAGACATCAAAGTACAGACACAAGGATCCCAGGGGTCACCAATCATTTCCTGATCTGCTCTCAGCTTCCTGATTCTATTTGCATTGATGACTTACTAACATGCTAATTCTGAAGTAATTAATAAAGATGCAAGAATTGCAGACAAGGCAACTATTTCCGTTACAGACTCCTCCGTTTTCGTAGTGAGATAACAACGAAATAACCTCCATGTGTGGGGCGCTCCTGAAGAAGCAGTTCAGAAAATAAAGTCGCTAAGACGCAATAAACCAGTAACAAAGTGGTAAAACAAGCCTTTCATAGATTCCAAATAAGGGAACACTCAAGTATCAGCCACTTTTATATCTTCCTCGTTTCAATAAGACAATAGGTGCAGGAGGAGGCCATTCGGCCCTTCCAGCCAGCACCACCATTCAATGTGATTATGGCTGATCATTCTCAATAATGTTGATGTGACCTGAAAACTCTTGGTCAGAAATATCACCAAGAGTTTTCAGGTCAATCAACTGTAAACAAGGGTCACATGGTCAGGGGGAGAGGGATATGGTGCACAAACTTCCTCTGCCACAAATCTGCGCGGTGAAATTCATCAGACATGCAGCAAGCTCTCCAGTTTTTGCCAACGTGTGCATGTTGAAGGCACAGGATTGGCCAATCAGTGCAACAGTGAACAGGAAAAGACTAAAAGGTGATTTTTTTTTTTCTTCAGTGATTGAGCCATGATTTGATTGAAACTTTAGTTTCAAAAGGTGGCCAATAGTATGGACAGAAATGATCTCTGCTGACTGCGGAGTTAAGGGATTTGGAAAGGCAGCGTCAGAGATGTAGAACCAAGACAGTGAACGGCTCATGGAGCTGATGGCTCATTGCTCCAGTAACCCAGGTTCACTCCGAACCTCACATGCTGTCTGTGTGTGCATTCTCTTGTTCTCGTGTGTTGTCCTCCAGGGCTCTAGTTTCTTCCCACATTTTAAAAAATCCACGTGTGGCAGCAAGCAGAAGATGGATTGTTCGGTCAACTTTCCCGACGCCAGGAACGTGGTGATACTTCTGCACTGTCCAGGTGAGGGAGGTCTGCCATAAGATTTTACTGGGTTGTATGCAAAACAAAGCATTGCACTGTACCTAGGGACATGTGACAAGTATAATTGAATCGTTGAAATAGATTGGCAAATTAATTGGCCGTTGTCTTGTCTCTCCTTCGTCTGTAAATTCTGAGAGGATAAAATGGGTCAGGGTATTATGAGTGCAAATAATGGGTGCTTTGTGGTCACCACTGAGTTAGTGGCTTGTAGAGCTCGACTCCATGCTGTATTTCTCAATACCTAAACCTCATGGGGAAAGTCATAGTCAATTTGAACGTCAGCAGATGACAATTTTTTTAGTTTAGTTTAGAGATACAGCGCGGAAACGGGCCATTCGGCCCACCGGGTCCGCGCCGACCAGCAATCCCTGCTCATTAACATTATCCTCTTCGGATCGTTCACCTTGTTGTGGTGAAGAGGCTTGCGTGCCCCCATGATTCCGAGAGCGATGCCGTCGGAAGCACTAGCTTCTGGTAGGGCCACCCATGGCGGTAAGGTCGAGGATGAGGGTCCAGACCAAGAACGATCTAACTTACATGACCTCAACGGAGGACCAGGTGGACAAAGTTATCTTGAACTCAACGGCTGTGAAGGCTGCAACAGATCTATCAGCTCCAATCGTCTTGGTTCCCTTGCCATTGGAATTAGTTGATTGATTTGTGAAGGACCGTGTGCTTCTTGGAGTGCAACATCAAGTACACGTTAAACAAACACACACACAGGCGTCTTCGTTCTGACATCGGAACGTAGACCATCATCCTTGACCTCGAGGGATAGCCACGAACAAAACCCCCAAAACATTATCCTACACCCAATAGGGACAATTTTCTTTTACATTTACCAAGCCAATTAATCTACAAACCTGTACGTCTTTGGAGTGTGGGAGGAAACTGAAGATCTCGGAGAAAACCCACGCAGGTCACGGGGAGAACGTACAATCTCCATACAGACAGCATCCATAGTCGGCATCAAACCCGAGTATCCGGCGCTGTAAGGCAGCAACTCTACCCCTGTGCCAACATGACCACCCAATTGTTGACAGGTCAAATTTCATGTATCCATATTCATTAATAGTACTCATCGTGACAGACTTCATCACATTTAGTGTCCCAGGGGAATCTCTCAGTATCTTCCTGCCAAGAGTGATCTTGGCAACAATGGTATGATCCACTGCATGAAGGAACCCATGATGTGCTGCTCTCTGTTTATTTTACATGCAATGAATTCCAGCATTGGTTTGAGTTTCGCTGTATAATTATCTAAAGCTAGAATAGAGGGGCATCTGTAAAATGGCGCAAGGCAAAGTGAAAATAGTTTGTTAAAAAAAACTTTATTCACCATGGGGTTATGTACAAGGTAATTCATGCATCAAATAAAATGGTTGCAGAAACAGAAAAGTTAGATAAATATTATACAGGTAAACTAAATCAAATCCTAGAATACAATGCATCCAAAATTAGCAGAGAATGGCACAATGAATGAATGCATAAGTTTATTGGCCAAGTATGTGCATATACAAGGAATGTGCCTTGGTGCTCCGCTCACGAATGACAACACAAACATACAGTGAACAATTAAGAATAAAGCATAACCACATCAAAATAATAAGGGTACAACATTACGGTCTAAACATGTGGGTGAAAATAAACCAGAGCAAAAAAGAGACTACAGACTTTGGTTATTGAGTAGAACTATCACTCGTGGAAAAAAGCTGTTTTTATGTCTGGCTGTGGCTGCTTTGACAGTCTGGAGTCAGAGTTTGTGGCCAGGGTGAGAGGGGGTCAGAGATGATCTTGCCCGCTCGCTTCCTGGCCCTTGCAGTGTACAGTTCGTCAATGGGGGGGGGGGGAAGGTTGCAGCCAACAACCTTCTCAGCTGTGCGAACAATCCATTGCAGCCTCCGGATGTCGTGTTTGGTGGCTGAGCCAAACCAGACCATGATGGAGAAGGCGAGGACGGACTCAATGATAGCAGTATAGAATTGGCCTATCATTGCCTGTGGCAGATTGTGTTTCTTCAGTTGCCGCAGGAAGTACATCCTCTGTTGGGCCTTTTTGACTGTGGAGTCGATGGTGGCCCCCCATTTAAGGTCCCTGGAGATGATGGTTCCAAGGAACTTAAATGACTCCACAGATGTGACTGTGGTGTTGTTGATGGTGAGTGGGGGGAGGGGAGGGGGATCTCTTCGAAAGTCTACAATTAGTTCCACTGTCTTGAGAGCATTGAGCTCCAGGTTGTTGCGATGGCACCAGGACGCCAGCTGTGTCACTTCCCATCTGTAGGCAGATTCCTCCCCATCCTGGATCAGTCCAATCAGGGTATTGTAATCAATAGTAATTCATAATGTGCAACGGCAACATCGAAATGATTTATTAAATGGGTAAGAGACAGCACAGGGCCTTAACAGCGCCAGACAACTGTGTTTGGTCCTGACTACACATGCCGTCTGTACGAAGTTTGTATATTCTCCCTGTGACTGCGTGGGCTTTCTCTGGGTGCTCCCACATTCCAAAGGCGTGCAGGTTTGTAGGTGAATTTTCCCTAGTGCGTAGAATGGAACTAGTGTACAGGTGATCGCTGGTTGGCACGGACCCGGTGGGCCAAAGGACTCGTTGCCACGGTGTATCTTTAAACTATTGGAGCAGCTCATACTGGCAATGCCAGAATCACTGGCAGTAGGTTGAGAGAGATTTTCCCGGGATGTCAAACACCAGTCCCGAGGCAGGGAACTGGCTAAATAGTACAAGAGGCAACTGGAATGCCAGTGGATCCATACTCATTGCACGCTTCTCCCGAATGCCCACCTGCTGACCAAAGCATTACAGCAAGTTGGCACATCAGATGATCTAACGCTTCAATACGTGAAAGTTGAAACATTTTTAAGCAGCTCAAAATGCTTCAAATAAGGGAGATGGGATAAAAGAGGTTGATTGCAACATCTTCACAATCTGTAGGCGAGCTTTGGCTATGAACCCATAAGACTTCATTAAGAGAAAGTTAAACTTGGCAAGAACATCATCAGCTTTGTGGTGTGGCTCACGTCCAAAAGGATTCCAACAGAGCCTTCAATGTTTTATTCCAAAAAGTGCACAGCCAGACAAATCACATCACATAATTAATGACTTGGAATTTTAAGTTGCATGTGAAAGCATCAACTGAAATTATTTAAACATTGCCATGGAACATTGATGTGACTTGGACAATTGGTTCTGAGAATAAGTTCAGCAACCCCTTCCAAGGACTTAGCTGGCAAAGGCAATAGGTTAATAATAGTTCATCGGATTTCTTTGATTTAAACTTCACATTGGCCTCAGGACCATTTGTTCCACCTGACAGGAAAAATTCAACTGTGTCTGGGATATACAGTGATATAATCACGGGAATTAATTTAAATGATTCACAGATTAATCTCAATGTCTCATTAGCAACAATCAAACATAAACAGATTGTGCACATTTGAATAGAGCTCACTTCATTCAACAAAAGTCTAAAAAGTTAAACAAACAAATACATTATTTTTCCTAGGAGGTCAGATCAAGAGAGAATTTTTTTCAAAAAATTGTAATCACTTAATAGATTTCATCTAACGTCAATAAATGTAAAACATCTTACCGCTGAAGTCTGATTTGACAGTGAAAGGGTAAATTGTAGTTTCAGTCAGGACAACAAACTTTAAGGAATTCTGGGTGCTCAAAACAGTCTTATCTAATGAACTGAATGATCATAATCCATGGCATCAAGTTTATTTTAATGTTGTACCTCAGAATTAATAAGGATTGAATATAGTATTAATTATATCTACAATAGGAGTTGGTTGTCCAATTTTATTTGAGCTGCTTTTATATTTTTGCAATTTAGATTTGAGGACTTGGCTCCCAGAAGTTGGATTCCTGGGACCCAGATTAAAATGCAACATAATCAGTTTTATAAGTATAGCTATTACAAGGGAGAGGGGGGGGGGAGATGGGGGAAGGGGGAAGAGGGGGGGGGGGAAGGGGAAGAGGGGAGGGGGAGAGGGGAGGGGAGGGGGAAAGGGGAGGGGGGAAGAGGGGAGGGGAGAGGGGAGGGGGAGAGGGGAGGGGGAGAGGGGAGGGGGAGAGGGGAGTTAGGAGAGGGGAGTTAGGAGAGGGGAGGGGAGGGGGAGAGGGGAGGGGAAGAGGGGAGGGGAAGAGGGGAGGGGAAGAGGGGAGGGGAAGAGGGGAGGGGAAGAGGGGAGGGGAAGAGGGGAGGGGAAGAGGGGAGGGGAAGAGGGGAGGGGAAGAGGGGAGGGGAAGAGGGGAGGGGAAGAGGGGAGGGGAAGAGGGGAGGGGAAGAGGGGAGGGGAAGAGGGGAGGGGAAGAGGGGAGGGGAAGAGGGGAGGGGAAGAGGGGAGGGGAAGAGGGGAGGGGAAGAGGGGAGGGGAAGAGGGGAGGGGAAGAGGGGAGGGGAAGAGGGGAGGGGAAGAGGGGAGGGGAAGAGGGGAGGGGAAGAGGGGAGGGGAAGAGGGGAGGGGAAGAGGGGAGGGGAAGAGGGGAGGGGAAGAGGGGAGGGGAAGAGGGGAGGGGAAGAGGGGAGGGGAAGAGGGGAGGGGAAGAGGGGAGGGGAAGAGGGGAGGGGAAGAGGGGAGGGGAAGAGGGGAGGGGAAGAGGGGAGGGGAAGAGGGGAGGGGAAGAGGGGAGGGGAAGAGGGGAGGGGAAGAGGGGAGGGGAAGAGGGGAGGGGAAGAGGGGAGGGGAAGAGGGGAGGGGAAGAGGGGGAGAGGGGAGGGGGAGAGGGGAGGGGGAGAGGGGAGGAGAGGGTGCTGCACCAATGCAGGAGTGGTTTGGGCCCAACGGGTCCACTTGGTCTAGCGTATACCAAAACATCTTCTATAAACACAAAAAAAGTGGAAAAGAAAGGACAATAGCAAAATTACATCGAAACCAAATCTTGTGGCCTCTCAAATGTCACCTCAGTTTTAGATTTCAGTTAATGCAGCAAACAGGTTCACAGTTCCCTGTGCAGGGCACAACAAGATCACTGCTTTGAATCAGTTTGGAGTATTCATTTCATTACGAGTGAAGTAGAACTTGCCAAAATTGTTTGGTGTAGCGTGGTGGCATGGATCTGTTGAGAGCATTCCACCATCTGTGGTGTTGCCCCTTGTCTGGGGCAACAATCTCTATACATCCATCTATATTGCAGTTCCATTAGACATTGACATGAAGGAGAATGATCCATTTATTCTCAAACAAAAAAAACCCCAGCACATTTAAAATTTACTACACAAAGAAATACTCTTCAAGGCAGTATAAACAAGGTTAATTTTATTATATACACAAGTGAAGGTGCTGGAATGAAAGATCAAGTGCACTGGGCTCAAAACACATTTAATTACGTAGCTGTTGCCAATGACGTAACTATTCCTTTTGACATGGAAGCAAATTATTGACTTGTTTTTCCAATTTAATATCATTTATGACATTCCCGCATGTGCAACGGTCTGAAATAGTCTTGCTTTTCAATGAATTTCTAATGGGAACACTTCATATGAAGCTCTACTGGCGCTCAAGATAATAATGGTGTGTGTCGTCCTCATGCATCTTTTAAGTATCCAAGCAGCTGTGCGCAGCAGCTAAGATTTAGTCCCTTTACGGTTAGATTCCTGGTAATGTAAATACCACTCTTGCGATAGATGATGAATTAGTCTATAAATAGCATCCGAAGAATCCAGATTTAAATGGGGGAAATCGGCAAGGGGTATATATATACAAACTTAAAGACCCAAAGCTCAAGATTTCCTGATTAGTCCAGACTAAAATAAAACAGGCAAATTATTTAACCTGTTCAGTTCCTTGAGTGTTTGTTCTAAAATTAAAATCAGTCTGAAGAAGGGTCTCGACTGAAACGTCACCCATTCCTTCTCTCCATGATGCTGCCTGACCTGCTGAGTTACTCCAGCATTTTGTGATACCTTCAAAAAAAAAACTTAAGGTCATTTGACAGGGTTGAAGACTACATTTATATAAATTTGGGAGACTTGTCAATGCTTCTTTGATGAAAATGTACACAGGTGGAACTGAAATTCTAGCCAGTGATAATCATTGTAACATACAAATCTATTTTTCTGTGTGATTATATTTTCTGTTCAAAGTTATGATACCATGAATTTTGTTCAAAAGGAATATAATTTTGTCTGCCAAAGGCAAATATGTATTTTTATCACATTAAGGAGGCGGCTCCAAGGCAAACAACAGGCACTTTAATTAAATAAAAAGAAAAATATGCAAATATGAAATGCAATGGATCTACTCTACCATTCTCTTTAATATGCAAATAATGAATGTTATTTATTTTTGCTCTTCAACTTGCAGTGTGAAACATGCAACTGTTTCAAAGCTACTAAATCTTCCGTTGGTTAGCACATTATTACACACAGAATATTTATGTTTGCTGACAGACACGAGTGCTTCAAAAGACAAATAGGTCCAGACTTGACTGAGAGATGTACAACTGCAGTCATAGAAACAAAAAAATTGATACGGTTCATTCACAAGAGACTACTGCGCAGAAATTAGAGCTTATCCATGCATTAATTGGAAGATTCAGAGAAACGTGGAAATTTTATCTTATCAAAAAGAAATGGTCAGAGGGCTTGCTGAACGAAAACCCGACTGCAGTTCCCAACCGTAACCGCCTGCAGAGATAACTGCAGCGTATATGCCACAAGGAATCGAGGCCTCAACCTTTAAGCATCGCTCGATGCAGCAACATGAAAGGCTGATATAGAATTCTAGGCTGACAATGGGAGTGTGCGGGGTGTTGTGATGGGGGGAAGAGAAAGGAGGGGGAGAAGAATGGGGGAAGACATATCTACTGTGTTTGCGGCCACATCCCTCTCACCCTTTGCCCCTGATCATCAGTGCAGATCTGTGCAGTGTAGTACGAGTGGTCCCAAGCCACCTTGAGGCATAATGCTGTAGATACTACAACATGTACCTCTCTAATGTGCATGGCAACAATAAGCACTGAGAAACCTGCCCATAAAGGCAGTTGCACGATGGAGCCAGTGGTTCCTGGATTTACTGGGTTTTAAAGTGTACTTACTGGTCCAATTTCTATTGTTTAAGGCAGACATGAGCATGATATAGAGAGATGCATTTTTGTCGACACTTTTTGTGCTATGTTTAGTAACTTATTAACTTTATTTATATGCTGTAACTGTAATTATTTTTGTGCACAACCCGCAGGCATTGCCACTTTCATTTCACTGCACATCGAGTATGTGTATGTGACAAATAAATTTGACTTGACTTGACTTGACTTGTTTGACAATGATAATGTGTGCAAAAGTGACAGAAAACGCGCAAGTCATATCAAGGAGAAGCAGGCCAGGGAATTTGATATAGAGAGATGCACTTTGTAGAAGCAAAGAACTGCAGATGGTAGTTAATACACAAGAGGACACACAGTGCTCAGTAGGTCAAGCAACATCGAGACCCTTCTTCAGACTGATTTTAGAATAGGTCAATATGGGAAGGGGAGTTACAATGGTTAGCAACCTGGAGATCCACTAGGCCTTGGCGGACCAAGCGCAAGTTTTCATCAAAATGGTCACCGAGTCTGTGCTTGGTCTCACCCATGTACAGGAGGCCACATCTTGAACACTGGATGCAGTAGACAAGGTTAGAGGGCACGGCGGGAGGGGGAGTTAAAGCTGGAAAGGATGAGAGGCAGGTAATAGCTCGACACCCGCAGGGGGAATTTTCTGACTGGCAGATGGTTGGAACAAAGGCCAGAGATAAGAACATGTCAAGAAGTTGTCAGGGCAGCACGGTGGCACAGCGGTAGAGTTGCTGCCTTACAGCGAATGCAGCGCCGGAGACTCAGGTTCGATCCTGACTACGGGCGCCGCCTGTACGGAGTTTGTACGTTCTCCCCGTGACCTGCGTGGGGTTTCTCCGAGATCTTCGGTTTCCTCCCACACTCCAAAGATGTACAGGTATGTAGTTTAATTGGCTGGGGCAAATGTAAAAATTGTCCCTAGTGGGTTGTAGGATAGTGTTAGTGTGCAGGGATCGTTGGGCGGCGCGGACCCGGTGGGCCGAAGGGCCTGTTTCTGCGCTGTATCTCTAAATCTAAAAATCTTTTTAAAAATCTAAACAATAGGCGCGAGACATGTTTGAAGAGGAGTGTGTAAGTTAGTCAGAGAGGTGGAGCCGAAAAATGGAGAATTCAACATTCATACTGCTGAGTTACCAATGCAGAGTACGAGGTGCTGTTCCTCCAGCTTGTGTGTGGCCTCACTCTGGCAATGGAGGCGGCCCAGGACAGAAAGGTCAGTATGGGAAGGGGAGTTACAATGGTTAGCAACCTGGAGATCCAGTAGGCCTTGGCGGACCGAGCGCAAGTTTTCAGCGAAATGGTCACCGAGTCTATGCCTGGTCTCACCCGTGTACAGGAGGCCACATCGTGAACACCGGATGCAGTAGACGGGGTTAGGAGGTGCACGTGGAAATCTGGAAGGCTTGCAGATGACCATGGACTGAGGCGAGGCAGGAGATATAGGGACAGGTGATACACCTCCTGTGGTTGAGGGGGAACGTTCCTGGGGAGCGGGTGATTTGGGTGGGAAGGGATGAGTGAACCAAGTAGTAGCAGAGGGTGCAGCCTCTGCGGAGAGCGGAAAGGGGTGGAGATGGGAAGATGAGCCCAGTGGTGGAATCACGTTGAAGGTGGTGGAACTTTTGGAGTACCATGTGTTGGATGCAGGGGTTGCTGGGGTGAAAGACGAGGACCTGGGGAACTCTATTCTTGTTGCACCTGAAGGGAGGGGGGGGGAGAAATAGCAGAACTACAGGACACAGAGGAGATGTGTGTGAGGGATCCATCTATGACAGAAGGGGGAATAAACTATTTACTAAAGAAAGAGGACCTCTTGGATGTCCTAGAATGGAAAGTCTCATCTTCGGAGCAGAGATGGAGGAATTGAGAGTTGGTAGTAGCATCTTTGCAAGAGGCAGCGTGGGAAGAAGTGTAGTCCAGATAACTGTGGAAGTCAGCAGGTTTGTAGTAGACGTCAGTCGGTAGTCTGTCCCCTGTGATGGAGATTGAGAGTTCAAGGGGAGAGATATTTTAGAGATTGTCCATATGAATTTGAGGGCAGGGTGGAAGTTAGTGGTGAAGTTAATGAAGTCCATGGGTTCTACATGAGTGCAGTCATCGATGTAGTGGAGAAAGAGTTGGGGGACAGGGCTGGTGTACGCCTAAAACAAGACCTGTGCACATGGTTTGGTGGAGCCTTGGATATGGTGCTGACGTCGTTTTAATAGAATGCTGCCTGGATTAGGGGTATCAGCAAGGGGAGAGGTTGGACAGACTTGCATTGTTTTCTCTGGAACACAAGAGATTGCGGGATGACATGATAGAAGTATATAAAATTATGAGAAGCATAGATAGGACGGACTGTCAGAGCTAATTACCAGGATGGATGTATCAAATACTAGAGGGAATAGGTTGAAGATGGTAGGGGCAAAGATTAAAGATGATATGCAAGGAAAATTATTATTTTTGTTTACACACACACAGAGTGGTGAAGGCCTGGAATGTACTGTTAGAGTTGGTGGTGGAGGCAAATGTGGTAGTGGCATTTAAGAGGCTTTTAGATAGGCACATTGATATGCAGAGAATGGAGGGATATGAATTACATGCGGGCAGGTAAGAGCTGGTCTTGGCAACATGTTCATCACAACATTGTGGGCCAAAGTGCCAGCTCCTGTGCTGAAGGGTCCCAACTAGAAACGCCACCTGTCCATGTTCTCCAGAGGTGCTGCAGGAAAAATGTTCCCCATGTTGGGGGAGTCCAGAACCAGGGGACACAGTTTAAGAATAAGGGGTAGGACATTTACTACTGGATAGACTAGGCTTGTACTCGCTGGAATTTAGAAGACTGAGGGGGATCTTATAGAAACATATAAAATTCTTAAGGGGTTGGAGAGGCTAGATGCGGGAAGATTGTTCCCGATGTTGGGGGTGTCCAGAACCAGGGGTCACAGCTTAACGATAAGGGGGAAGTCTTTTAGGACCGAGATGAGAAAACATTTCTTCACACAGAGAGTGGTGAGTCTGTGGAATTCTCTGCCATAGAAGGTAGTTGAGGCCAGTTCATTGGCTATATTTAAGAGGGAGTTAGATGTGGCCCTTGTGGCTAAAGGGATCAGGGGGTATGGAGAGAAGGCAGGTACAGGTTACTGAGCTGGATGATCAGCCATGATCATATTGAATGGCAGTGCAGGCTCGAAGGGCCGAATGGCCTACTCCTGCACCTATTTTCTATGTTTCTATGTTTCTATTTAGGACTGAGATGAGGAAATACTTTTTCAGCCAGAGAGTTGGAATTCTCTCCCAGAGAAGGCAGTGGAGGCCATTTCACTGGAAGTCTTCAAGAGAGAGTTAGATTTAATTCTTAGGGCTAACAGAATCAAGGGATATGGGGAGAAAGCAGGAACAGGGTACTGACACTGATCATATTGAATGGCGGTGCTGGTTCAAAGGGCCGAATGGCCTACTCCTGCACCTAGTTTCTAAGTTTATATGCCCCAGACTTCTTCAGTCTGAAGAAGGGTCTCGACCCGAAACGTCACCCATTCCTTCTCTCCCGAGATGCTGCCTGACCTGCTGAGTTACTCCAGCATTTTGTGAATAAATACCTTCGATTTGTACCAGCATCTGCAGTTATTTTCTTATATTATATGACCCGCAGTTACTTAAGCACTTTGTTTCGTTTTGTGTCAACCAGCATCTGCAGTTCCTTGTTTTTACATCCTGTGCTGGATTGCTCAATGTTTGTTCTTCAGAATGGGTTAGATTGTAACACAAAATAGTCACGGTAACGTGCAGTAAACAGCTATTGTTTACCACTTTTAGACTTGCATCTTCTTCATAATAATTAAGGCATGGATATAATCTTTTATTATGATAGCATAGGATACATTTTGCAAATAAAATAAACTGCATTGCAAACCAAATGGGACTAGATATTCATTCAAATGCTTAAACATTTTGTGTTGCCGACAAATCCAACATATTTGTAAGAAAATAACTGCAGATGCTGGTACAAATCGGAGGTATTTATTTCACAAAATGCTGGAGTAACTCAGCAGGTCAGGCAGCATCTCAGGAGGGAAGGAATGGGTGACGTTTCGGGTCGAGACCTGTCTTCAGACTAGATGTCAGGGGGGCGGGACAAAGGAAGGATATAGGTGGAGACAGGAAAATAGAGGGCGATCTGGGAAGGGGGAGGGGAAGAGATGGACAGAGGAACTATCTAAAGTTGGAGAAGTCAATGTTCATACTGCTGGGCTGCAAGCTGCCCAGGCGAAATACGAGGTGCTGTTCCTCCAATTTCCGGTGGGCCTCACTATGGTATATATTCTCCAACTTTAGATAGTTCCTCTGTCTCTATCTTCCTGTCTCCACCTATATCCTTCCTTTGTCCCGCCCCCCTGACATCAGTCTGAAGAAGGGTCTCGACCCGAAACGTCACCCATTCCTTCTCTCCTGAGATGCTGCCCGACCTGTTGAGTTACTCCAGCATTTTGTGCTGCCTACAAATCCAACATTTCAGAACCATTCTATAAAATCATGTGCTCTCTCATGCTGTTGCAACCAATATCTCAATTTGACAAAATAGAAATAGACAATAGACAATAGACAATAGGTGCAGGAGTAGGCCATTCAGCCCTTCAAGCCAGCACCGCCATTCAATGCGATCATGGCTGATCAATCTCAATCAGTACCCCGTTCCTGCCCTCTCCCCATACCCCCTCATTCTGCCATCCTTAAGAGCTCCATCCAGCTCTCTCTTGAAAGCATCCAACGAACTGGCCTCCACCGCCCTCTGAGGCAGAGAATTCCACACCTTCACCACTCTCTGACTGAAAAAGTTCTTCCTCATCTCCGTTCTAAATGGCCTACCCCTTATTCTTAAACTGTGGCCCCTTGTTCTGGACTCCCAGGAAATGTTCCCAGAAAATGTTTTCTTGTTTAAAAAAAATCACTTTTGTAAATCGTGAAAAACGGCTTCACATACAGCATATATATGCAAGTTGGCAAATTAAACGTTTGTAAAATGGAGGAATCGCTGCACTGGTGGAGTCAAACATTGCCAAAAGAAACAAGGACTTATTGTCCTCAAATTAACACGGGCATCTGCAATCAAACGATTGTTAAAATACGTTGGGTGAATGACAGTGACTGCTGATACAGTCAGCTCCCACATACGTCACAGCGTGTTATATCAGTTTGTGCACCCACCGAGATACTCATCAGGAGCAACTGAGCAAATATAAAAGACGTGCCTGCTAATCTGTCGTTGTGGGACAATTACGTTGCCAATGATATTCTAGAACACGGTTGAATGATGCAAAAACAACAGCAAAGAGAAGCCAGTAATTTAACTTTTAATACCAATGAGATTTTTTGAAGACATTCAGCCAACTAATCAACAAGGGAAGTCAAATGCAATAAAATGTAGTCTCTCTACCAAATTTGAACAGTTCAGAAAGCATTTTTAATGGGTTAAATGTTTTTGACATTGCACTCAATACTAAATAGCCCACTAGTGCTAATACCATCATTTCCCCCCAAATAAAAAACAAAGTCAGGATTTCTGGGTTGCAGCCTTCGATGTCCACATGAGACTGAATATTATCCAACCAATGACAATTTAAAAAAAAACCCAGATTGCAATTAAAAACTTCACAGCTGCAATAAGTGGCTCCGAAATAAAAATAGAATTCCTAAAGAGCTTAGTTTCCCTCTTGGTTACCATAAATAAACACAAATCTCAGCACAGAAACCAACTGACAGTAAGTGGGGGAAGTGTTTCTACAAAGCCTGGTGCTGATTTGCAGTTTTCATGGAAAACATAGATTGTTTTCCAGATCACAGCTCGACAAAAAGCAAAAGAAAAGAAAATTAAAAATCACATAATCCCACATGATTAGAAACAAAGTATTCAGTCATCATAAAACCAGTGAACCCGATGATGAACAGGCAGCATCGAGGGCTGCTCCAGAAAACGGGTAAAAAAAAACTCAGAATCCATTCTATTCGGCATAAGAATTGGATCTGATCTCTTTACTGCAAAACTGTGGCACGAGTCAACTATTTCCTCCACAACAGTACAACTGGCTGGACTGGAGCCGTCATAACAGATTTTGGAAACTATATGGACAACACCCACATTAAGAAAATCTTCCTTGCAGAATTTACAAACCAATACCCAAAAATTTGAAATACAGAATTTGGGAAAAACAGCAAGTAAATAAGCACTTATCGTGTTTCTTGACCTACATATCGATGGCATGGCTTCTCTAAATGGAAAATTCTCGAGATAGACTGTTTTCTAGGAACACAAACTCCCCTAACATGTGGCCTACTCTTTCAAATGAGACAGAATAATTTTAAAAGCCCCCTAGTTTTTAGTTACACATTACCAATGGAAAAAAAAAAAACGAATTTTGGAAATAAAAAAAACAGAAAATGCCTGAAATATCAAGGTCAGGTTAAAAGCATTTTTATTTCAGGTTGATGACCTTCAATCAGCCTGGAGTTGACATTTTTTTTGGAGCTGGCATTAATCCCATATGCGGCAGAGAGGATACAGCTGCAATAGCTTTTAAAGCTTTTTAGCATTTAATCCCTGCTTTGTAACGTTTAGAGATGTGCAAAGCTAGCTTTTTTCTCAAACAGAGGGCTTTAGGTGCCTGGAACGAGCTGCCTGGGGTGAAGGTGGAGGCATGTGGCAGAGGTATTTAAGAGGCGTTTAAATGAGACGTGGATAGGCAGGGAATGGAGGGTTGTGGACCAAGCGCAAACAGATGAGGCGAGTCCATCTTGGAAAATAACTGCAGTTGCTGGTTCAAATTGAAGGTAGACACAAAATGCTGGAGTAACTCCAGCGGATCAGGCAGCATCTCGGGAGATAAGTCAATGGGTGACGTTTCGGGTCGAGACCCTGATGTCAGGGGAGGGGGCGGGACAAAGATAGGATGTAGTAGGAGACAGGAAGACAGTGGGAGAGCTGGGAAGGGGGAGGGGAAAGAGAGGGACAGAGAACTATCTGAAGTTGGAGAAGTCAGTGTTTATGCCGCTGGGGTGTAAACTGCCCAAGCGAAATATGAGACGCTGTTCCTCCAATTTGCGTTGGGCCTCAATCACTATCTTGGCATCAGTTCGGCAGAGACATTGTGGGCCGAAAAGCTTTACTTTTGTACTCTGTTCTATGTTCAAATGTGCCTTTTACATAGATTCACGGCTTGCAATGTAAAGAAAATACATCCAGATGTAAATTAATGACATCAAGGAACATTCTCAAATATGTGAATGATTATAGCTGATGACTCAAATTACAAAACGTTACAACTACAAATTATTTACTTCAATTCATTTTCATCTCTTAATCCTTAATTTGCTATTCCAGTTACTCAATCCAAATAACGGGTTACTTCAAGCTTTATTAACCAAACAATTATCAGCAATTTACGGTGTGCGTGCACTCACATTTAGAATGACAGCTAGAACAAATAGCTGTCATGGAGGGGGGGGAGAGGAGGGGGGGGAGGGGGGGAGGAGGGGGGGAGGGGAGGAGGAGGGAGGGGAGGAGGGGGAGGGGAGGAGGGGGAGGAGGGGGGAGGAAGGGGAGGGGAGGAGGGGGGGAGGGGAGGAGGGGGGAGGAGGGGGGAGGGAGGAGGGGGGAGGGGAGGAGGAGGGGAGGAGAGGGGAGGAGGGGGGAGGAGGGTGGGGGGAGGGGGGAGGAGGGTGGGGGGAGGGGGGAGGAGGGTGGGGGGGAGGGGGGAGGAGGGTGGGGGGAGGGAGGAAGGGGTGGGGGGGAGGGAGGAAGGGGTGGGGAGGAGAGGGTGCTCTACAAATGCAGCAGAGCTTTGGGCCCAACGGGTCCACTTGGTCTAGTCGGTTCCAAACTTGGGTATGTCAATCCTGTCAATCAGTTCCCTCCCCACAAGCAAACACAGCGTTTTCCTGGAGCTGACTTGCCCAAATGACTGGAGTGCCAAAACTATGAGCTGGTCAACCGCTTGCAGATCATCATCCACCTGACTGGCATTCCCTCCAACCCCAAATTGCACTGCATCAACTTGTCAAGCACCTGGTGTCAAGAGTAGGCAAATGCCACCACTTACAGATTCCTCTCCCCTTGCCATCCTGACTTGGAAATATACTGCCATTACTTCGCTGCAATGTAGCTTAAAATGCAGAAACTTCCTTCTTGAAAGCACTATGACCATGTAAATCCACACTGCACAACCCTAACCACCACACTCCCACAGCAATGAGCTATTATGGACTTTGCAGAGGTTGCACTATGCACATTGGCTTGTACTATTATGGTTTGGATACGCAGTATTACTGCTAATTTACCCGAACACACTGATTCAAAAGAAATAATAGGCAATTGAGATCAATCAAATTTTAAATTGGAACATTGTTTGAAGACACAGTGTTCACTTAAATGCTTTTGCAAATGGCAATTATCTTGATTTATCCCACCTTAATGGGTGCAGCTCACCAATGTCAATAGGTTTTACAGAAATCCATTGCTTAGTCCTAAGGGATTTGTGAAATGGTTTCCAAAAAAGTAAACACAACTAAAGTCAGCCTTCTTGGTGATGATCAGACATCTAAGCCACAAAGTTCAGAAGAGCTGTAGCCAGTCAAAAAGAACGCCTCAGACAATCAGAGGATGAAAGACACCCCCTACATGACTACCCTTTGCTACCTCAGCGTTTGAAATCACGCAGAAGTTTCCTCTCTTCTGTCCATCCCCTGGACTGCAGTGCATTGTCCAGAAGGCTCAAACTTTGGGAAGAGAGACTAGAGAAATCTCCGGAAGACATTCACACGGCAATCGATCCCTCTGAGAAACTCCCACCAGGTTCCACCCAACCGTGGATAACCTGGCGCAGTCTCAACAGACTGCGGACAGGCGTGGGGAGGAGCAAATGGAACATGGTGAAGTGGGGATGTACTGAAGATAGACAATAGGTGCAGGAGGAGGCCATTCGGCCCTTCGAGCCAGCACCGCCATTCAATGTGATCATGGCTGATCATTCTCATACCCCCTGACTCCGCTATCCTTAAGAGCTCTATCCAGCTCTCTCTTGAATGCATTCAGAGAATTGGCCTCCACTGCCTTCTGAGGCAGAGAATTCCACAGATTCACAACTCTCTGACTGAAAAGGTTTTTCCTCATCTCAGTTCTAAATGGCCTACCCCTTATTCTTAAACTGTGGCCCGGTGTTCTGGACTCCCCCAACATTGGGAACATGTTTCCTGCCTCTAACGTGTCCAACCCCTTAATAATCTTATACGTTTCGATAAGATCTCCTCTCATCCTTCTAAATTCCAGTGTATACAAGCCTAGTCGCTCCAGTCTTTCAACATATGATAGTCCCGCCATTCCGGGAATTGACCTAGTAAACCTACGCTGCACGCCGCAGCGTATTTAGAAGGATGCATTGACAGTCTCCACAGCCTTCTGTGGCAAAGAATTCCACAGATTCACCACCCTCTGACTTAAGAAATCCCTCATCTTCCTGAAGGAACGTCCTTTAATTCTGAGGCTATGACCTCTAGTCCTAGACTCTCCCACTAACGGAAACATCCTCTCCACATTTCACTATTCTGTATGTTTCAATGAGGTCCCCCCCCTCATCCTTCTAAACTCCAGCGTGTACAGGACCAGTGCTGTCAAACGCTCATCATATGTTAACCCACTCATTCCTGGGATCATTCTTGTAAACTCCTCTGGACTCTCTCCAGAGCCAGTACATGCATCATTCCACAGATATGGTGCCCAAAATTGCTCACAACAATCCAAATGCAGCCTGACCAGCACCTTATAGAGGCTCAGCATTACATCCCTGGTATTGTAGGTAAGCCCTCTTGAAATAAATGCTTCATTACAGTCAGAAGCGAGGAAATTCACTGATGGTCACAATGCTCAATTCCATTCATAACTCTTCAGAAAGTACAGCAGCCCATGGTTGCATACGGCAAAACCCAAACCTACATTCGGGCACAGGACAACGCGTAGCAAGTAACATTTGGATCACAAGGGCCAGACAAGAGTGTCAAGAGTATTTAATTGTCATCTGTACTGACAAGAGAATAATACAATTCTTATTTGCAGCAGTTTAACTGATCAGTAAATGCTCCAGGACAGATAACATACAATGCCCTCCATTATTTCCATCCTCAAGTGCCTTCGAGGAGATTGACAAAAATATCCTGATATTTTGTGAAATGCCGTTCTTGTTACCCCAGGCAAAACATCAAATGAAATGTTTTTCGGCATTGCTCGCGATACGACGGAACTTTATTTATCCCAGGAGGGAAATTGGTCTGCCAACCATCATAAAACACAAGACACATGAAATTAAAGTGACGATTGGAAAGGATTGGGGATGTGCAAAGATTTGGTGGGGGGGGGGAGGGGGGTCAGTCTACCCCACGACTGAAGGGGGAGGAGTTGTGCAGTTTGACAGACACAGGGAAGAAGGATCTCCTGTGGCATTCTGTACTGCATCTTGGTGGAAGAAAGATGCTCCATATATGTCATTTACACATCCTGGCAATATATTTCCTCACCTCCACATTTCTCTTGCATTACATTTAACTGATTTATAAATACACAATAAGGGCAATTAAAAAGATCTACATTGCTTGCACAGATGTATATGGCAATATACTTCCAATTTCACATCACCATTCACACAGCAGCATCTGTCACCAACTCCACAACAACGTCAGAAAACTGCTAATTACTTCTGGCAGCACTTTAGGAGCCCCCTAGTAAACCTTTCCTGTAGTAAAACTATGTCCACTTACCAGTGTGTCCCAAATGGCCCTTTTCACCATGCGCTATGTCTGCTCATTAAGAATAGCTTGAAAGTTTCAGAATGAAGCTTATGGATATTACACCAGGGAGAGTGCAACGAAAAAAAGATCTGATTCGAGGTTCGAACCAACTGTGCAGCACAGCAACGGAAGGAAATGCAAACTCTGTCAGCTGTACATGTCATTCAGAACATAAAGGACATGCACCCAAGTTGCTAACGAGAACGTCGATAATGAGAGCAGGAATAATCTCCTTACCTCAACCTCACAGGTGTGTTCAGAGCCATCCAGAAGGGTCACTTTGCACAGCATGTTCTTTGGCTTTTTTACTGCTTTCAGAGGTGATTTGGATAACTTGCTGGAAGAGGATTTTTGGGAGAGCTTGTCGTCCTCGGCTTGGTGGTCTTCCTGCTGGCTCACAGCAAGTTTGCCGGATGCTCCGTCCGCCTCTTTCTCACATTCACCGATCTAATTTAGACAATCAGGTGGTTAGTCGTTTAAAAACATGACCCATGCAAATGCTCAATGTCCTCACAAACCACAGCGTTTTTCTCACAAACATCAATTTAATCAAGAAAAACATAACTGAAACTACATTCAATGAGATTCAGTTAATGTAACCTTATATGGGCAAGTATCTCATTAGAAGTCTGGGAAAACCAATTTAGAAAATCAAAAAAGGATGTAGCAAAACTGTTGTGCATTTTATCTCTATCAGCCCTTCACCAGGGCCACCTAAAAGAAATCTCATCATTGTTTCATTGCCACCACCTCTGGCAATACCTTCATCCAAGATTAAATGACACCAACTGCCCTCATTGCACATTTGCTAATTAGAGGATATAGTCTTTGCTTGCCTCTTAGAAGAAATAGTCTTTGCTTATCCATGCTGGTAAATTTCTGTATTTTTACATTTTCTATCCTATGCCTAGATTCCTTAGCGTGCGGTAATATTACATTTTGGGTTAAAAATCAAGTACCGTATTCCACAGCAATACCTTCCTTTAATATTAAGCTGCCATCTAGGCAGTAGATGGATTGACATTTGTGGGTCAGTCGACGTGCAGAGTCATCCAAGGAACACATACCCCTTTCAATCAGTTAAGGAAACACTCAGGTCAACAGCTGACTGAGAAACAGCGAAGCAACAAACAGGAAGATTAGAGTGCACGTCTCAGCTGGAGTTTAAAACCAGCGCAGGCTCAATGGACTGAATCACCACCTTCTGCTCTGCAGTATTTTGTGAATCTAAATATACTTTTTGCCTGCTTTTCTCAAGATGTTCCAGCTACACCCAGCAGCTACAGCTGTTATGCCTCGTATTATCCTCTGGCATCTGCACTATACTGAAAGGTTTTAATGTCATTTTACATAAGAGGGTGCAAATTGCTCACGCTACTCTAGCATTGACTTAAAGACTGCCTTGTTTGGTTTTTATTTTGTAAACACCGATGTTTTATGAATACAAACTGAAGGTGTTCTCCAAGTCCACTTCACTTTGGCAGCAACAAATTGATGTTGCATATCATAACGGAAAACCAAATAAAATGATTACCAAATACGCATCCAAAACGTCAACTCTTTTTAAAAAATTGTGTAATCCTCATTAACCAGAGTCTGTGCATGCAAACCTTCTATTCACGCTGCTACAATTCCTGTTCATTAATATGGTGCCCCACGAGATGTTATCAAAAACCAGTGTGAACAAAATAAACACCGCACCGAACGCCTTAAAAAAAAATTACCTACATCTTTCTGGTCAGTCAGAAAAGTTGAACTGTGTTTAATCATACGTGCAAATGCAACTAGCTCACAATCATCAACTTTTCCATTCTAAATCAAGTCATGTATGGAAACCAAAGGAGATGGGGCATACTCCACGAGAGGGGAAATGAATGTCAGACATGAAATGGAAGTCATTGACTGAACCTAAAGGACATTAGCACAAGAGCACAACATTCCTCCCCCCAGCTCTCCCTCTGCAGACCTTGGCAAAACCATTTCATGCCACTTGAGATTAGTATTGCCTGGCGAATGACAGACTTTTCTAATTAGTAGGACACCTGTAGTCGGGATGGAACCCGGGTCTCCGGCGCTGCATTCGCTGTAAGGCGGCAACTCTACCGCTGCACCACCGTGCCATCTGTCTGCAGTTCCAACCAACACCTCATATATTCCCTTGGGTAGCTGACCACACAAGCTGCACGTTGGTGTCTCTAATTTTAAGTAGCTTATACAAACATTCCCCTCCCCCAATCATCTTTTTTACCCTCCCCCTCGCCCCTCCTCGTGTCTATCTAACCAACACCTTCGCCTTAAGTTCAAGGTGAAGGGGGAAAGATTTAATAGGAATCCGAGGGTTAACCTTTCCACACAGAGGGTGGTGGGTGTATGGAACGAGCTGCCGGAGGAGGTAGTTGAGGCTGGGACTATCCCATCGTTTAAGAAACAGTTAGACAGGTACATGGATAGGACAGGTTTGGAGGGATATGGACCAAGTGTGGCAGGTGGGACTAGTGTAGCTGGGACATTGTTGGCCGGTGTGGGCGAGTTGGGCTGAAGGGCCTGTTTCCACACTGTATCACTCTATGACTCTATGACTTGCTCAAAATACAAACTAGACCAGGTACAGGCAATTCTTTGTCTTCTTCATTTCTCTGCTCTGAGATTGCACAAATATTCACTTAATTTTGGAAAATTTAGTCCAAAACCATGAATAATAGAGGACATGTCAGGGAGTAGACACAAAATGCTGGAGTAACTCAGCGGGTCGGGCAGCATCTCTGGAGAGGAGGAATGGGTGACGTCACTGAGTTACTCCAGCATTTTGTGTCTACCTTCGATTTAAAAACCAGCATCTGCAGTTTTTTTTCCTACAGAGTGATTGAAGAAGCCCTAGTGCATGAACTGCAGACATATTTTCAACACTGCATTAAAATTACATGCATCAAATGGGAAACCTGTGATTAAAAAAAGGGAGCACATTTTCAACCAAGTCGACCACTAAAAGCTGCCTGCTCTCTTGCTTGAGTCTGGCACTGGCAGCATTGTCCAAAAGAGCAAGTTTCCGAAAGAAACTGTGTCACTGGTTCCACAAAAGTAGGGTGAAGTCAGCAACCCCCCCTGCAGTTTGCATGAAGTTTAATGTAAAGCAAGGTGTTAAAAGGAGGCACAAGATTATGAAAGTAATTTCACCTAATATGATCTACACTAAAGGTTTAGGAGAGGACTGAAAATAATTCCTGTACTTTCAGCAGATATCATCCCAATAGGCGTCTAAACTTATGAGATGATCAAAATGTTATAATGCATTCTATTTTCTTCCACCCCCTACAACAGATTGCAAATGGCACCACTTTCAGCAAGTGGAGCTCCCCCCACACAAACCTCTACGAGACAGCGGAAACCTTTTTACAATTGTCATCAATTACCTGGGCGACATTTCCTCCCACCCTGGCTTTTGCAAAGACACTATATCTCATTGCCAATTCCTCCATCTCCTCGGCATCTGTTCCCAACATGTAATTTTCCATGCTGGGACATCAGAGATGTCCCCTTTCTTCAGCAAATGCAATTCTCCTCCTCCCTTCCCTCCAACACTTGGTGTCCTTTTGTGCATTAGCAAATTTGCAGATGATACAAAGCTGGGTGGTAGTGTGAACTGTGAGGAAGATGCTATGAGGTTGCAGGGTGACTTGGACAGGTTGTGTGAGTGGGCGGATGCATGGCAGATGCAGTTTAATGTGGATAAGTGTGAGGTTATCCACTTTGGTGGTAAGAATAGGAAGGCAGAGTATTATCTGAATGGTGTCAAGTTAGGAAAAGGGGACGTACAACGAGATCTGGGTGTCCTGGTGCATCAGTCACTGAAAGGAAGCATGCAGGTACAGCAGGCAGTGAAGAAAGCCAATGGAATGTTGGCCTTCATAACAAGAGGAGTTGAGTATAGGAGCAAAGAGGTCATTCTGCAGTTGTACAGGGCCCTAGTGAGACAGCACCTGGAGTACTGTGTTCAGTTTTGGTCTCCAAATTTGAGGAAGGATATTCTTGCTATTGAGGGCATGCAGCTTAGGTTTACTAGGTTAATTCCCGGAATAGCGGGACTGTCATATGTTGAAAGACTGGAGCGACTAGGCTTGTATACACTGGAATTTAGAAAGATGAGAGGGGATCTTATCAAAACGTATAAGATTATTAAGGGGTTGGACACGTTAGAGGCAGGAAACATGTTCCCAATGTTGGGGGAGTCCAGAACTAGGAGCCACAGTTTAAGAATAAGGGGTAGGCCATTTAGAACTGAGATGAGGAAAAACTTTTTCAGTCAGCGAGTTGTGAATCTGTGGAATTCTCTGCCTCAGAAGGCAGTGGAGGCCAATTCTCTGAATGCATTTAAGAGAGAGCTAGATAGAGCTCTTAAGGATAGCGGAGTCAGGGGGTATGGGGAGAAGGCAGGAATGGGGTACTGATTGAAAATGATCAGCCACGATCACATTGAATGGCGGTGCTGGCTCGAAGGACCGAATGGCCTCCTCCTGCACCTATTGTCTATTGTGTATTAACCAGCATCTGCAGTTTCTTGTTTCTGCATTAAATTCAGCACACTTCCTGCACGTAAAGCGATGACAATAACTTTGCAGCCTTGCAATTTTTAAGAACTTGAGCCTTAAGTGGCTTCCATCTAAAAGAGATAGCATGAACTGCGACTTGCCAGCTCTTTCCTCTCGGAGGTACCAATTGCCGCTGGGATCCCGTCAACCCCGTCTGCCTGCTGAGGCTCAGCACTCTCCTCTTGCTCAGTTGCTGCCTCTTTCTTTTCAGCAGCCTCCTTCTGTTCTTGGTCCTGCTTAGATTCAGAATCTGAACCCGGTTCCGTTGTCATGGTTGTGAATTATTCCTAGAAAACAAATTTGTGAAGAAAAATTAGTTTATCGCGCCTCATGCACACAAAAGTTGATTTATTTATTTTACAACTTCTAAGCATGAAGAAGTTCTCTAGCGAGGGATAGGACAAAATAATCCGGTGCAGTGACACGTACCTGGCAGTGTAAGAAAATAACTGCAGATGCCGGTACAAATCGAAGGTATTTATTCACAAAATGCTGGAGTAACTCAGCAGGTCGGGCAGCATCTCAGGAGAGAAGGAATGGGTGACGTTTCGGGTCGAGACCCTTCTTCAGTCCTAGCAGCATCCCAACACTAATTAAAATAATGCAGGACGCTTTCAAGAGAGAGTTAGATAGAGCTCTTAATGATAGCGGAGTCAGGGGGTATGGGGAGAGGGCAGGAACGGGGTACTGATTGTGAATAATCAGCCATGAGCAGATTGAATGGTGGTGCTGGCTCGAAGGGCCGAATGGCCTATTCCTGCACCTATTGCTATTGTCTAAAATTGTAGCTGAGAGACACCGTCCTCTCATTTTTTCTATTCTTTACTCAGGCACGGTTCAGGGAGTAGGTGCTAAAGCAGGAAAAAAGCCACACTGAACATTTTTTACTGGAGTTCTAGGTTTTGCAGTTCTATGACTAGGCCTTTTTGCACACAAATGCGAGGCATTTGACGAAAATGAGGAGACCATGCACAAACAGTTTCCAATTATTAGAGTGATTAAAAGTTGAAGCCCAGGCAAAATCTGAATTAAAAAAAAAAAACTAGACCAAGTGGACCCAAACCTCTCCTGCATTGGTGCAGCACCCTCTCCTCCCCCCCCCCACTCCATCCTCCTCAACCCCCGTTATCCTCCCTCCTCCCCCTCCCTCCCTCCCTCCACCCTCCTCCCTCCCTCCCTAGGAGATAGATTTAAACTTTAAATTGTGAATAACTTTAAAAATATAACACTGGTTTCAATGAAACTTCTTCCATTAGCACCAAAGGGACGACGGTGAGTAAGGTGGGCCTGAAATTGTCACGCTATCGTGTACCGTTTTGGCTGTAGTTCAGGAACAAACAAACAAACGAGAGTTTTAGTATATAGATGGAAGAGAGCAATGCCCAATTTAAAAAGCCATTTCATCCACCTTATACATCATCTCGAAAACATTTCTACTGAAATCATGATCTACATTTTTTTAATCATTTCCGAAAGCTAGTAACTCAACTATCTGGTCTGTTGACCTTCATAGAAATTGTCACTCATTTCCAAAGATTTTGAATGACATCCTGTCGCACAGAAAATCGTGATTCCCGTCAAACCTAATCATTTCTCAATCCTACGATATGTAAATGATGTTATATGTTGTAGCAAAATGGACTTCAATATTTCAGTTCTCAACTTCAAAAATCCTACACTTTCGCACCAAAGTAGAGTTTACATACTCGCTGCCATGCCAATAGTTTTAGTCACATTGCCTATGGTGCAGGTATTTAGAACAGAAAAGGAGATCCTGTTTATCATTTCCATCAAAAAATCTTCTAAAGCTTATTTCCAAAAATGGCATATTTCTTCTTATCATTTTTATATGTGGTGCTCTGACCTCGGAAAAAGAAAATTCCAGGTTCTCTCTGCAGAAGATGACATTAAAGTCAATGCTAACACTACACTATCGTGCCACGTGGGTGCTGCATTGTCAGTAGTGCCTCATTCGGACGAGGTATTAAATGGGTACATGCAGAAAATCAAGTATTGCTTCAAAGATGGCAGGTGTTATTCCTGGCATTGAAGTTGTTTGTCTCTCACACAACATGAAGAAGGGTCTCGACTCGAAACGTCACCCATTCCTTCTCCCCAGAGATGCTTCCTGACCCACTGAGTTACACCAGCATTTTGTGTCTACCATCGATTTTAACCAGCATCAGCAGGTTTTTTTTCCTACACATTAGCAAACGGATTGCCAGCTAATTACTCCACCACTGCCATAGAGCACATTATAAACAATTAACTGCTCTGATTCCAACAGTTGTTTGCTAAACAAAAAGGCTCCAAATTTGGATTGACTTGAAAGTAATAAAATGCACTTTAAATCTCCAATGAAAGCTCTTTTTGTAAGCATTATCGGAACACAAGTAGTTGTTTGCAAATTAAAATGATGGTTAAATCATTTAAAGTTTATTTGTAATTCTTAGGGTAACACTATGGACGCAGTGGTAGAGTTGCTGCCTTACATTGCTTGCAGCGCT
The DNA here is from genome assembly GCF_053455715.1 of Rhinoraja longicauda. Taxonomy (NCBI): domain Eukaryota; kingdom Metazoa; phylum Chordata; class Chondrichthyes; order Rajiformes; family Arhynchobatidae; genus Rhinoraja; species Rhinoraja longicauda. Next base: position 83,874,021 of record NC_135956.1, read on the forward strand.
GGGGACCAGGGTTCAATCCTGACTACATGTGCTGTCTGTACGGAGTTCGTACGTTCTCCCCGCGACCGCGTGGGTTTTCTCCGAGATCTTTGGTTTCCTCCCACACTCCAAGGACGTACAGATATGTAGGTTAATTGGCTTGGTGTCAGTGTAAATCATCCCGAGTGCGTGTAGGATAGTGTTAATGCGCGGGGATCACTGGTCAGCGTGGACTCGGCGGGCCGAAGGGCCCGTTTCTGCGCTGTATCTCTAAATTAAACTGCAAATTCTACAATATCCCACAATGATTATAAACATGACTTCCAATCCAGTCTACTCATTAGTCAAGAAATGCAGTCAATATGGGAAAAAGCTTTCTTATTTACATTTACAACATGCATATTGTCATGGGCTATGTAATTCATACTCCAAACACAAAAAATACTGTAAAGAGACCAGTAATTGATCTAAGTCATCATAGGAACAAGCAGATTATTTTAAATATTGGCAAATTTCAGTTTACTACTTCCCAATTCAAACAATTTTGGAACCACATTCTGCTGCTTTTAAATACAACAAATCTTGGAGGGGGAGAGGAGGGGGTGCTGCACCAATGCAGGAGAGGCTTGGCCCCAAAGGGTCCAATTGGTCTAGTTACAATTAAAGATTGCCACGGGTAAAGAAGTTTAACAGCATTGCTCAGTTCGTAATCTTATGGATGTAGACTAATCAGATTCCATTACTCACTAGGCAAGACTGCCCATGGCTATTTTCATGGATTTTGGCCAAAGTATCTACCATGAAGGGGGACACAGTAGTTTAGCAATGTTAGAAGCGCTCTGCTAAACTGCAGTCTCAGTTATCGTTCGTCCGTTCCCCCCGTCGTCCCCCGCCCACCGTGATTAGCTTATCCCACCCTCCTGCACTCCACAAGTCCTTCTAAACCCTGCATCCAAATAACTCTTCTTGCTGCGCACTGCTGTCTTGCTCCGCTTAATAACTCCACTCGAAGTAACTCCACTTGCTGTGCTCATCCAGTCTGACGAGGTACCACATTGGCCACTCCTTGGTACCCGTTAAATGAGGCTCAGCCATTTTTTTATTTTTTTTTAAACAGCCCTCCTTCTGCAATCTCCTGTGCACTTGGTAATGGACTCTGCCAGACATTTGAACTCCGGTTACACATTTTAAGCATCCTGCATCAAAATTCAGACAATCATTTCTCCAGCTCTCTACTTACGCGTCAAAAATCAGCAACTTAAACTCCCAGCAGCCAGTACTGCATGTAAAATACAAGCTTGTTATGAGGACCAACACCAATACGGCTGCCCCTGTAGATTTACTGGACAGTTGGAGGTGGGTGTGCCAGATGAGGCAGAGCAGTTACTACCAAAGATACTAGAGGAACAAGATAGACCACTCGACCCTAAAGACCGTAGTATGTCACGGCGTCATTTTAGTAGGCAGAAACTTGCAGGAACATTTAAAAAGAAAAATAACAAAAATCTGTGAATTGATAGATGAGATATATATTGCATTTTAATGGTATCATCACACATACGGTCCCCCAAAACACTGATTACACTGCGAGAGGCATGACGAACGGCGGGTTTTGCCTACTAAAATGGCGGACGTTACGCTCCTTTGCCTACTACACTTCAGTATAGGCGATTTCAAAGGAGTGGTCCATCTTGTTCCTCTAGTATCTTTGGTTACTACAAAATGGGAGCATAGACCCTTTTGAATGGCAAGTCTGTTTCTTTCCTTGTCACTGTTCATGAAATTGGATAACCTCAGCATTTAAAAATAAAATTTTCTGACACTATCAATGTTCCGCAGCCATGACAATACACAAACTTGCTGCTGGATCATGTGTGCCTGTGCGGAGATAATTCAGCAGAATGTAGTGAACCGTGAAGCATGACTACAACTAAGACCATCTGCAACAGAGCATCCAGTTGCAGCTGCCCTAAACTAAATTGGATTAGCGCCCATGAAACCAAGTGTGCATTTTCTGTTCCATTCTCCCAAGAGGATTCTTTCTCCCATTTCAACATGCTAGATGATTAGAACAAGAGTACTTAATGCAGGTTTCACTGCCCTCATTACCAATCAGGCATCTGCTCCTTGGAGATAACTGGATATGGCCTTTTTTGCAGAGGCATGCCTGGAAACGGCACAGATGTGTTCGCTCTCTCAGAATGATGTCAGTACCCCCCCCCCACAACCATCAGACGGCAGGAAAACCAGCCAGAACGAAGGCGAGCAAGACACTGAAGCATCAAATGTTGTGAAAGTAGCCGTGGGGCTAATCTTTGATGCAAGATGAATAGGCCAGGCTATTCCAAAGCTCCAGAGGCCCACTCAGACAAGTCAGCTTCCTCATATTAAAACGATATATTACTGCAGGAGCATGGCTACGCAAGGGAACTAGCATGCTGAAACACACCAAGCACACACATGCCATACAACTAAATTGGTTTAATTTATTGGTTCTTTTGCAGATTCTCAGCAGATGCAAATTAAACCCGACAATTTTTATTTTTATAGCATGAAAATTACAGCTCGAAATCTCTGTAAATGAGAAGCTCCTGACACAACCCAGGAACTTGCAGACAGCATCGGCCATTACTGCCTAATCGGTGTTCAAAGAGATGAAAGGAGGAATGAGGTATTTTTCACATTTGTCCTTCTATAAAGGGACTTCTATTCGACTGAACCGTTGCAAACACATTTCTTTAAAATTTGGTTTTGGGTCCAATGGCTGCAGATAACACGAAAGCTCTTCTGATCCAAAAGTCTGGATAGAAATTCTCCGAAGTCCGTACAGAAATACTCGTCTTTGAAAGACAGAGCCCACATCAGTTGACTTCACCTCCCACATTCAGACGAGTGAGAGTTCATCAGCAAAGATAACCAAGGGGAAAATTCTCATGAAAAGTGGAAAGGTTCCAACAAAATCTGTGGACATCAGCAGTTGCATCTTCCGCATCATCAAAAATCCCATGTTATATTTACACAACCAATTGGCAGTTTATCCTTGGAAAAGCACTCTATTCAAAATGTTGGGAGTTCAGCAGCAGCTGCAGTACAATGTGCCAAAACCTTCAACCTGAAGCCCAATTAGTTTATTGACATTTGCAGCAACCAAAACGCAAAGCTTTTGACAGTGTTCAAAATTTATCTAGATCGCAATTTTGCTTTCAGAAAACCTCTTAATGCAAAAAGCTTTCTTATTAGGGAGAAAAGATAATAAATACACACAGCTTTACCTGTCATATATACACCAGGATGTTATGAAATTCCTGTTCACATAAAGCTCACAGAGTCAACAGTCAACATAACGATAAATACAACAATAAATAAAACAAATGCTGAACAGCACAATGGTGAAAGCTGAAGTACTGCAAAAAAAATATTGAATTATGGATAAGTGCAGGAGGAGGCCATTCGGCCCTTCGAGCCAGCACCGCCATTCAATGTGATCATGGCTGATCATTCACAATCAGTATAATAATGGAATAGCCTAATCAGATAGAGTTCAGGATAAGAGTACATGCCAGCATCTCCGGAGGTTAGTGCGAAAGACGCGATTGGTCCAGGAACAGAGAGCACGGCACGGTGGCGCAGCGGTAGAGTTGCTGCCTTACAGCGAATGCAACGCTGGAGACTCAGGTTCGATCCTGACTACGGGTGCTGTACTGTACTGAGTTTGTACGTTCTCCCCGTGACCTGCGTGGGGTTTCTCCGAGATCTTCGGTTTCCTCCCGCACTCCAAAGACGTACAGGTTTGTAGGTTAATTGGCTGGGCAAATGTAAAAATTGTCCCTAGTGGGTGTAGGATAGTGTTAGTGCGCGGGGATCGCTGGGCGGTGCAGACCCGGTGAACCGAAGGGCCTGTTTCTGCGCTATATTTCTAAATCTAAATCTAAAATCTAAAATAAAGCAGTTCAACACAGAAAATATCTGTGTCGAACATGACAGACACCAAGCTGAACGAATCTCACCTGCCTGCACATGATCCATACTCTGGATTTCCATGCTCATATCTAACACCACTATCATATCTGCCTCCACCATCACCCCCGGCTGCATATTCCAGGCACCCACCAGCCTCTGGAAAAATTAATCGCCCTGCACACCTCCTTTAAATGTTACCACTTTCACCTTGCAGCTATGCCCTCTAGCCTTTGACATTTCCACCTTGGGGATGGGTGACTATCTGGCTATCCTTTCTATGCCTCTCATAATTGTATATGCTTCGATCAGGCCCCTGGTGTCCCAGCAAAAACAATTCAAGTCTATCCAACCTCTCCTTATAGATAGTCCCCTTTAATTCAGGTACCATTCTGGTAAATCACTTCTGCACCCTCTCCAAAGCCTTCACAACCTTCCTATAATGGGGCAAACAGAAATGTACAAAATACTCTAACAATAAAAGTCCTATCATGCAGCATCACGACTTCCAGACTTTCATAATCAATGCCCCAATCGATGAAGGCAAGCATACCGTATGCCTTCTTGACCAATCTATCTACTTGTGTTGCCACTTTCAGGAAGCCATTGTCTTAGACTCCTCTGTTCATTCATGCCGTGAAGGGTCTTTCCATTAATTGTATACTTTCCCCTTTCATTCGACCTCCCAAAGCACAACACCTCACACTTGCTGAGATTAATCTCCATCTGCCATTTCTCTTCATCACTTCTGCAGCTGATCCATATCCCGCTGACAGCTTCCCTCACAGTCGACAACTCCAACAATCTTGGTGTTGTCTGTAAACTTACTTGATCAACCCATCTGTACACATTTCCGAATCATTCATATGTAAAAGTCACAAATAGTGTTCCCTGCACAGATGTCAGTGGAACTGCACTGGTCAAAGCCTCCAGTCTGAATAATGCCCTTTCATCACAACCCTCTGTATTCTTCCAGTATGCCAGGTCTGAATTCACATCACCAAATCATTGCAAATCCCGTGCATCTTAATCTTCTGCATCAGCCTATCATGGGGGGTTTTATCAAATACCTCACTCAAATCCACATAAACAACATCCACCGCCCTACCCTCATTGATCACCTACGTCATCTCCTCAAAAGCTCGACCAAGTTAGTATGACATGATCTGCAGCGTACTAAGTTAGCTGACTGTCCCCAATTTAACCCATTCTCTTCCAAATAGGAGTAAATCCTATCGAAGAATTCTCCCCAATGGCTTCCCTACCACGGAAACGAGGCTAATCAGCCTATCATTCCCTAGATTCTCTCTACTTTCCGTCTTAAACAAAAGATCAACACTGGCTACCCGCCGGTCCTCCAGGACCTCACCAGTGGCTGGAGAAGATGCAAAGATCTTTGCCACGGAGTCTTGTTACAATGGGGAAGAAGCTGTTCTCGCTCCTATATCTTCTCCCAGAAGGTTGGAGAGAGAAAAGGGAATGGCTAGGGTGGCAGGCATCCAGCCTTCCTGATGCAACTCACCATGACGATGGACTGGATGGAAGGAAGTGACAAGCCTGTGATGGACTGGGTTGTGTTCATCACTCAACGCAGATCCAGGCAGCCAAGAGCCAAGCAGTTACTCCACCAGGCTGAGATTGCATCCCTTCAGTATATTTTCTAATCACACATATGTCGAAGTTCAAAAGAATCCTCGAATGCTGAATCTTCTCAAACAATTAAGAAAGTAAATATGCTTACACATATACTGATTAGGGGCAGGACAGGGGTAGAGTCGCTGTGTCACAGCACCATAGACCCAGGTTCGATCTTGACTATGGGAGCTGTCTGTACAGAGTTTGTACGTACGTTCTCCCTGTGACTGCGTGGGTTTTCTACAGGTGCTCCAGTTTCCTCCCATACTCCAAAGATATACATGTTTTACAATAGACAATAGGTGCAGGAGTAGGCCTTCGAGCCAGCACCACCATTCAATGTGATCATAGCTGATCATTCCCAATCAGTACCCCGTTCCTGCCTTCTCCCCATACCCCCTGACTCCGCTATCCTTAAGAGCTCTATCTAGCTCTCTCTTGAATGCATTCAGGGAATTAGCCTCCACTGCCTTCTGAGGCAGAGAATTCCACAGATTCACAACACTCTGACTGGAAAATGTTTTTCCTCATCTCCGTTCTAAATGGCCGACCCCTTATTCTTAAACTGTGGCCCCTGGTTCTGGACTCCCCCAACATTGGGAACATGTTTCCTGCCTCTAACATGTCCAACCCCTTAATAATCTTATATGTTTCGATAAGATCCCCTCTCATCCTTCTAAATTCCAGTGTATACAAGCCTAGCCGCTCCAGTCTTTCAACATATGAGCGTCCCGCCATTCCTGGAATTAACCTAGTAAACCTACGCCGCACACCCTCAATAGCAAAGGTTTTAGGTTAATTGGCTTCTGTAAATTGTCCCTAGTGTGCAGGATAGGGCTTGATCGCTGGTCAGCGAGGACTTGGTGGTCTCCACGCTGCTTCTCTAAACTAAACTTTCTGGATCACTGCATCAGTGAGAAGGGGCCAGTTTAGATTGCTGGTGATATGGATGCCCAAGAGCTTTAACCTGTCGCTCATCTCGAGAGCGGCTCATTTTATGAAGAGAGGGTTGTGTTCCATATCTGAACATGCGAGACCCATGTGAAGAGTCATCAATAGTTTATTTTCATTTTGATATTCTTTCCCTTAACCTACTCTCAAAAGAGCAAAGATAAAATGATTCGCTCACAGCAGCCCATGCATTTCTTTACCCTCTGTAAAAGTCTTTAGGATTAACAATTGATGGCCCTCAATAAAGGAGCCGCTGCAATAAGCTGTAAATCTGCAGTTCATTAAATATTTATACTTTTGGTTGTTCTCAGGATTTTCTTTCCCTAATATGTACAAGTGACAATCGCAGACTGTGTTTAGTTTAATTTAGTTTAGAGATACAGTGCGGAAACAGGCCCTTCGACCCACCATCCACGCCGACCAGCGATCCCTACCTTAACATATTAACAATACCCTACACACACTAGGGACTATTTACACTTATACCAAGCTAATTAACCTACAAACCTGTACGTCTTTGGGGTGTGGGAGGAAACCGAAGGACTCAGAGAAAAACCACGCGGTCACGGGGAGAATGTACAAACTCCGTACACACCCTTGGGTCCTTTAACATTATAGCTCCTGCACATTACCGAAAGGTTCTTCTCTGAGACCATTTGGAAACTTGTAATAATCAGCAGCGATTTCATTATTGTAACACAATGTCCATATCTTAGGAAATAAATCTTTCTGCTATCAGCAGTAACATTTATGAAACGTGGTGCCACATTTGTAAACTGCCAATACTCGCTCAGAAAAAGTTAAAACATGCAGATTTTTCAGCGACAGGAAATTCAAATGGGGCAGGGTTAGGAATGATTTACTGAAACAAAACAAAAAACTGCAATAACTGCTGAGCTAGCAATAGTTGGCACTTTCTATACTGACGGAATGTTTCTCCAATAAGGAGCTGGGTTTAAAAAATGACCCATTGCTGGAGCAAAAAAATTAGTAATTACACAATTAGATTATGTTATTCAAATTCTAAAAAAGGTGAAAAACAAAATGCAAAGCTAACCACTGCATTGGGAATTATTCTTTTCAGCTATTTGCTTTTCTTAACAAATAGTTCTGCATGTGATTATAAATAAAGGACATACCAGTTTCATGAAATAGTGCAACAGCTTTGTTCAATAAATAGTCCCTTTTATGATGACATCATAAAATAATGCATTTTGACAGGAAAGAAATCCTGACATATATTCACAAATATTGATTTTAAACTCACACATTAGGAAACAGAAATAGAGGGAGCTACAAGAACCTTCAAGTATGTTCTACTTTCTTTGGACATAATTTTACACTTCTGCCTTGCTCCCATATCCCTCAATTCCCTTAGTTTCCCAATCCGTTCACTTTTGCCTGAAATATATGCAAGGAAGAGCCCGGAATGGCGGGACTGTCGTATGTTGAAAGACTGGAGCGACTAGGCCTGTATACACTGGAATTTAGAAGGATGAGAGGAGATCTTACTGAAACATATCAGATTATTAAGGGGTTGGACACGTTAGAGGCAGGAAACATGTTCCCAATGTTGGGGGCGTCCAGAACCAGGGGCCACAGTTTAAAAATAAGGGGTAGGCCATTTAGAACGGAGACGAGGAAAAACTTGTTCAGTCAGAGAGTTGTAAATCTGTGGAATTCTCTGCCTCAGAAGGCAGTGGAGGCCAATTCTCTGAATGCTTTCAAGAGAGAGCTAGATAGAGCTCTTAAGGATAGCGGAGTCAGGGGGTATGGGGAGAAGGCAGGAACGGGGTACTGATTGAGAATGATCAGCCATGATCACATTGAATGGTGGTGCTGGCTCAAAGGGCCGAATGGCCTACTCCTGCACCTATTGTCTAATGCCTAGGACTAAGCATCTGAGGTCCTCTGGTGTTTATGATTCCAAAATAATTGACAATGCTTGGTATAACTAAACTTTCCACTCCTTTCAGTCTGAAATGCCCCTTGCCTCATGCCTCCCGATTCTAAACTCACTCGTCTAAGGACAAGCCATTTGGGATGGTTGTGTAATAATGGAGCTGGCCTCGCTGTAATGCACAGGGTAATTTCTCTCCAGAAATGAGGAAAAAACAGGGTTCTCACTCACTTATGTAGCCGCAACACAAAATGCACCATGTAATTCCAACAATAAATTATTAACCACACAGTCAACACAAACCAGCATTTTTTAAATCATAGTATAAAAAACCTCTGTTAAATGGGAGATTTTGTGGCCACAAACAGGACACCCGGATGGTGCATTGCCCCCCTGGTGCTGGGTGTCAGGGTGTCTCGGAGCTGGGTGTCAGGGTGCTGGGTGTCAGGGTGTCTCATTGTCAAGGGGGGAGGGTGAAGAGCCAGAGTCATTGCGCACAATGGCACAAAGAACATAAGATACGTAAAGGAATGAGGCGTCCAGAGTGGATGTTGGGAGTTAGGCAAAGGGGCAAAAAACAGGACTCTTGGGTAGACATCTCTCGATTTCTCCTTGTGTCACGTGCTGGTGAGATTAGGAAAAGGAATATAGGACGAATGAACGAATGGCCCAGCAGCATGGGAAATAGTGTATCGCAAATCTGATGAGAGTCTTTTTTGAAGAGGTCACCAAGAGGATTGATGAGGGCAGGGCAGTGAGCATTGTTTATATGGACTTCACAAGGTCTTTGACAAGGTCTCACATGGTAGGCTACTCTAGAAGGTTGGAGCTCATGCAAGCCGAGGCGAGCTAGATTCAAAATCGGCTTGGAGGAAGGAGTGAAAGGGTAGTTGTGGAGGCTTTTTTTCTGATTGGAGGCCTGTGACCGGGGATGTGCCCCTGGGATCGGTGCTGGGTCATCAGCTGTTTGTTACATATGTTAATGATTTGGATGACAAGGTAGTTAATATTGTTCGCAGATTACACCAAAATTGGTGGTATAATAGACTAAATTTACAAGATCTAGATCAAGGAATGGACCAAGGAATGACAAATGGAATTTAACTGTGATATGAAAAAGGACCAAGTTTCTTTGCAGCTACCCTTTAACATTCTAATTATCAGGTACCTTGCACAACATCAGTTCATTTGCACCTCAGCATATCATAGGGAAGAGCACTGACCATTGCAGAAGGTATCATTTGTTCACACAAACTACACTCGTTCACATAACTACAAGCTAAAAACTTGTGATTATTGAAGGAATGGATCATGCAGATCCATGAAACAGTTAGTTTCTTCCTTATCCCAAGGGCCAAAACACCCAACCTCTGACGCCAAGCTTCTCTTATACTGAGCAGCTGAAGATTTGAGCATTTGGTGAGATAATGGACCAATATTTTACTGCCTTCATTTTGTACCTCCTTAATGGATAGCACAAAACAATTAGAAAGCCCACTCCTTTAACCACCAATGATACCCGGTCAGCTATCAACATGCGACTTTTAAAAAAAATCAGCATGCCAAATTTAACTGTAATGCAGCGAACAATATCGATCTTTAAATAATAGCATGTGATTAAGCATTCTATATATATTCATTATGAACAAAAAAAACATTTCTTCACTTTGGCACGGTTACTGACGCACATTTTCTACTTCGTCAAATAGTTATCACAGTCTCAGTGTTGGAGAAGGAAACAGGATAATGAATTAGTCAAAATAAAAGTGAACAGCGTGATGCATGGATGACTTCCCAATGGGAAACATAAGGCCTGGGAGAATCTCATACGGTCTGATGAGTTCAAGTGCACAAATTGCTTCAACCCATCTGGGTTCAAAGAGCATAACTGAAAAAGGGAAGGTTCTCAGAATGTAAATTCATCATTTGGTTTGATGGACAAATTCCGTGTTCATGGTGACACCTGTCTACTATTGTTTTAAAACTAAAATGCTGAACACATTCAGTAAGTCAGGTAGCATCCGTGGGGAGATAAACAGAATTAATGTTTGAGCCTGAAGGTCCTTCATCAAAGCTACTCGGCCAACTCCACACAATTATTAGTAGGATGGCATTAATTATTCAACTTCAAGGATAACCTCCTTTGCTGACCATCAGATCCTTAAGCAGAAATAGAAAACTAACACAAGCTACAATATTTTCTATCTCTGGTATTGATAAACCAATACAAAAGGGGAAAAAAATGGGAGTGATCATGCACAAATAACAGTTAAGAGATGTTGTTAATAAAGAAAAATTACTAATCAAGCAAATTTATTAACTCCGTTTTTCCCCCCATTTTATAACAAATGTTCAAAACCATGCACAGCTTTGAAGAACTAGTTTCCCTTAAAGATCATTGCAGAACCCTGTTCAATTCTAACAATGGAACAAATTCTACAAGTACTTTGGAAAAAAAAAATTTGCCATTTCTTGAATGATAACGGTTAGTGGAATGAAATGAAAATCAACACTAGTCTCTTGCACTTACTTAATCAATTCTATTGCACTGCGATTCCATTTACAGGATACACTAAATGGAGAGCATATGCAAATGAACCCAGTCATAACATGACATTACACCAGTGAACCTTTACAAAGTCTTTGCAAAGCAGTGCAACGTACAAGAATCTGTAATTGTTTAATGAAATTTAAATTGGAAATCTCCCCAAGGCACCAGACCAATAGTCCAGTACTTTAGACGACAGCCTTAGAAAATATGAAATACATTTATTTAACAAATTGATTCATTATTTCCTTCTTTGATTCTACACACCTTCCCTGCCTTTTGAAAACAGGTAGAAACCTTAAAATTCGCTGCTTCCTCTTTTGATCCAAATCAAAGGCAGACAACCAGTTTTCTCATTTAGTGCAGACTAATGGAGTCCATTATATCTTTCATTAGTGGCAAATTATTACCTTGCTAATTTGTGGGAATGCCATCCATATTACCCACTGAAGAATCACGTTTACGCCTGGATTTGTTTGAAATGGAAAAGTGGATTTTTATCAAAAGGAATGCTTAAAAGCCAATAAAGCACAACATATTTCTGTACTGAACATTGTCTTTTAAGAATGGACATCTTCATCCATTCTAATAAACTTAAAATATCAGGTCTCGCAAAATGCTGGAGTAACTCAGCGGGTCAGGCAGCATCTTTGGAGAGAAGGAATGGGTGACGTTTCGGGTCGAGACCCTTCTTCAGTCCGAAGAAGGGTGTCGACCCGAAACGTCACCCATTCCTTCTCTCCAGAGATGCTGCCTGACCCGCTGAGTTACTCCAGCATTTTGTGATACCTTCGATTTGTACCAGCATCTGCAGTTATTCTCCTACACAACTTAAAATATCATATCATGCACAAGTGAGATTTAGCTCAAAAGTATTTTCACCAAGTGCAACGCAGTTCTGAAGGAACAAACGCAATTTGCAACTTCACAGCGAAAGTCCAAGTAACTCAGAAGTGTTACATAACCAGTACAAGAGAGTGTGTTAGATATAATTAGTTCTTAGGGCTAATGGAATCAAGGGATATGGGGAAAAAGCAGGAATGGTATTGATTTTGGATGATCAGCCATGATCATATTGAATGCCGGTGCTGGCTTGAAGGGCCAAATGGCCTCTTCCTGCACCTATTTTCTATGTTTCTATTTCACTGAAGCTCCTTTGGTGCATGTGTGCACATTTCAATAAACAATTAAACAATGAGATCTCCTGTGGCAACACTATGTTCCCTATGAAAGGTTGTAGGATCAAATCTTATTCCAGAGATAGGCACATTGTCTCGGGCAGACACTCAGAGCTGGACAGAGGTGCCATATTTCAGATAGAACATTAATCTGAGACCCTAAGATACCTTTGTGCAGATGGATAAGATCCTATCATTCTACTCCAAAAAACAGTCAAACCAGCAGAATTTGCCTCGCTGCATCACATCAAATGAAGAGCAAAAAAATTTTTTAACCCCCAAAAATTGCCACAAGAAGAGTCCCACAAACATTCACTAAAACCAATTCTCGAGATGGTGGTATTGCCATGTGACAAAAGGTTGGATTGACTATGCCTGTCTTTACTAAAGTTAAGAAGAATGAGCGGAAATCTCATTGAAATATTCAAAACTCTAAGTGGACTTATCATATCATATCATATCATATATATACAGCCGGAAACAGGCCTTTTCGGCCCTCCAAGTCCGTGCCGCCCAGCGATCCCCGTACATTAACACTATCCTACACCCACTAGGGACAATTTTTACATTTACCCGGCCAATTAACCTACATACCTGTACGTCTTTGGAGTGTGGGAGGAAACCGAAGATCTCGGAGAAAACCCACGCAGGTCACGGGGAGAACGTACAAACTCCTTACAGTGCAGCACCCGTAGTCAGGATCGAACCTGAGTCTCCGGCGCTGCATTCGCTGTAAAGCAGCAACTCTACCGCTGCGCTACCGTGCCGCCCAGATTGGTTGCGTGGAGAATACTTCCACAGACTGTAATGGTGGGGTCTGAGAGAGGGGGGGGGGGGGGGGGGGGTGGGGTGGTGGGCCAGAAGTAGGGCTAAACAGTTTAAACAGCGGGAGATTTAAGACAAAGATGAAGAAAACTTGCAGAAATTTGAAGAGGTGGATAGATAAAAATTACAAATTTTGGGTATCAAGGATAATGGGAGAGAGTGTGAATGTTACTGAGATGAAAAAAAGGAACACAAAATCCTGGAATAATTCCGCAGGTCAGGCAGCATTTCCACAGAACACAGATAGGTGACGTTTTGAGTCTGGGCCCTTTTTCAGGGTGATTATGGGGAGGGGTGGGAGAGAGAAGAAAGCTGGAAGAGAAGAGGGGCAGCTCAAAGCCTGGCAAGTGATAGGTGGATACAGATAAGGTGGGTGGGGGGGGGGGGGGGGGGGGTGTTATAGGCAGGTGGTTGAACAAAGACCAGAAATGAAAAGACAGAAGGTGTGAGACTAAAGGATTGAATAGTGAATTGTGCAGCCAGAGGAATGAATGTCGGGGAAAAAAGGGAGGAGGGGTTAGTATAATTGGAGAATTCAATTATCGTACAGTTAGGGTTTAAGCTACCCAAGTGGAATATGTGTTGCTGTTCCTCCAATTTGCATGTGGCCTCACTCTAGCAATGGAGTAAGCCCATGACAGAAATGCCACTATGGGAACGGAAAAGGGAGTTAAAATAGTTAGCAACCGGGATTTGCAGTAGACCTTGGCAGACCAAGTGTTCGGCAAAATGGTCGCCGAGTCAACACTTGGTCTCGCCGACGTAAAGCAGACCACATTGGGAAAACTGGATGCAGTAGACGAGGTTAGAGGAGGTGCGTGTGAACCTCCGTCTCATCTGGAAGGATTGGGGGAGTCCCTGGATGGAGGAGAGAGGAGGTATAGGGATAGGTGCTACATCTACGTTACCCTCTCTGGAGGATCAGTCCGAATCATGTTGAATGGCTGAGCAGGCTCCAAGGTCAATGGCCTATTTGTGCTCTTTGGGTTCTGCATTTGTTAGAAATTTGAGATTAAAATATATAAAATAGAAGATGCCAGTGCAACATACTTCACCCGAAATAACTTAGTGTTATTTCAATGCAATCGCTTGGCATTACAGTTGCTATAGAGTGTCCAAACATTAAAGAGTGGTTTCCACTTCAAAGGATTAATGCTACATTTCTTTCAATCCCGCACTCAGGTTATATGAAATATAGCCGCAAGTGCTCAAGGTTAAGTTTGCTACAGGAATACATTTTTTACTTTCATGTCACAAGTGCAGAAGCAAACAAGTTCATACAAAAACCCTCCTACAGCTATACAAGACAGCCCGCAGCCTAATTTCCCAAGTTTGTACATTGCCATAAACATGAAACTCATTGGGCTGGCAAATGTTCCTACAGTTAGCTTGAAACAATGCAACATCAATTTTGCCCGATGTGTTGAAAGCTAATGGGAGTCATTGTTAAATCTGAGTTATCAGATGGCTCAAGTGATTTGAAACAATGCTGACACAAGAAAACTGCAGATGCTTGTACACACACCAGAGAGTCAACCGAATAAAAACATAATTGAATCATCGCACGTGGGCACAAACAACGCCGGGAGGAAGAGGAAGGAGATTACTGCAACGCGAGTTTAGAGAGTTAGGAAGAAGACTGCGAAGTAGGATGTCGAGGGTGGTTATCTCTGGACTGCTACCTGTACCTCGTGCTGGTGAGGGCAGGAACAGAGAGATCGGGGATATGAATGTGTGGCTGAGGGGCTGGTGCAGGGAGCAGGGATTCAGATTTCTAGACCACTGGGATCTCTTCTGGGGTAGGGGTGACCAGTACAAAAGGGACGGGTTACACCTTAACAGCAGGGGGACCAACATTCTGGCAGGCAGGTTTGCTAGTGCTACACGTGTGGGTTTAAACTAAGTGGTGGGGGGGAGGGGTTGACAAATTGGGAATATGAAGATGGAGTTAAAGGGGAAGCGAATACAGGAGAAATTGCAAAGGACTCTCGAATAAATGGGAAGGGAAGTTCTAGATGGGATAAGAGAGTAAGGTCAGGGCCAATTGTGACCGGTGTGAGAGGGGAGGTGAATACCGAAGTTAAAGTGTTGTATTTAAATGCGCTAAGTATGAAAAATAAAGTGGATGAGCTTGAGGCTCAGTTAGACATTGGCAAGTATGATGTTGTGGGAATTACAGAGACATGGCTACAAGAGGACCAGGGCTGGGAACTGAATATTCAGGGGTACACAACATATAGAAAAGACAGACAGGTGGGCAGAGGGGGTGGGGTCGCTCTGTTGGTAAGGAATGATATTCACTCCCTTGCAAGGGGTGACATAGAATCAGGAGATATAGAATCAGTATAGATAGAAATGAGGAATTGTAAGGGTAAAAAGACCCTAATGGGAGTTATCTACAGGCCCCCAAACAGTAGCCTCAACATAGGGTGCAAGTTGAATCAAGAGCTAAAATTGGCATGTCACAAATGTAATGCTACGGTGGTTATGGGAGATTTCAACATGCAGGTAGACTTGGAAAATCAGATTGGTAATGGACCCCAAGAAAGAGAGTTTGTGGAGTGCCTCCAAGATGGATTCTTAGAACAGCTTGTACTGGAGCCTATCAGGGAGAAGGCAATTCTGGATTTAGTGTTGTATAATGAACCTGATCTGATAAGGGGACTCAAAGTAAAAAGAGCCATTAGGAGGCAGTGATCATAATATGATAAGTTTTACTCTACAAATTGAGAGCGAGAAGGGAAAATCGGAAGTGTCAGTAATACAGTATAGCAAAGGGGATTACAGAGGCATGAGACAGGAGCTGGCCAGATTTGACTGGAAGGAGGCCCTAGCAGGGAAGACGGTGGAACAGCAATGGCAGGTATTCCTGGGAATAATGCAGAAGTTGCAGGATCAATTTATCCCAAAGAGGAGGAAAGATTCTATGGGGAGTAAGAGGCACCCGTGGCTGACAAGGGAAGTCAAGGACAGCATAAAAATAAAAGGGAAGAAGTATAACATAGCAAAGAAGAGTGGGAAGCCAGAGGATTGGGACTCTTTTAAAGAGCAACAAAAGATAACTAAAAAGGCAATAGGGGAGAAAAGATGAGGTACGAGGGTAAGCTAGCCAATAATATAAAGGAGTAGAGTAAAAGCTTTTTTAGATATGTGAAGAGGAAAAAAATAGTCAAGGCAAATGTGAATCCCTTGAAGACAGAAGCAGGGGAATTTATTATGGGGAACAAGGAAATGGCAGACGAGTTGAAACGGTACTTTGGATCTGTCTTCACTAAGGAAGATACAAACAATCTCCCAGATGTTCTAGTGGTCAGAGATCCTAGGGTGACGGAGGAACTGAAGGAAATTCACATTAGGCAGGAAATGGTGTTGGGTAGACTGATGGGACTGAAGGCTGATAAATCCACAGGGCCTGATGGTCTGCATCCCAGGGTACTTAAGGAGGTAGAAATTGTGGACACATTGGTGTTCATTTTCCAATGTTCTATAGATTCAGAATCAGTTCCGGTGGATTGGAGGGTAGCTAATGTTGTCCCAATTTTTAATAAAGAGGGAGAGAGAAAACGGGAAATTATAGACCAGTTAGTCTGACATCAGTGGTGGGGAAGATGCTGGAGTCAATTATAAAATACGAAATTGCGGAGCATTTGGATAGCAGTAAAAGGATCGTTCCGAGTCAGCATGGATTTACGAAGGGGAAATCATGCTTAACTAATCTTCTGGAATTCTTTAAGGATGTAACTAGGAAAATTGACAGGGGAGAGCCGGTGGATGTGGTGTACCTCGACTTTCAAAAAGCCTTCGACAAGGTCCCACATAGGAGATTAGTGGGCAAAATTAGAGCTCATGGTATTGGGGGTAGGGTACTGACATGGATAGAAAATTGGTTGGCAGACAGAAAGCAAAGAGTGGGGATAAATGGGTCCCTTTCAGAATGGCAGGAAGTGACTAGTGGGGTACCGCAAGGCTCGGTGCTGGGACCGCAGCTATTTACATTAACATTAATGACTTGGATGAAGGGAATAAAAGTACCAATAGCAAATTTGCAGATGACACAAAGCTGGGTGGCAGTGTGAACTGTGAGGAAGATGCTATGAGGTTGCAGGGTGACTTGGACAGGTTGTGTGAGTGGACGGATGCATGGCAGATGCAGTTTAATGTGGATAAGTGTGAGGTCATCCTCTTTGATGCTAAGAATAGGAAGGCAGATTATTATCTGAATGGTGTCAAGTTAGGAAATGGGGACGTACAATGAGATCTGGGTGTCCTAGTGCATCAGTCACTGAAAGGAAGATTGCAGGTACATCAGGCAGTGAAGAAAGCCAATGGAATGTTGGCCTTCATAACAAGAGGAGTTGAGTATAGGAGCAAAGAGGTCCTTCTGCAGTTGTACAGGGCACTAGTGAGACCGCACCTGGAGTACAGTGTGCAGTTTTGGTCTCCAAATTTGAGGAAGGATAATCTTGCTATTGAGGGCGTGCAGCGTAGGTTTACTAGGTTAATTCCCGGAATGGCAGGACTGTCACATGGTGAAAGACTGGAGCGACTAGGCTTGTATACATTGGAATTTAGAAGGATGAGAGGGGATCTTATCGAAACATATAAGATTATTAAAGGGTTGGACACGTTAGAGGCAGGAAACATTTCCCCAATGTTGGGGGAGTTCAGAACCAGGGGCCACAGTTTAAGAATAAGGGGTAGGCCATTTAGAACAGAGATGAGGAAATACTTTTTCAGTCAGAGAGTTGTAAATCTGTGGAATTCTCTGCCTCAGAAGGCAGTGGAGGCCAATTCTCTGAATGCTTTCAAGAGAGAGCTAGATAGAGCTCTTAAGGATAGCGGAGTCAGGGGGTATGGGGAGAAGGCAGGAACGAGGTACCGATTGAGAATGATCAGCCATGATCACATTGAATGATGGTGCTGGCTCGAAGGGCAGAATGGCCTACTCCTGCACCTATTGTCTATTGTCTAATCATCTTTAAAAGGATCATGTAGCAGGCCATCCTCCAGCAGTTTGTTTGTTGCCACTGAATTAAGTTTATGACAACTACAATGGAAAGGTAAACGGCATCAGGAACTAAAGTTACAATCTGCTCCACCTGATTAATAAATGAGGTAGTGAAGTTACATAACAGCAAAGCAACATTAGCCATCGAATGAAATATTTGAACGAAACATTAATAAATGGAGTCTATAACTTTCCACACAGGCCAATGTCGAAATTGAAAGTATCCTTTGTTGAATAAAACTCAGGGTTTGGCAGCAACCTCCAGAAATCACGTTGGTTTTGAATTAACCATGCTCAAAAGCTGGGCAAGAACTAAATGTCTGATGAAAGGTTCTTGACCTGAAATGTCGCCCATTCCTTCTCTCCAGAGATGCTGCCTGTCCCTCTGAGTTACTCCAACATTTTGTGTCTATCTTCTAAATATTTGGACCTCCACTCTACTTGATAAATATTGATTTCAAGCTGTAGAATTGAGTTCTGGTCATAATAAGCTTCCCCCAATTCATTCCTGTGAGAATTAACTTAGCTTAAAGCTCCAAACTGCTTCTTTGGTTAAGCCACAATGAAAAACAAACATAGACTTGAAATTATACCCAATATTTTTCCTAAGTGTTTTGAAAATAGTATTAAGTTACTTAAACAAATTGCTTAATGACTTTGGAAAATTGGAAAAGAAAGTTGATATAAATTAATTCTGTGGTGTGAAATTTCAGCTTTATTAAATGGCAATTAAATGTAATATTAGTAGAACCCCCAAAATTCCCATGTGAAAACTATAAATCACAGGCTTTTAAAAGAAAATCAGAAGTATTTAGCATTTTTTGTTGTTGCTGGCAACAAATAGAAAACAAACCTATTCACTACAATTATCAAACTACAGACAAAAAAACTCTTACATTAAGCGCAGCCAAGATTCAAGATGAAAATCTAACTCAATCACCTTGTTATATATTAAGTTACATTACAATATCACATCCATTTCCCTGCAGAAAAGCAACCTAATAACAGCTAAAGGAGAACATAGAATTGGTGTTGTTAAAATCAGGATGATATCAGAGAAACAAAAACACAAAATTAGATAAATTCTTAAAATCGGAGAGCTACATAACCAAATGAATATTTTCGGCATTTACTGGATTTCATACTTTCAGCATTCAGCACATTTTGCTTTAGTTTGCCTTATCAAGTTATGGTTAACATTTGCCCACATGCTACACAATTTTTCTTTAAGTGCTTTGCCTAAGGAAAAAATAGCAAAAGCATGTTAACAAAATATATTTTTCAAAACTGGCTAGAAAATATGATTGTTGTCAGATTTAATACCCATTTCTTTCCCACACCTGTGTTTTCATTGGTGTGGGTGCCTTGAGTATCCCAACTTGAGCCACCTTAATATTTTTGCAATGTACAGTCAGCAACCAGTCAAAATCAGCTTATAATGCTTTCTTCACTATTCACTGTTTAAAAAAGGTATTCAAACATGTTTTCTCCCTGTTCTCTTTTCTCCTGCATTATGACTAATATTTAAGATGGTTCATTTGCTGCTATCAGTGTCTGGTCCTTTCCAGACTGTGTCGTTAATCAAATCGACTAAAGGAGCCAGTGTAACCCTACTTTCTTTAACATCTACCAGAATGGGATTTGATCAGCCAACCCAGGATAATCTTCTCTTCCTGTGCAGATCCAAGTGCAGCAAAATTAGCTGCAGCATATGGCGTGCTTTCCTTGATCAAAGCCAGATCTTTTTTTATTTGCTGATTCAACCCTTGAAGAATGGTCTCGACCCGAAATGTCACCCATTCTTTCTCTTCAGAGACGCTGTGTTACTCCAGCTTTTTGTGTCTATCTTGGTACAAGTTAAACAGAAATCACTACAGCGGCACAATTTTAGAAAACGTAGCTATAACAAGCCTAGTTCAAACTTGCTTGTTTTGTTGAGTAGCTCCAATATTTTCACCTTTTTATTTCCAACACCTAATTTAAAAAAAAATCTATTGCAATGTAAAAATTATAGCTGGTCCTTTTAAACTGGCCAAATTGCTGCATCACGGAACAGGTCCTGCAAGCTAAAAATGATCAGAACTGCACTTACCCACCCAAAAGTGAAAGGTTTAGAAAACCCAAAAAGATAATCTCTGGAAGAACCTTTGAAAGCTATTGAATTGTTCATACAAAATTAGGAAGTTTTCAAATCCAGCTGAATACCACCAGTTAGTGGCCACCTGCTCATATTTTAACCAATTATTAATTAAATTAGAAAACTAGATTAACATCCTTTTTCAGTGAATATTAGCATTTCGATTGCAATAACGTTTCAAGCAAACAATGCAGTTTTTTTTAACAAATATATGTTTTGTAAATAATGTCACAAATAGAAATAAATAAAGAATTTGGTAAGCAAAATAATATATAGTTATGCCTAGAGTCTCATTTGGAATTAAGTATAAAATGTAAGCATTCTACAGAGACACGCAGCCATTTACTATAAACTGATTATTTTGAGTGAGATAGGTTCTATGCATTGAGTTTTGCTGATGAAAGAGTTCAATTTTAGTTAATATCAGGAAATTAACTAAAAGCACCAAAGTTAGCATCTCCATACTGCCATGCCTTGACAAATGCAACATCCTTTGCTTTGGAAAGACAGCCAGCCAAGCAATTTCAATCAATTAATGGACTCTTATCTGCTGAGTTTCGTGTTATCATTTTGTTTCAGAACCCAACATTCACTACTGTTCATTAAAAGACATGAAAAAAATATCAGCCTTTCCACCCATAAATGTAGTATCAAGTCACACAGATGCAAAAAGAATGCATGAACAAAGACAAAAGGGCACAAATAGAGCAAACCACATGGTCACTTCACAAAGTCATTAATAAATCAATGCAACATATCATTTACCACAGAATAAAATGCTGCAGCTTTTTATGGCTTTTGTTTCAGCAGCAAGGTTGAAAAAACCCAGACATTTCAAAAGGTGCAACACACAGCTACAGCCTTGGAGGGCATCTACAACACACGATGCCTCAGAAAAGCCACCAGCATCCACAAAGACTCTTCACACCCCTGCAACAGTCTGTTCGAACTTCTACCATCGGGCAGACGATACAAGGCCTTCTACGCCCGCACCTCCAGACTCAGGAACAGCTTCATCCCCAGGGCCATAGCTGCTATGAACCGGTCCTGCTGAGCCGGATGGTCACATCGCACAGTGAACCGGCACTTTATTCTGTTTTAAAACTGTTCTAATTTGTTTCATTGGGTTGTTTAAATTAATACTGACTAGCTAATTAATTTATTGCATCGTATGAGAGGCGCATTCCCAATCTCGTTGTACCCCAATATAATAAAGATATATTGTATTGCAGGCCGTGACAAAAATAATACTGTGTAAAGAGAAAACATTCCACACACTCATCGTCATTCTATCTCTTATTTATTGGAAATAATTTATTGGAAAACAAATCTATATTTTGACAGTGAACATGACATTTAAATATGGAATAAATTCAAAATTGATGTTTGAAAGACAGACAGATACTTCAGTTTGGCTTTACATTATTCTCATTTTCCTATAAGGAAGAAAACTAATTTTAAATGTTAAAACAAAAATTAAGATTCAGGGATATTGCAGTTTAGAAAATGGGAAATGGTAGGTAAATAATGAAGACAAGAAACTGCAGATGCTGGAATCTTGAGCAAAACTCAAAGTGCTAGAGTAACTCAGCGGGTCAGGCACCATCTGTGGAGTCTCCAACTTCAAGTACCTCTCCACCGCTACCTCTCATTCCCCTGCCCTCCCACCCAGGTGTACACCCATGCCTCCCACCATCACAGTCACCCTGCTTTTCCACCCCTCTCTCCCCATACGATCCCTTTATCCCCTCCCTGTCCCTTTCTACCTACGTCCCTCCCTCGGGCTTCACATTTCTCCCCTCTTCTTTTCTTTTCTGATACCCTTTGGGCTCCTTTTCACCTCTAGCCTTTGTCACTTTCAACCTCTCCACCCATCTGCCAATCACCTCCACCTCGCCTGTATCCATACCACTTGCCAGGCTTTACCCCAGCCCTCCACTTGTCCACCTTTCACCCACCTACTACATCAGTCTGAAGAAGTGTCCCAACCCAAAATGTCACCCGTCCATTCCTTCCACAAATACTGCCTGACCCACCAAATTCCTCCAATGCTGTTTTGCTGCAGGTAAATAATTGGGTTTTATCTAGTTCATCTTCAGCATGAAAAATTATAGTGAAGTTCAACCAATTGCCGCAATCAATCTTTTTCTACAATAGACAACACACAAAAAGCTGGAGCAACTCAGCGGGTCAAGCAGGATCTCTGGAGATTACGAATAGGCGATGCTTCGGGTTGAGACCCTTCTTCGCAGACGAAGGGTCTCGACATGAAACATCACCTGTTCCTTTTCTCCAGTGATGCCGCCTGACCCGTTGAGTTACTCTACCTTTTTGTGTCTACCTTGGGTTTAAACCAGCATCTAATACCTTCTTGCACATTGTATCTACAATAGACCTAGATAAGGCATGAGCAAAACACATTTCACTAATGGAGAGCTCTGGTAGGTACTAGTCCAGATATTCATTCTTTGGAAGCTTGCCATCTCTCTCAAACTGCTTAATATGTCATATACATCCCAAATATTAATTTGAGTTATGCCCAATTTGTACTTGAGTGAATATTAGCTTCTTTAGACCATATTACATCAGAGCAGAACTAGGCCATTCAAGCTATTGAGTCTACTTCACCATTCAATCATGCTGATCTATTTTCCCCTCTCCTGCCAATTCTCCTGCCTATTCTCCTTGTAATCTTACTAATCAAGAATCTATCGATCTACTATTATAAGATACCCAATGACATGGCCTCCATAGTCATCTCTGGCAATGATTTCCACAGGTTCACCACCCATTGGCTGAAGAAATTCCTCCTCATCTCCATTCTGGTTACTTCCTTTTATTCTGAGGCTGTGCCCTCTGGTTGGGGACTCTCCCATTACAGAAAGATCCTTTCCATATCCACTCCATCGAGGCCTTTCATTATTTGGTAGGTTTCAATGAGATCACAAATTATAGGAGTGGAATTAGGCCATTCGGCTCATCGAGTCTACTCCGCCATTCAATTATGGCTGATCTCTGCCTCCTAATCCCATTTTCCTGCCTTCTCCCCATAACCCTTGACACCTGTTCTAATCAAGAATTTGTCTATCTCTGCCTTAAAAAAATATCCACTGACTTTGCCTCCACAGCCCTCTGTGGCAACGAGTTCCCCAGATTAACTACCCTCTAAAAGAGCTGCCTTTAATTCTGAGGCTATGGTCCTAGACTCTCCCACCAGTGGAAACATCCTTTCCACATCCACTCTATCTGTGCCTTTCATGATCCTTTACAGTAATCCCTGTAAAGCGTCTTTGAGTGTTTGAAAAGCGCTATATAAATGTAATGCATTATTATTATTATTATTATGATTCAGTAAGTTTCAATGAGGGCCCCCCTTCAACCTTCTAAATTCCAGCATGTACAGGCCTAGTGTGATCAAACGCTCATCATATGCTAACCCACTCATTCCTGGAATCATTCTTGTAAACCTCCTCTGGACCCTCTCCAGAGCCAGCACATCCTTCCTCAGATATGGGGCCCAAATTTGCTCACAGTCCTCCAAATGTGGTCTGACCAGCACCTTATAGATCCTCAGCAACACATCTCTCACCCTTCTAATCTCTACCAAGTACAGGCCCAGAGCCTTCAAACCCTCCTCAAACATTAATCCAATCATCCCCAGGATCATTCCCATAAATCTCCTCTGGACACTCTCCAAAGTCAGCACATCTTCTTCAGATAGGATGCCCCAAAACTGCTCAAAATATTCCAAATGTGGCTTCACCCAGTGCCTGATGAAGCCTCAGCATTACATCCTTGCATTTATATTCCAGTCCTTTCCTTGCCACGGACTCAACCTGCAAATTAACCTTTTGAGAATCTTGTACCAGCATTTGTTGCACTTCCGATTTTTGAATCCTCTCCCCATTTAGAAAGGAGTCTATGTTTTTATTCATTCTACCAAAGTGCACGACCATACAATTTGCTACGCTGCATTCCATTTGCCACTTCTTTACCCACTTGTCCAACCTGTCCAAATCCGTCTCCAGCCTCCCTGATTCCTCATCACTACCTGCCCCTCCACCCATTTTCGTATCATCCACAAACTTGGCCACAAAGCCATCAATTCTATCATCCAGTTCATCAACATAGAACCTGAAAAACAGTGGGCCCAACAGAGAAGGCCCCTTACATTCCCACTTTGTCTTCTGCCAGTCAGTCAATCTTCTATCTATGTTAGTACCTTGCCTCGAATGCCATGGTCTCCTCTCTTATGTAGCAGCCTCACATGTGGCACCTTAACAAAGGCTTTCTGTAAATCCAAAAAACAGCATCCATTGAATCTCCTGTTAATCCTGCTATTTACTGCCTCAAAGAATTCCCACAGATATGTCATCCAAGACCTCCCCTTGACAAAACCACACTGGCCAATTTTATCATGTGCTTCCAAGTACCCCAAAATCTCAGCCTTCATAATGGACTCCAGATTTCTTACCAACCTCGGCAGTAAGACTAACTGTTCTCCACAAACATCTCTTCCTGGGAGATCTTTGCACAGACCTACCAGTGATATGAGCAAGTACAGATTATCTTTGAACAAATGGCCACTTCAAATGTAACCAAGTGTGGGTCTAATGTTGCAGGTGGGCAAAAATGCTCACCGTGGACCAAGTTATTTATCAATTATAGAATGTTGATGACAGCAACCACATGTTTAAACTCCCCTTTTCCAATGACAATATGGTAAATTTAACCAAACTATAATGTAACTATAATTTATCTTTGAATGCTACAGCTTGGATAAAGTGGACAATAGCAATTATCTATTTACCAAATAGAACATTCTCCTTCAACTACACAACTTGGTTGAACAAGCTTGCTGAAAAAGAATTCAAACTGTACTGACCAGATAGCAACAGCCATTCCAGAATAAATCATAACATACCGAGTTGTAACTGGGAAATTGCACATTCATGTACAGTAAACATCAGCTGATCAAGAGAATCTATTCTGAAACATTCAAGTCGGTTTTAAGTATCAACAAAACCACAGGTTGACTGCCATATCCTTTCTTGAATAAAATATTCTCACCTGGAGTACTAACTTATTTTCTTTTCCCCAGAAACTCACCCGAGACATTATTTCTTTTCCAGTATTTTCACTTAATAGGCTCCATTAATATAACATAGTCAGCTTTCGGTTTAAAAGGACCATTATACAAGGCTCTTCAAAATAGGTAGGTGGATTCATGCTATTGACGTTACCTTATTTACAGTTTGGATTAACTGTAACCTCTTGATATTTCTAATATAAACACGACTCCCACATATTGTCACATGTGACTCAGCACAGGTAAATTCTTTGCTGGCATACCCAATGTATACAATGCATACCCAGGGGTACCATCTGTTCAACTTCCATGGGTGTTCCTTCATGTTTGTTTAGCTAGAGTCCATCTAGCTACAAAATGACAGCAGTTGTGAACTAATCCACAAATGTTGCATTACATTTTGAGCAACCTACCACTGGTTCAGAAATAATTCAGTCATGATATACAGAGAAACATAATCAACACAATAGGAAATTACATTATTACAACCAAAACCGTAATTGGAGTATAACATTCGAGTGAAAACAGAAAACTGAAATTGTAGGCAAAGTCTCTACAAAGTTGAATTAGGATGAACTGAGGCCTTCACATTTATACCTGAACGTTCAATGAGTCAATTACTTTGAAGTTCCTCTCACCTGACCCACTTGCAAATTGAAGTCCATTTTGTTCTGACCTTTTACCATCTTTCTTCGGCAATGGAATTGTCAGTGTAATAGCATCCATTATATATTTTTGAAAAAGCGCTTTTCAATTTTCTACACTATTGATTTCATGGTGGAGGTTATAAATTTCAAGCTTGTGCCAGTTTATGGACCAGACCTGGGAACATATTTTGTGAGTAAGTGCGTCACAATTTCAGGTTTTTTCTGCACTGCATAAAAATCCAAAACATCCATCTAAGTCACGTGTGATTCTTTCAAAAGAGGTTTTACCACCACCACCACCCCCACAGAGAGCATGCTGCACATAATGACCAGGTTTATTTCCAACAATCTCGAGGCTATGGCACTCTGATGATATAGTTTCAGCGTCACCTTGGTGATGCTCTCCACTGGTGCATAACCAGGAACCTCCAAACATATTTGCAACACATCAGGTAACTAAGAAAGTAAATATACTTAAACGTCAGGGCTGCACAGCGGTAGTGTTGCTTGCTGTTTTGCAGCACTTACGGCGCCAGAGACCTGGGTTCGATCCCGACTACGGGCGGTCTGAATGGAGTTAGTATGTTCACCCCGTGGGTTTTCTCCCAAGAGCTTTGGTTCCCATGCCCCAAAGATGTAGAGGTTTGTAGGTCAATTGGCTTGGTATAAATGTAAAATTGTCCCTGCTGTGTGTAGGATAGTGTTAATGTGCGGGAATCGGTGGCCAGAAGGGCCTGTTTCTGCACAGTGTCTCTAAACTAAACTGGAACGCATGGGCTAAGGGAACAAACCAAAGTCAGAGTTGCCGAAATAATTGGTTTATTTTTTCGTGGTGATCCACTCTGGTCTTCCATGGAAAATTCAAACTGATTCAACTGCATTGTGCTCACCACCAATGCTGCTCGAGCTGCCGAGTGCTTTCAGCATTTCACTACTTTGTTTCAAACTACTTGTTGATCTATTTTTGCAATCTTAGACAAACGTGGACAAGCATAGATGAATTGTAGAAGCACCAGTCATTTCTGCGAAGAAGTTTTTGAAGGTGTACAAAGAGAAATAATAAATTTGACAAATGTCAGATCCCCTTCATGCCTATTTTGAACAGGCAAACAAAGTTCCACCAAATAGCGTCACCTGCAAAATAGTGACCATGATGAAGGAAACAGGCCTTTATCATCGTTACATTTTAGCATATCTTTCATTCATTGTTTTTTATCTCGTTACATCGTCGTCTATATCTCTTATTTCCCTTTTCCCTGACTAGTCTGAAGAAGGGTCTCGACCCAAAATGTTACCCATTCCTTCTCTCCAGATATGCTGCCTGTTACTCCTGCTTTTTGTGTGTACACCAGCATCTGCAGTTCCTTCCCTACACATAACGTCCTGACTCCAATTCTCAGAGATGGAGTGGAGAAATCAATAACATCCAGCTGTCTGGAAAACCTGACATCCCAGCACGACAAAGTCCTGAGTGTACTGGATTGTCAGACTTTTAATGGCCACGCTCACTGAAGCAACTCAGAGGCTAGATATTCAATGGTAATCACCTAACTTCCTTAATCACAAATGCATCTCCACCAAAGAAACAAGTCAGAAATTTATTAAGGCACCACTCAACTATATTTAGAACTAAGCATTTTGTTTCTTAACATCTTAGGGCGGCACAGCGGTAGAGATGCTGCCTTACAGCGAATGCAGCGCCTGAGACTCAGGTTCGATCCTGACTACGGGCGCCGTCTGTACGGAGTTTGTACGTTCTCCCCATGACCTACGTGGGTTTTCTCCGAGATCTTCGGTTTCCTCCCACACTCCAAAGACGTACAGGTATGTAGGTTAATTGGCTGGGCAAATGTAAAAATTGTCCCTAGTGTGTGTAGGATAGTGTTAATGTGCGGGGATCACTGGGCAGCCCGGACCCGGTGGGCCGAAGGGCCTTTTTCCGCGCTGTATCTCTAAATCAAAAAAGAAATCTAAATTAACTAAACATTCAATATGGGGATCTCATGTCTCTCTGTATACAAGATGCTTTGCAGCTACATGCCAGTTTCTTTGGAAGCACTTCCCATATCTATGATTTTCATTGTGTAGACATGGACAGTAACAGCTGCAGGAAGCACCCTCTCCAAGTGCTCCATCATCAACACATTGTTGTGCTTTGGATAATCTTTCACCATTTGTCTTCTTTGCCATTAGATCAAAACTTTGGAAAATCTTACAGAACACCGGAAGTGCCTTTGCCACAAGGACTGCCTGAAATCTTAGAGCAACACCCATACCCTCTCAACAACATGCATGCATAGACAGTATTTGTAAGAAAATAACTGCTTATGATTCAGGACCCCATAGGTTCAAACAATTCAAACAATTCTAGATTCACAGTCCACTGCAATATTGCTGTGCTATAAGTAGATATAATCTTTCATGCAAGAGAACTCGAGGTAAAGGAACCGCTTGGAGGTTGTGTTCATAATATGATTAGTATTAATCTGCAATTTGAGAAGGAGAAGGTTAAATCGGAAGTGTCAGTGTTGCAGTTGAACAAAGGGGATTATGAATGCATGAGAGAGGAGCTGGCCAAGGTAGACTGGAAAGGGATCCTAGCAGGATTGACAGTGGAACAGCAATGGCAGGAATTTCTGAGCATAATCCGGAAGACGCAGGATCATTTCATTCCAAAAAGGAAGAAAGATTCTAAGGGGAGTAGGAGGCAACCGTGGCTGACAAGGGAAGTTAGGGATGGAATAAAACTAAAAAAAAAGATGTATAACACTTCAAAGAGTAGCCAGAAGCCAGAGGATTATGAAACTTTCATAGGACAACAGAAGGTAACAAAACGGGCAATACGGGCTGAAAAGATGAAGTACGAGGGGAAGCTGGCCAAGAATATAAAGAAGGACAGTAAAAGCTTCTTTAGATATGTTAAGAGAAAAAGAGTAGCAAAGTCAAATGTGGGTCCCTTGAAGGCAGACAGGGGTGAAATTATTATGGGTAACAAGGAAATGGCAGAAGAGTTGAACAGGTACTTCGGATCTGTCTTCACTAAGGAAGACACAAACAATCTCCCAGATGTACTGGAGGACAGGGGATCTAGGGGGGTAGAGGAACTGAAAGAAATGTTCAAAAGGCGAGAAATAGTATTGGGTAGACTAATGGGACTGAAGGATGATAAATCCCCTGGGCCTGATGGTCTGCATCCCAGGGTCCTCAGGGAAGTGGCTCTAGAAATAGTGGACGCGTTGGTGATCATTATCCAATGTTCAATAGATTCAGGAGCAGTTCCTGTGGATTGGAGGATAGCTAATGTTATCCCACTTTTCAAGAAAGGAGCGAGAGAGAAAAAGGGGAATTACAGACCAGTTAGCCTGACTTCGGTGGTGGGAAAGATGCTGGAGTCAATTATTACTGAGGTAATAACAGTGCATTTGGATAGCAGTAAAAGGATAAGTCCAAATCAGCATGGATTTATGAAAGGGAAATCATGCTTGATAATCTTCTGGAATTTTTTGAGGACGTGACAAGTAAAATGGATGAAGGGGAGCCAGTGGATGTAGTGTATCTCGACTTCCAGAAAGCCTTTGATAAGGTCCCGCACGGGATATTGGTGACCAAAATTAGAGCACATGGTATTGGGGGTAGGGTGTTGACATGGATAGAAAATTGGTTGGCAGACAGGAAGCAAAGAGTAGGAGTAAACAGGTCCTTTTCAGAATGGCAGGCAGTGGCGAGTGGAGTGCTGCAAGGCTCGGTGTTGGGGCCGCAACTGTTTACCATATATATTAATGATTTGGAAGAGGGAATTAGAAGCAACACTAGCAAGTTTGCGGATGACACAAAGCTGGGTGGCAGTGTAAACTGTGAAGAGGATGTTAGGAGGTTGCATGAGTGGGCAGTTGCACGAGGAGGACAGGTTGAATGAGTGGGCAGATGCAGTATAATATAGATAAATGTGAGGTTATCCACTTTGACGGCAGAAACAAGGAGGCAGATTATTATCTCAATGGAGTTAGGTTAGGTAAGGAGGAGGTGCAGCGAGACCTGGGTGTCCATGTACACCAGTCACTGAAAGTTGGCGTGCTGGTACAGCAGGTAGTGAAGAAAGCTAATGGAATGTTGGCCTTCATAACAAGAGGATTTCAGTATAGGAGTAAAAAGGTTCTTCTGCAGTTGTATATGGCCCTGGTAAGACCACATCTGGAGTATTGTGTACAGTTTTGGTCTCCTAATTTGAGGAAGGGCATCCTTGTAATTGAGGCAGTGCAGCGTAGGTTCACGAGATTGATCCCTGGGATGGTGGGACTGACATATGAGGAAAGATTGAAAAGACTAGGCTTGTATTCACTGGAGTTTAGAAGGATGAGAGGGGATCTTATAGAAACATATAAAATTATAAAAGGACTGGGCAAGCTAGATGCAGGAAAAATGTTCCCAATGTTGGGCGAGTCCAGAACCAGGGGCCACAGTCTTAGAATAAAGGGGAGGCCATTTAAAACTGAGGTGAGAAAAAACATTTTCACCCAGAGTTGTGAATTTGTGGAATTCTCTGCCACAGAAGGCAGTCGAAGCCAAATCACTGGATGGATTTAAGAGAGAGTTTGATAGAGCTCTAGGGGCTAGTGGAATCAAGGGAGATGGGGAGAAGGCAGGAACGGGGTATCGATTGGGGACGATCAGCCATGATCACAATGAATGGCAGTGCTGGCTCGAAGGGCTGAATGGCCTCCTCCTGCATCTATTTTCTATGTTTCTAAGATGTTAAAGTGAAAGCCTGTATGCTCTTCCTATCAAGCTTTAAGAAGTCAAGACAAAAACATTAAACCTTTACCTTCTTATCTCCCTGTGTGTCAAATTTTGCTGATAGCTCTCCTCTGAAGAGCCTGGTAAATTTTGTCACGTAAAAATCAGATACTGTACAAATTGTTTTGTTACAAAGGATTCTTTGGTTAATCAAATCATGTCATCAACCACATTTATTACTCAATGTCCCAAACAATATATTTTTCACATCGCTTTTTTGACCACCATATTTCCAGGCACAATCTTGGTAAATGAATCTCAAAGTTCTAGGCAGTGCACAGATATGACAATTTATAAAATGTTACTATATACTGTATCTTTTCAAGCCACCTTGATTAGAAACATAGAAAATAGGTGGACCACCATTCATTGTGATCATCTACAATCAATAACCTGTGCCTGCCTTCTCCCAATATCCCTCGATTTCACTCGCCCCTAGAGCTCTATTGAACTCACTTTTAAATTCATCCAGTGAATTGGCTTCCGCTACCTTCTGTGGCAGAGAATTCCACAAATTCACAACTCTCTGGGTGAAAAAGTTCCTTCTCACCTCAGTTTTAAATGGCCTCCCCTTTATTCTTAGACTGTGTCCCCTGGTTCTGGACTCCCCCAACATTGGGAACATTTTTCCTGCATTTATCTCGTCTAGTCCTTTTATAATTTTATACGTCTCTATAAGGTCCCCTCTCATCCTTCGAAACTCCAGTGAATACAAGCCCAGTCTTTCCAATTTTATGACAGTCCCTCCATTCCAGGGATTAACCTCGTGAACCTACGCTGCACTGCCTCAATAGCAAGGACGTCAAATGTTTAGTCAAAATGTTTAGTGTTTATATATTTTTTGTAACGTTAAATTACAAAGAAGCATCTAATAGTCAAAGTTGTTTAATACTGTGTGCAGATTTTTAAGATTTGAACTAATTTGCATCTTACAGTTTTTGAGAAGCTGGTCTCTCGATGCTAATGTGGCATTGTGAATTTCCCAGTTTTGAGCAAGAAATGTAAATTCCAAAGAAAAAAAAGGCCATGGAGGCCTTATGAGCGGTAGTATCTGCTGCAGACTTGG
The DNA here is from genome assembly GCF_053455715.1 of Rhinoraja longicauda. Taxonomy (NCBI): domain Eukaryota; kingdom Metazoa; phylum Chordata; class Chondrichthyes; order Rajiformes; family Arhynchobatidae; genus Rhinoraja; species Rhinoraja longicauda. Next base: position 83,905,735 of record NC_135956.1, read on the forward strand.
TCGAACAACAGCACTGCAAACCAGTCTTTTATGTGGATACCAAAGCAAGTCCGAACACAAGAGCTGACATCAGGGCAAGAAAATCTGCCTTAATCCATTGTATCCGTGTCTAAAATCCAAACAATGCTGCAATTTTGCACAAATAAAATTCTTAGTCCAAGAAATTTCTCAACCCAGCAACAATTGTTGAACAGTAAAGGACTTTCACCAGCCTGGCAAAATGCCAAACTGGAAATGTAACCCAAATGAAATGAAGGTGGAGCCTGGGTGTTGTGGAACTTCACGAAAATAACCTTGTAGCTTTGTTTCTCAAAGTGAATAATATAAATTGCTTCTCTCTGAGAAACAAGTGGACTTCAGTCAGTGGTCATGTTAAATGACTGAATTTAGGAATGTGGTCCAAAACAGATTGCTTTCAATTACAAAATGAACGGAACACTGGACCCACTCAGCAGGTGGAGTCAAGCAGAATCAGTGCAGGCACATTTCAGGTCGAGACCCTACATCAGGACTGAGAGAGAAGAGGAAAGGTTGCCAGTGTACAGCAGTATACTGGCTTGATAGATCTGCGTGTGTGGGTAAAAATAACACCAGGGGTGTGGATTACCTCCAGTTAGAAAACTGCTCTTCCACTACAAGCCATACAAAATAAGCTGCAGATGTTGAAAATAAAAATAAAACAGAAAATGCTGGAAGTAGCCAGAAAGTCAGGCAGCATCAGGGGAGAAAGAAACAGAGTTGATGCTTCAAGTTGATCGCCTTTTGTGCTGTCATATCAAGCCATTCCAGCAACTGGAACTGTCCTATGTTGAAAGACTGTCCTATGTTGAAAGACTGGAGCGACTAGGTTTGTATACACTGGAATTTAGAAGGATGAGAGGGGATCTTATCGAAACGTATAAGATTATTAAGGGGTTGGACATGTTAGAGGCAGGAAACATGTTCCCAATGTTGGGGGAGTCCAGAACCAGGAGTCACAGTTTAAGAATAAGGGCTGGCCATTTAGAACAGAGATGAGGAAAAACTTTTTTAGTCAGAGAGTTGTGAATCTGTGGAATTCTCTGCCTCAGAGGGCAGTGGAGGCCAATTCTCTGAATACATTCAAGAGAGAGCTAGATAGAGCTCTTAAGGATAGCGGAGTCAGGGGGTATGGGGAGAAAGCAGGAACGGGGTACTGATTGAGAATGATCAGCCATGATCACATTGAATGGCGGTGCTGGCTCGAGGGGCCGAATGGCCTACTCCTGCACCTATTGTCTATTAACTCGCCATGCATACATTGCTATAAATCCGGTTTTTAACAAATATAACTTTGATTGAACGCAATAATATAATTATTTTGCCATCAATCGCAGATGCAACCAACCAACTCCTCGTTCTGTATAGGGAATAGAAAATACTGGTTTCAGCAGTTTGAGTGGTTCTACTAAATGCCACTGAAGGAAGCACTAAAAAAAAAGTTAGGTCAGCTATTCTATTTCAATTTCCCTAATTTGGACACCCTAAATGAAATGACAACATTTGGCAACTGAGCGGACAGGCTTCATTTCCAGACCACAGAAAAACGTCAGTGACCAAGGTAGATCCGTGCAATCTTGCCTTCCCTGGGCAGGATGGGGAAATCAGATGCAAGAAATGAGACATCTATTGACAAATCCTTTTGCCATCATTGCACTGTCATTACCAACTCAGCACGAACAGAGGCTGCCAACTTGGGTCACATGAATTGAGACTAGAACACAGGAAACTGCAAATACCACAAAATACGTAACATTTTAGTACAAAGTTCCATTTTAACTGGAGCTGCACTGTTAATATTAGGATGTCGTTGTGGGTAACATTCTTCTCCTTGCCATGGAATGCATGAAAACAGGAGCCGAGAGGAAAGGGGAAAAAAAAGGCCACATTTAAGCCAATTTTTATGACATTTATTTTTAAACCAACCTCCCACTAACTCCAATCCAAAGGCAGATGTAACATCCAAAACTATTGTTTATTCCTGAACTATGCAATCCTAGTATCCATCCAACCATGTGGAAAACACCCGGTAGGCACTAGAGATGAATGATTATTTGCCAGTCTTGACTGTGATGCCTGGATGCAAAGGATTAACTTGTTTAAAAGTGCTACATGCAAATAATGTAAGAAAATAACTGCAGATGCTGGTACAAATCGAAGGTATTTATTCACAAAATGCTGGAGTAACTCAGCAGGTCAGGCAGCATCTCAGGAGAGAAGGAATGGGTGACGTTTCAGGTCGAGACACTTTACCCATTCCTTCTCTCCTGAGATGCTGCCTGACCTGCTGAGTAACTCCAGCATTTTGTGAATAAATACCTTCGATTTGTACCAGCATCTGCAGTTATTTTCTTACACTACCTGTTGCTCCACATGCAAATAATTGTATCTCATACCAATGTATTGTCAAAATGTAAATATAATTCAATATCAAAAAACGTCAAGATGGAATTAATCGAAGAACTGGATGTAGCTAGAGTACATGCATTCTTAATTGTCTAGTTCTTTTAAAAAGCATTAAAATATGTTTTCCATAGTGGTCTAGTTCTTAATAAAATATTAAAATATGTTTCTCAGAGATGAAGCTTCGAAGCTTCCAAATGTGGAATGTTAACAAGTGATGCATAAAATCTTCTAAAACTAACTAGGCTTCCTTTCAACATTACACAGTCTTTATCGTACTCCTTTTTGCCCAGGAGCCAACATCTGCCAGTCATGTTCTCCAGGTTGCTCTTTATTATATTCAATAATCCCCATGAAGCCAGGCAACCTAAAAGATTCACTATCCAGCTGCCACAGACATGCTAATGGCCTACTGGACCCTCTTCTGAAGCTAAAAACACAAATTTATTGTTGTCCAAGCTCATTGAATTCTAAAGATAATTACATATTAATGGACAATCAAGAGATCACACATTTTCATGATCTTGAAAACGTAAAAGAATTAACATTCAGGACAACAGCTTGTCTACTGCTGTATCGATGACATGTGAAAATAAGTCATCTTTAGAAAGCTTGGTGACCTCGCTGCCCCGAATATGTTCCTACCATTAGGAATATTAATGATTTCAGCTTCAGTGAGCTACTGTGCATGATACATTACAACATACAAACATGGTGTCCAATCCATTAAAAAAAAATATAGGGATCAATAAGACTCAGATTCAGGATAGAATTATCACAAAATGCTGGAGTAACTCAGCGGGTCAGGCAGCATCTCTGGAGAGAAGGAACGGGTGACGTTTCGGGTCGAGACAGGTCTGAAGAAGGGTCTCGACCCGAAACGTCACCCATCCCTTCTCTCCAGAGATGCTGCCTGACCCGCTGGGTTACTCCAGCATTTTGTGAATAAATACCTTCGATTTGTACCAGCATCTGCAGTTATTTTTCTACAGGATAGAATTAAGATTCTTTTATCAAATTCAACATAAATTTAATACAAAGAGCCCAATTATTGCATTCATTCAAAGTTAATTACTCAAATGGTCCACCCAATGTTTAACACGAACAACATATTAAAATTTTCCTGAACCTCTGACTGTATTAATGAATGATCTCTTGCTATCCACTTTGCTGCAGTAACACTGTAAATTTCCCCGGTGTGGGACGAATAAAGGAATATATTATTATTAAAATGTGTAGTGGTGTTTCTTAGTTTACAAACTTTCACTCAAAATAAATTGTTTTTGGGGGGGGGTATAAGTTTTTGATTCATAAAGCAATTTTTTCATGATAATCAATAGCATGCATCCAAAGGAATCCTTTGAACTGAAACATTCACTCAGCCCATTCACTTTACAAACTTTACAAACTTTTGCTTCATGAAAAGTCTTTGATAAATCACGGAATATCAAAGATTTTAAAAAAAGGCAATATGACCAATTCCTGAAGTTCCACAAATTAAATACAAAAATAGAAATAGAAAAATAGAAAACAAAAGGGAAACATGTCATTTATTAACAAACCACTACAAAGAACTGATTAACTTTTGCCTCTGGCCATTCAGAAATGGTGCACTTGTTCAACGATACACTCTAATAAATCAATTCCCAATGTACATCTCCCTCACTGTGATTACTTTCGCTTTCAATGCTAGAAATTATGCAGATTTCTGCACATCCATCTTCCATACTTTCAAATCACAACAGCCGTTGTTTAATTTTCACATGCCCTTTAATTACACCTGCCATGCTGTTTTCCAAAATGCTTATTTTATGATGTGTGCATTGCTAACAAGGCCAACAGTTAGCTCAATCCAATGATGTCCTCGACTTTCCTACTGAAAATAAGGCAACTCTATAACTAGTTTTCTATCGCTGTTTGCAGTGAAGTCTTTAAATCTTTACTTTGGGAGATCCACATAATAACCCACTTCACTTACGAAGTCCCAACCCTTGCAATATGGTAACTCATTCTGACAGCACTGCTTGCCCACAGCAAGTGGAAAACTAGGGGTTATTTTTCAAACATAGATAGCAACCACTGATCCCTTTCCCAGGAAAGCATTCCCATCCACCAAAGTTTATCCTTCTCATCCCTTCCATCTTTGTTCAATGGGATCTCATTTGGACTCAACAATTCCTTTGTCAGTGATTCGCTATATAGAAACATAAAAGCATAGAAAATAGGTGCAGGAGTAGACCATTCGGCCCTTCAAGTCAGCAGTGCCATTCAATATGATCATGGCTGATCATCCTGCTTTCACCCCATATCCCTTGATTTCATAGGAAGGAACTGCAGATGCTGGTTTAAATCAAAGATGGACACAAAATGCTGGAGTAACTCAGCGGAAGAGGCAGCATCTCTGGAGAGAAAGAATGGGTGATGTTTCGGGTCTGAAGAAGGGTATCGACCAGAAACGTCACCCATTCCTTCTCTCCAGAGATGCTGCCTGTCCTGCTGAGTTACAAAATGTACTTGAACTGACAAAGTTTGACAAGTTCCACACGACTATTTTATCAAACCCTCTCCATTTATTGCTTATTTTTTCCAAGTCTTGTCCATTTATTTCCTGGGTTTAATGAATTTTATTTTATTTAGTTAGAAATACAGCGTGAACACAGGCCCTATGGCCCACCAAGTCCACACCAACCATCGATCACCCGTAGACTAGTTCTATGCTATTCCACTTTCACATCCAACATTATAGGGGGGGAATTTACAGAAGCCAATTAACCTACACGTCTTTGAAATGTGGGAGAAAACCCACATGGTCACAGGGAGAGCGTACAAACTCCGTAGAGACAACACCCACAGTCAGCATCGAACCTGGGTCTCTGGTACTGTAAGGCAGCTGCTCTACCGCTGTGCCACCCCTCAGGGCAAAGGGAGTCTTTAGTCCTCTCAACTTACCCCATTTATTAGTAACGTGCAACCCCTCACCCATCTGCAATCACTGCACTGCAATGTGACAAGCCAACAGAAGATTAAAGAGATAAACACACAAAACAACGAAACACCCTTATAACAAATTATGCGGAGGCCTGAAGAGTTGAACAATCACAGAGCTGGGCATACATCAGTAGAGAAAAGAAAACAAATCTGATGGCAACTGTATTCGTGGACTCAATTACAGAAAGATAAGAAACCCGCAGATGCGAAACCTCGATATACGAATATGCAGTAAAGTATTTACTATTTGTCTGAACTTAATTCAAACATGGTCTCAGCCACAGGCTGACCCTTATACCAAACATGTCAGACTTAAGTGTGCGTCGGAGAGTCCTGGAATGTCTAATGGGTTTTGTCTGTTACCTCAGCACGAGTCTCTGAGGCCAGTGCAAAGTCATGGAATTAAGGGGAAAGTAAATTGCAGGTGTTAATCAAGTATCACAGTGATGATCAGTCTGAAGAAGGGTCTCGACCCGAAACATCACCCATTCCTTCTCTCCTAGATGCTACCTGACCTGCTGAGTTACTCCAGTATTTTGTAAGAAAATAACTGCAGATGCTGGTACAAATCGAAGGTATTTATTCACAAAATGCTGGAGTAACTCAGCATGTCAGGCAGCATCTCAGGAGAGAAGGAATGGGTGACGTTTCGGGTCTCGACCCTTTACTCATTCCTTCTCTCCTGAGATGCTGCCTGACGTGCTGAGTAACTCCAGCATTTTGTGAATAAATACCTTCGATTTGTACCAGCATCTGCAATTATTTTCTTACACTACCTGTTGCTCCACATGCTTCAAAGATGGCAGGTGTTATTCCTGGCATTGAGGCTGTTTGTCCCTCACACAACATGAAGAAGGGTCTCGACCCGAAACGTCATCCATTCCCTCTCTCCTAGATGCTGCCTGACCTGCTGTTACTCCAGCATTTTGTGATACCTATCACAGTGATGACCTGCGTGCAGTTATTCTTTTTTTTAAAAATTGTGCTAAATACTTGCACCACTCACAGAAATGGCTACCTTTACAATTAAACCAATCATCGTTGCCAATGTCCAGCCAAGTGAGTCAGCAATAAGTTAAAATAGAAACTTGAGGGGAAGAAATTTTCTGGAGAGGAGAGCAATTTTGACTGCAAAATTTATGCATAAACCATCAAATGCATTCAAGATGGAAATATTGTGCCAAAAATCAGTCCATATGCAAATGTGGGACTAAGCCACAAGGGTTAATTGCGTGATGATATGAAAATATCATTGCCACCGCCGTCCAGAAATACCAGCGAACAAGGTTGTGCTGTGGGAACCCACCCATGGAACAGGGAACCCGGGACGACCAAACAAGACCGTGCTGAAGACATTGATGGAAGAAGACGCTTATGTAGAGACAAAAGAGGAGCTGGCCAGCTGTATGGAGGACAGAGATGTGTGGTGCGTCCGTCACAGTGCCCGTCGGAAACCAGCACCACTGCGTCGCTAATGTTTTCAACGATCTCAATTAAATTAATTAATTGATTGATTGATTGATTGATGATATAAAAAGATTAATTGTGAATCAACTGCCCTGTCCAGGATTTCTATTGACTAATGTAAACCAGTATTTGGTTGAATTCTATTGACTAATGTAAACCAGGATTTTGAATTTGACTTTGTATCACTCGCTTTACACACAAGCACAATCAAAATTATTCCCTCTTACTCGTTTCCCTCCTGCATATGGGTTCCTGTTGGGGATAATGGAGCATGCAGTTGATGCCAGTTGCACACATGATCTTGACATGAAACTTTACTGACAGTCGTGGGCTAGACTACAAATTCAGTTTCTATTGCCAGTATAGTAACTAATATTTTATGTGTATGTGACAAATAAATCGACTATTGACTATTAATACAGCTGCATGCAAGTGAAATAATAATCGCTTAATAGCTTGAAAGCAAAGTTACAAAATTAACACTAGTGGCGTTTTGGTGCACGTCATCAGGGATTTTCACTGGCTTTAACATTATTATATATTCCAACATATTCAGAGCTGTCATAGTCACTTGCTTTATGTAAGCTTCCATACGCACACATCACCCCCTCAAATTAATTTCTAAATATAGCCAATTTTGTCCAACTTTATATATTTGACATAAAGCATACAATTTGTGTGCTTTTAGTTGTAGCTTATCCGGGCGATAAATCAACAGTGGCCAGAAATGGAAGTTAATGTTTTATTCCAAATGTTTGAACAATTAAATTTTGGGTCACATAAAATCAGCTTTTGTCCCTTTACGATTTGCATCCCTTTCCTCACCCCCACAATCTGAGGAGATCTCATTTACATGTAGCAGATTGGCCGTCTGCCCGAATCAACAGCCATTGAGGAGCCACAGAAAATTGTTCCAACCACCATGTGGGGTTCATCAGAAGGTCACCAGCTGATTTTTGTCAACTTGGTGTGGACGTAACTAAAGGTTTCTTCCAGAGTCCAGGAATAAATTCAAACCCTACCTCACTGTGCCTGAATCAGGTCCATAATGCTTCCCCACTATATTGGAAGTAACCACCACTTCTCACTCACCAGGACTCAAGCTGGTTTGCCCATCTACACTTTGAACTCAATGCCTAGTGCGAGGCGTCTCACATACCTATTGAATATGTTAAAATCCAATAGGACAGAAAGCAGCCCGATCACCCAGCTCCCAACACTGTCTGTAATCTCTCTGCCACAGAAAGCAGTGGAGACCAATTCACTGGATGTTTTCAAGAGAGTTAGATATAGCTCCGAGGGCTAACGGAATCAAGGGATATGGGGAAAAAGCAGGAACGGGGTACTGGTTTTGGATGATCAGCCATGATCATATTCAATGGTGCTGGCTCGAGATGCCAAATGGCCTACTCCTGCACCTATTTTCTATGTTTCTACCTGGCTTAGACAGGGTTAATCGGAAACAGGTGAATTGATCATAGGGAACAAGGAGATGGCAGACCCATTGAACAAATACTTTGGTTCTGTCTTCACTAGGGAAGACATAAACAATCTGCCCGAAATAGCAGGGGACCGGGGGTCTAACGAGATGGAGGAACTGAGGGTAATCCAGGTTAGTCGGGAAGTGGTGTTAGGTAAATTAAATGGATTAAAGGCCGATAAATCCCCAGGGCCAGATAGGCTGCATCCCAGAGTGCTTAAGGAAGTAGCCTTAGAAATAGTGGATGCATTAGTGATAATTTTTCAAAACTCTTTAGATTCAGGAGTAGTTCCTGAGGATTGGAGGGTAGCTAATGTAACCCCACTTTTTAAAAAGGGAGGGAGAGAGAAAACGGGGAATTATAGACCAGTTAGCCTAACATCGGTAGTGGGGAAAATGCTTGAGTCAGTTATTAAAGATGTGATAGCATCACATTTGGAAAGTGGTGAAATCATCGGACAAAGTCAGCATGGATTTATGAAAGGCAAATCATGCCTGACGAATCTTATAGAATTTTTCGAGGATGTAACTAGTAGAGTGGATAAGGGAGAACCAGTCGATGTGTTATATCTGGACTTTCAGAAGGCCTTCGACAAGGTCCCACATAGGAGATTGGGGTACAAACTTAAAGCACATGGTATTGGGGGTTCAGTGTTGAGGTGGATAGAGAATTGGTTGGCGGACAGGAAGCAAAGAGTAGGAATAAACGGGTCCTTTTCGGAATGGCAGGCAGTGACTAGTGGGGTACCGCAAGGCTCAGTGCTGGAACCCCAGTTATTTACAATATATATTAATGATTTGGACGAGGGAATTGAATGCAATATCTCTAAGTTTGCGGATGACACGAAGCTGGGTGGCAGTGTTAGCTACGAGGAGGATGCTAGGAGGCTGCAGAGTGACTTGGATAGATTAGGAGAGTGGGCAAATGCATGGCAGATGCAATATAATGTGGATAAATGTGAGGTTATCCACTTTGGCGGCAAGAACAGGAAAGCAGAGTATTACCTGAATGGTGGCCAATTAGGAAAAGGGGAGATGCAACGTGACCTGGGTGTCATGGTGCACCAGTCATTGAAAGCAAGCGTGCAGGTGCAGCAGGCAGTGAGGAAAGCGAATGGTAAGTTAGCATTCATAGCAAAAGGATTTGAGTATAGGAGCAGGGAAGTTCTGCTGCAGTTGTACAGGGCCTTGGTGAGACCGCACCTGGAGTATTGTGTACAGTTTTGGTCTCCTAATCGGAGGAAAGACATTCTAGCCTTTGAGGGAGTACAGAGAAGGTTCACCAGATTGATCCCTGGGATGGCAGGACTTTCATATGAAGAAAGATTGGATAGACTAGGCTTATACTCGCTGGAATTTAGAAGACTGAGGGGGGATCTTATTGAAACATATAAAATTCTTAAGGGGTTGGAGGGGCTAGATGCGGGAAGATTGTTCCCGATGTTGGGGAAGTCCAGAACTAGGGGTCACAGCTGAAGGATAAAGGGAAAGTCTTTTAGGACCGAGATGAGAAAACATTTCTTCACACAGAGAGTGGTGAGTGTGCGGAATTCTCTGCCACAGAAGGTAGTTGAGGCCAGTTCATTGGCTATATTTAAGAGGGAGTTTGATGTGGCCCTTGTGGCTAAAGGGATCAGGGGGTATGGAGAGAAGGCAGGTACAGGTTACTGAGCTGGATGATCAGCCATGATCATATTGAATGGCGGCGGTGCAGGCTCGAAGGGCCGAATGGCCTACTCCTGCACCTATTTTCTATGTTTCTATGTTAATCCTTCTCTCACCTCTCCCCCCGCCCTCCTTCCCTCGGTAAAATTCTGCTCCTTCCACAGCTGTTCAAAATGAATCCTTTCGGGCAGCATCAGATTTTGATGTTCGTAACAAATCAGACTTTACATATTAAATACTTTAATTTGCTGAATTAATCTGTCAATAGCATCGAATCGCTGTTCAGGTTACAAATTGGAAAGAGACAGCTAGCGGGAATGTTATTCAAATCTGAAAACAGAACAGTTGTGCCCAATAAATTGCCACTTTCAAAACATTTCTGGATAGCAAATTTTGCATAGTACAAACAATAGACAATAGGTGCAGGAGGAGGCCATTTGGCCCTTCGGCCCTTCGAGCCAGCACCACCATTCAATGTGATCATGGCTGATCATTCTCAATCAGTACCCCGTTCCTACCTTCTCCCCATACCCCCTGACTCCGCTATCCTTAAGAGCCCTAGCTAGCTCTCTCTTGAAAGCATTCAGAGAATTGGCCTCCACTGCCTTCTGAGGCAGAGAATTCCACAGATTTACAACTCTCTGACTGAAAAAGTTTTTCCTCATCTCCATTCTAAATGGCCTACCCCTTATTCTTAAACTGTGGCCCCTGCTTCTGGACTCCCCCAACATTGGGAACATGTTTACTGCCTCTAACGTGTCCAACCCCTTAATAATCTTATATGTTTCAATAAGACCAAAACTGCACACAGTACTCCATGTGCAGTCTCACTAGGGCCCTGTACAACTGCAGAAGGACCTCTTTGCTCCTATACTCAACTCCTCTTGTTATGAAGGCCAACATTCCATTGGCTTTCTTCACTGCCTGCTGTACCTGCATGCTTCCTTTCAGTGACTGATGCACTAGGACACCCAGATCTCATTGTACGTCCCCTTTTCCTAACTTGACACCATTTAGATAATAATCTGCCTTCCTATTCTTACCACCAAAGTGGATAACCTCACATTTATCCACATTAAACTGCATCTGCCATGCATCCGCCCACTCACACAACCGGTCCAAGTCACCCTGCAACTTCATAGCATCTTCCTCACAGTTCACACTACCACCCAGCTTTGTATCATCTGCAAATTTGCTAATGGTACTTTTAATCCCTTCATCCAAGTCATTAATGTATATTGTAAATAGCTGCGGTCCCAACACCGCGCCTTGCTGTACCCCACTAGTCGCTCCCTGCCATTCTGAAAGGGACCCATTTATCCCCACTCTTTGCTTTCTGTATATCAACAAATTTTCTATTCATGTCAATACACTACCCCCAATACCATGTGCTCTAATTTTGCCCACTAATCTCCTATGTGGGACCTTGTCGGCTTTCTGAAAGTCGAGGTACACCACATCCACCGGCACTCCCCTGTCAATTTTCCTAGTTACATCCTCAAAAAATTCCAGAAGATTAATCAAGCATGATTTCCCCTTCGTAAATCCATGCTGACTCGGAACGATCCTGTTACAAACATTTCTGTAAATTTAAATTGCATGGTTTATTAATTAATTATCAGTGGAATCTCCCTTAAATTATAATCCAACTTCAATGCAAATTTGAATCAAACAAGTGAAAAACAAATTAATTATTGGAGGCATTCATTAATCCCCATAAAGAATGATTTTCTATTTTAAAACCAAATCGACTGCTTTAAGTCATTAGACAAAAATGAAATATGCTTCTACTTGTTCTTCATGTTAATTCAAGGTGACCCTCATCTCAGTACCCACTACTGAAGAATATATTTAAAGCACAACTGTGATGCAAATCAATCTAAATTATGGGGAAATCTCATTCTTATAGCAATAAATATCTTAAGATCATGTGATTGGGAGTAGAATTAGGCCATTCGGCCCATCAAGTCTACTCCACCATTCATTCATGTCTGATCTATCTCTCCCTCCTAACCTCATTCTCCTGCCTTCTCCCCATAACCTCTGACATCCTTACTAATCAATCTACTTTATTCTAATAGTGATTTTTAATTGACCATCCACAGACACATCTCGGTCATTCGATCACCCACAATTTCAATATTATTTAAATAATTCCAGAATTGGTCACACAAAGACACTGATTTTCAAACTCTACAGTTAAACTGATGAACAAATGACTGTGCACTGCAGCTTGGAGAGGAGAGTAGGAAAACATTGTCTCGACCAGATATTTTGCAGTATCCTCAAATGACCCAATCCCCATCTGTCGAGCTGTGTGTGGAGTTTACATGTTTTTCCTATGACTGACTGCATGTGTTTCATCATCTGCATTTCCAATTCCTCCCATTCAGAGGATTGTGCCGTTGTGAAACAAAACTGACCCAAAGGGCCACATGGGGTCTGTGTGCCACATTGGGGTAAATCAAACTCAATTACATTTTTCATTTCTTTGACATGTACTGAACTGGCAATAAACTGCGCAGGGAAAAATAGGTAATCCTCTGATGGAGAATTCACAGCCACTACTATGTACAAGTACTTCAGTCTGTGACTACGTCATTAGGCTGTATTATCTTACCATAATAACGACCAATCAAGTCAAAGCTAACCATATTGCCAGAAGCATTGGAGCTTCTGGTGGAATCAACAACCCATGCAAATTGCTTTATTTCTCTTCTGTTGCAACAGGACAGTTTACAAAATTATGGGCTGGAACAGAAAATGTACTGAGAGGGGTGGTCTGAATGATGGGTTGAAACTATTAGTGTAAGTCCATCAGCCTTGCAAGTGAAATTCCAAGGACATTAATTGACATAAAGATAAAGATCAAGTTCAACAATAACTCGTAAACCAATGACCCCAGGAACTACAAACATTAAAATCATGTTAAAATAAGAGATGCTCTATTGCTTAAATAAAGCCAATTTCCCGAAAGATCAATACAAATGTACTACCATCTATCAATTCTTGAAAAGTAACGTGCAGGCAAATGGTTGTCGGAAGACAATCCCTCAAAGAAAAACAGTTCCTTGGACTTCCAGCAGTTCCATCCAACAAAAGGTGGCAGCACTAATGAAGAAAATATATCTTTGCGTAAAATCTAACATCTTCAGTCTGCCACCCACCAACGATTAAATAATTGCAAAGATTTAACTTCCACTATTTCAAACGATTACTGATGTATTGAAAGAAATGTGCAGATTACAAGGATATTTATAGCAGGGCGACTTCGGGCAAACATCTTAAGAGACCTGGATCAATCAGAGATACTTTGCTGCATCATGAACCACTCTTAATTGTAGACAAAAAAATAAAATCAGCACACAGTGAACATTATCGAGACGAAACTAATAGATATTCCACCCCCCCCCCCCCAAGATATTCTCTCACAAAAAAAAATGTAACACACTCAAGTTGAAAGACATCAACTGGGATACCATTTTCCAAAGATGGATTCCTGACTACTTTCAAAGCTTTCTCTTGATAGCAACCATATGCTGCCATAAACTTACCAGTGAGGAGGAGGAGGACGAGGAGGAGAGAGTCGGGTGCGAGGCTAAAGTGAAGGAAAGTGTTAGTTTTTTCCCCTCAGTCACGGTGCAGTCTGGGGAGTACTGTCACTGACACTGCAGCGGTCCACAACTGCCATTTATTCCACACCACACCCACCGCATTGCAGAACTGCTGGCAACCCGGGAAGACAATCAAAGCTGCAATTCATCTCAGAGACCCAAGGAGATGAATCAAGTAGGAAATCACCCCTCTTTTTTCTCTGCATGGCAACATGATTGTATCTGTGTGTAGTTACACGCAAAACGTTGTATAACGTTATGTATGTATGACAGAGAAACTGGAACACTCACTCCCATGCCCTTAGAATAACCCTCCCTGCTGCCTAAGGAAACCAAATTTTGCCAGGTTTGTGGATAACATTCCCCACATGTTGAGGTCGTTGCAGTCACACCGGCTGACTTTCTGTTCATTTCACAAACAACACGCACCGAGAAGCTGCCCCCAAAAGACACAGTGCGAGCCGGCAACGATCCGCACGGTTATTAAACACAGGTAAAAAATAAAGTGCGTGTGTTTTACCGTGGTTCAAATCAGCAGGTAAACAGCGAGAGAGAGAGTGAGTGAGAGAGAGAGTCCGGCCGCCGCTCCGACCCTGGCCGCTTCCATATCCCCCCGGCACCCAGAGAATTGATCATTGCAAATAGCAACAAGCAGCAACCCCTCCACCCACCCACCCACCCAACACCACCAGAGAGGGAGGGAGGGAGGGAGGAGTGAGGGGAGGGGGGAGGGGGGAGGGGAGGGGGAGAGGGGGGAGAGGGGGAGAGGGGGGAGAGGGGGGAGAGGGGGAGGGGGGAGAGGGGGAGGGGGAGAGGGAGAGGGAGGGGAGAGGGAGGGGGGAGGGAGAGGGGGAGGGGGAGGGAGAGGGGGAAGGGGAGGAGGGGGAAGGGGAGGAAGGGGAGAGGGAGAGGGGGGGAGGGGGGAGAGGGGGGAAGGGGAGAGGGAGGGGGGGAAGGGGAAAGGGATGGGGGGGGAAGGGGAAAGGGATGGGGGGGAAGGGGAGAGGGAGGGGGGAAGGGGAGAGGGAGGGGGGGAAGGGGAGAGGGAGGGGGGGAAGGGGAGAGGGAGGGGGGGAAGGGGAGAGGGAGGGGGGGAAGGGGAGAGGGAGGGGGGGGAAGGGGAGGGAGAGGGAGGGGGGGAAGGGGAGAGGGAGGGGGGGAAGGGGAGAGGGAGGGGGGGGAAGGGGAGAGGGAGGGGGGGGAAGGGGGGAGGGGGGGAAGGGGAGAGGGAGGGGGGGGAAGGGGAGAGGGAGGGGGGGGAAGGGGAGAGGGAGGGGGGGAAGGGGAGAGGGAGGGGGGGAAGGGGAGAGGGAGGGGGGGGAAGGGGAGAGGGAGGGGGGGGAAGGGGAGAGGGAGGGGGGGAAGGGGAGAGGGAGGGGGGGGAAGGGGAGAGGGAGGGGGGGGAAGGGGAGAGGGAGGGGGGGGAAGGGGAGAGGGAGGGGGGGAAGGGGAGAGGGAGGGGGGGAAGGGGAGAGGGAGGGGGGGAAGGGGAGAGGGAGGGGGGGAAGGGGAGAGGGGAAGGGGAGAGGGAGGGGGGGAAGGGGGGAAGGGGGGAAGGGGGGAAGGGGAGAGGGAGGGGGGGGAAGGGGGGAGGGGGGGAAGGGGAGAGGGAGGGGGGGAAGGGGAGAGGGAGGGGGGGAAGGGGAGAGGGAGGTGGGGGAAGGGGAGAGGGAGGGGGGGGGGGAAGGGGAGAGGGAGGGGGGGGGGAAGGGGAGAGGGAGGGGGGGGGAAGGGGAGAGGGAGGGGGGGGGAGGGGGGGGGAAGGGGAGAGGGAGGGGGGGGGGGAGGGGAGGGGGGAAGGGGAGGGGGGAAGGGGAGGGGGGGAAGGGGAGGGGGGGGAAGGGGAGGGGGGGAAGGGGAGGGGGGAAGGGGAAGGGGGAAGGGGAGAGGGAGAAGGGGGAAGGGGAGAGGGAGAAGGGGAGAGGGGGAAGGGGAGAGGGGGAAGGGGAGAGGGGAGAGGGGAGGGAGGGGAGGGTGGGAGGGAGGGGGAGGGAGGGAGGGAGGGGGAGGGAGGGAGGGAGAGGGAGGGAGGGAGAGGGGGAGGGAGGGAGGGAGAGGGGGAGGAGGGAGGGAGAGGGGAGGGAGGGAGAGGGGAGGGAGGGAGAGGGGGAGGAGGGAGGGGGGAGGGAGGGAGGGGGAAGAGGGGAGAGAGGGGGAGAGAGGGGGAGAGAGGGAGAAGGGAGGGGGAGAGAGAGGGGGGGAGGGAGGGGGAAGGGAGGGGGGAGAGGGAGAGGGAGGGGGAAGGGGGGGAAGAGAGGGAGGGGAAGGGGGGAAGAGAGGGAGGGGAAGGGGGGAAGAGAGGGAGAGGGAGGGGGAAAAGAGAGGGAGGGGGGAGGGGGGCAAGAGAGGGAGGGGGGAGAGAGAGGCAGAGGGGGAGGAGAGGGGGAAGAGAGGGAGAGAGAGAGGGGGGAGGGAGGGGGGAAGAGAGGGAGGGGGAGAGAGGGAGGGGGGGAGAGAGGGAGGGGGGGAGAGAGGGAGGGGGGGAGAGAGGGAGGGGGAAGAGAGGGGAGGGGAAGAGAAGGAGGGGAAGAGAGGGAGGGGGAAGAGAGAGAGGGGGAGAATTGACCATTACAAATAGCAACAAGCAGCAACCCCCCACCCACCCACCACCAGAGAGAGAGAGAGGGAGGGAGGGAGAGGGGGAGGAGAGGGAGGGAGAGGGGGAGAGAGAGGGAGGGAGAGAGGGAGGGAGAGAGGGAGAGGGGGAAGAGAGGGAGAGGGAGAGAGAGAGAGGGAAAGAGGGTGAAACATGGCGCCGAGGGCATTGGTGGAGAGGGGGGAGAGAGAGGCAGCGCAACTGTACCTCGGGCGTTGCTCCCTGCGGCAGTGGCTTGGATGAGTTGGGGGTTTGCGCCCACACAAGAGAAGCCGGGGCTCCCGCCAAATCACTGCCTACTGCCTGCCAGATGAGATGAGATGAGATCCTCCTCTGTCCTGTCCTGTCCGTCTGCCGACCGACTGACCGGCCAGAGAGCGAGAGAGAGAGAGAGAGCAAAGCCGGCGCCAGTGAATTTGGTTGTTGCAGCGTTGTACTGCTGTAGCGTTGTAGCGTTGTACTGCTGTAGCGTTGTACTGCTGTAGCGTTGTAACGTTGTACTGCTGTAGCGTTGTAGCGTACCGCGGAAACAGGGGAGGGAGGGAGCCGGGGAGGGAGGGAGGGAGGAAAGGAGGGAAGGAGGGGGCTGTCCAGACAAACTCAAGCCACCACCACCACCACAGATGGGGGGGGGGGGGGGGGCAAATGCGCGATGTGGTGGGAGTTTAGAGGGGAAGGGTGGGTGGGTGGAGGGGGAGGTTGGAAGCTTGGCAGTGGAGTATAATTAGAAACAGATTGCCTCGGTTAGAGTTACACACACATGATCTCTCCCCTGCACTGCACGCTTTTTGATGCACGGCAATGTTACACGTTCTGCTTCTGCGTCTCAACGTTTTTAAAAATAAAATAAATAAATCAAAACCCCCCCAAAACTTAATTTTTTTAAATTGCACTCCCAGACACAATTTAGACATTCTTACACGTTTACCTTAAACCCACTGCACCGCTCCCAATTGTTTGGTTGTCGACAATTTTTGCATTCATAATATTTCAGCTAGATAGAGCTCTTCATGATAGCGGAGTCAGGGGGGGAATAGGGTGAGGGCAGGGACGGGGTACTGATTGAGAATGATCAGCCATGAATGATCACATTGAATGTGAAGAAGGGTCTCGACCCGAAACGTCACCCATTCCTTCTCTCCACAGATGCTGCCTGACATGCTGAGTTACTCCAGCATTTTGTGAATAAATACCTTCGATTTGTACCAGCATCTGCAGTTATTTTCTTATTATACATTGAATGGTGGTGCTGGCTCGAAGGGCAGAATGGCCTCCTCCTGCACCTATTGTCTAAATAATAAACTCGGACCATGGGTTGAGATTGTATCGCTTCCGAAACGTTTAGTGCGGTACAAATTACTAAAGCTCAACGTGTTGTGAAAAGGTTTTTTTTTAAAGCTGCATTTAAAACAAAAAGCGCAAACGAGAACAGAAAGTCTGATCACATTAACCAGCTTGACAAATAAAGTACAGAAGGGGTAATTGACAAATAAAGTACAGATGCTGCTGCCTGACCTGCTGAGTTACTCCAGCATTTTGTGAATAAAAACCTTCGATTTGTACCAGCATCTGCAGTTATCTTAAAGTACAGAATGGGTTTTACATTCCATAAGTTTATCTGGATACTCGCCATCCAGATGTTTAAACTACAGAAGCACACTCGCTCAGTCCACAACTGGAACAACTTCTCTCTGCTGTCGGCCCCTCAATTATTAGGTGTAGCAACTCTCTCCCGGCGATTTCCTGATTAGAGAGAATAGCATCACTTTTGCCTCCGTTATCAAAAGTACAAGGAGAATGTGTTCGATATATTACATTTAGCTTTGTGAAAGGCAATGTGATTATGCAGGATGTGCCAAGACCAGGGAGACTTCTTCCAGTGACCCCAGGGCTACACCTGTGGGAGATTGATCCCTGGGATACCAGATTGATCCCTGGGATGGCAGGACTTTCATATGAAGAAAGATTGGATTGACTAGGCTTATACTCGCTGGAATTTAGAAGACTGAGGGGGGATCTTATAGAAACATATAAAATTCTTAAGGGGTTGGAGAGGCTAGATGCGGGAAGATTGTTCCCGATGTTGGGGAAGTCCAGAACCAGGGGTCACAGCTTAAGGATAAGGGGGAAGTCTTTTAGGACCGAGATGAGAAAACATTTCTTCACACAGAGAGTAGCGAGTCTGTGGAATTCTCTGCCACAGAAGGTAGTTGAGGCCAGTTCATTGGCTATATTTAAGAGGGAGTTAGATGTGGCCCTTGTGGCTAAAGGGATCAGGGAGTATGGAGAGAAGGCAGGTACAGGTTACTGAGTTGGATGATCAGCCATGATCATATTGAATGGCGGTGCGTACAGGCTCGAAGGGCCGAATGGCCTACTCCTGCACCTACTTTCTATGTTTCTATGTTTCTATGTGTTCAGGTGCAGCTCCTGACTGGATTGAGGGAACTGGAGCTGTAGCTGGACAACCTCTGATCATGAGAGTTCAATGCACGCCTGTTCCTGTTGGCGTGAAGCCTGTTCCTTGGGCTTTTTTTGTGAAGCCAAACCAGGGCAGGATCTTCACTGTGAACAGTAGTGCCCGAGTGCCCGAGTACATTGCTCCTGAAAATGGTGTCAGGTGAGAGGAAGGAATCCTGGTCGATGAGAGAAATTGTCACTCCAGTCAGGAAAACGGAGCCACGGGTCAGATACAGTCAGCTTGGGGTACAGGGGATTGAGAGGTAAATCTAAAAAAAAAAAAATGGTTGTATGAAGAAATTCATACAAAATGGTTGTATGAAGAAATTCGGAGTTGTCAGTAAAGCTGCGGCTCATTAAAAAAAGAAGAAAAAAAGAAAAAAAAACTGGAATTTAGAAGGATGAGAGGAGATCTTATCGAAACGTATAAGATTATTAAGGGTTTTTATTCACAAAATGCCGGAGTAACTCAGCAGGTCAGGCAGCATCTCGGGAGAGAAGGAATGGGTGACGTTTCGGGTCGAGACCCTTCTTCAGACTGATCAAGTTATCTTCTTAAGATTATTAAGGGGTTGGACACGTTAGAGGCAGGAAACATGTTCCCAATGTTGGGGGAGTCCAGAACAAGGGGCCACAGTTTAAGAATAAGGGGTAGGCCATTTAGAACTGAGATGAGGAAAAACTTTTTCAGTCAGAGAGTTGTGAATCTGTGGAATTCTCTGCCTCAGAAGGCAGTGGAGGCCAATTCTCTGAATGCATTCAAGAGAGAGCTAGATAGAGCTCTTAAGGATAACGGAGTCAGGGGGTATGGGGAGAAGGCAGGAACGGGGTACTGATTGAGAATGATCAGCCATGATCACATTGAATGGCGGTGCTGGCTCGAAGGGCCGAATGGCCTCCTCCTGCACCTATTGTCTATTGTCTAACGGAAATCAGGAGGGCAAAAATGGGACATGATATAGCCCTGGCAAATATAATGGCAGCTATTCCGAAGAGATCTTATAAGCATATTAAGAGGAAAAAGGATAATGAGAGAGAGAGAATAGGGCACCTCAGAAACCGAAGCAGCCGTTTATGTTTGGAGCAGCATGAGATGGGCAAGATGCTCAGTGAATATTTGTCATCTGTTCTTGCTGTGGAGATGAGGGAACATGGGACAGTTAACGTAGATGTCTTGAGAACAGTTTGTATTACAGTCGAGGAGGTGCTAGCCTTCCGACGATGTATAACGGTTGATAAATCTCCTGAGTCTGATCAGATGTATCCAAGATCACCGTGGGAAATGAGAGAAGGAATTGCAGGAGCCCTGGGTGAGATATAGGAATCATTGATAGACACGAATGAGGTACTAGAAGACTGGAGAATGGGTAATGATGTGTCTCTATTGAAGTGTAAGAAAATAACTGCAGATGCTGGTACAAATCGAAGGTATTTATTCACAAAATGCTAGAGTAACTCAGCAGGTCAGGCAGCATCTCAGGAGATAAGGAATGGGCGATGTTTCGGGTCGAGACCCTTCTTCAGACTGGGTCTTGTCCGAAACGTCGCCCATTCCTTCTCTCCTGAGATGCTGCCTGACCTGCTGAGTTACTCCAGCATTTTGTGAATAAATGTCTCTATTTAAGAAGGGCTGCAAAGAAAGGGAATTACAAACCAGTAAGGCTAACATCTGTTTTGGGAAAGTTACCAAGAGGATTCTGAGGGGTATGCAACATTTGGATAGTCCGGATTTGACTAGGGATAGTCAAATAGGGATAGTTTTGTATGTGGGCAATTGTGTCTCACAAATTGGATTGAAATTTTTAAAGAAGTAACTACGAAGGTTGATGAGGGCAAAGCAGTAGATGTAGTCTATATGGAATTTGGCAAGGCTTTTGACAAGGCAATGTCAGAACATCTTTTAAGGGGATGAATCCATGAAAAGCATCCAGCACCGACAGCGTAACCGGTCAGGGTCTGCACACCAACCTTTAAGGCAAAGATAAGACTCTATTTTCAGAACTTGAAATTTGAAGGGTACAAGATGATGCCGGAAATTGGTGACACCTTTTTGCAATGCCTCAGTGTGATCTACTATTATCACACTACAATCGTTGCATTCTTGTACTTAGGTACGATTCTGCTGATGTACAATATGATTTTACTGAATTGTATGCAAAACGTGGAATTTCACTGTTTCTAGGTACATAAGATAATAAAGTAACGTTGAACCATTGAGTATTCAAGGACATTTACAACCTCTCATTTTTGTGGTCTTTGGTTCTCACTTGCTTCAAAGGGGCATCTATCATACCAGTGCCCAGGAAGTGCACAATCAACTGCCTCAATGACTACCGTCTGGTAACAATTACATCCATTGTAAAGTGCTTCGAGATGTTGGCCATGCTGTGAGTCAACTCCTGCCTCAGAAATTATTTGGATACTCGTCAATTTGCCTGTTGACACAACAAGTCAATAGACAATAGACAATAGGTGCAGGAGGAGGCCATTCGGCCCTTCGAGCCAGCACCGCCGTTCAATGTGATCATGGCTGATCATTCTCAATCGGTACCCCCGTTCCTGCCTTCTCCCCATACCCCCTGACTCCGCTATCCTTAAGAGCTCTATCCAGCTCTCTCTTGAATGCATTCAGAGAATTGGCCTCCACTGCCTTCTGAGGCAGAGAATTCCACGGATTCACAACTCTCTGACTGAAAAAGCTTTTCCTCATCTCCGTTCTAAATGGCCTACCCCTTATTCTTAAACTGTGGCCCCTAGTTCTGGACTCCCCCAACATTGGGAACATGTTTCCTGCCTCTAACGTGTCCAACCCCTTAATAATCTTATACATTTCGATAAGGTCCCCTATCATCCTTCTAAATTCCAGTGTATACAAGCCTATTATTAATGAGGAAATGTGTGCGCACAACTCTCAATTCTGTATTCCACAGGTTGCTCCCATGCAGATTTTTTGGAAGTAATATTTCCTATTTCTCGTCCCCCCATTCCCCATTTTCTGCTGTGTGCTATAGGCCATCGCACCAAACTTCCTCGAGAATCTTGCTCAGCGCTTGGAGGAGGTGGAGAGTGATGACTCTTGTTTAAGTTTTCCATCTTGTCTTTATATATTGGTATTTATTTCACAAAATGCTGGAGTAACTCAGCAGGTCAGGCAGCATCTCAGGAGAGAAGGTAATGGGTGACGTTTCAGGTCACTTCAGACTATATATATTGGTAGATCACTGCTTGGGGTTTCTCCAGACCAGCCCGAGTGAGGTAAGAAACTCACAGTTTGAAGGAATGCATCTACAATGGGAGAAAGGTTTTTTTTTGGCATTTAATGGGTGGTTACAATTGTTGTCTCTGATTCAACTGTAAAAAAAACACGTTGACTTTATTGTCACACGCACAAAAATGGTGAGGTGCGCATACAATGACGAATCTTGCTTGCAGAAGCTTCACAGGTAGATAGACTCATACAAACAAACACACAGCACAAATGACATTTAAATTATGCAAAAGTTGCACATAAAATGCTGGTACAAATCGATTTATTCACAAAATGCTGGAGTAACTCAGCAGGTCAGGCAGCATCACAGGAGAGAAGGAATGGGTGACGTTTCGGGTCGAGACCCTTCTTCAGTCTGACCCGAAACATCACCCATTCCTTCTCTCCTGAGATGCTGCCTGACCCGCTGAGTTACTCCAGCATTTTGTGATACCTTCGATTTGTACCAGCGTCTGCAGTTATTTTCCTACACACTACGAGAAGAGGTGGTACATAAGAAGCATCAATAGTTTGAAACAAAGAATAAAAATGGGGAAAATAAGATCGCTGAGATTTACTGTAAGGAGATGGAAGAGGAGATGTGTAGAAAAATCTACGACATGTCAACACAGCGCAAATAACAGCGGGCTATGTATCTACTCTGATATTGAATGGGAGACAATCAGTTTAACACGACAGAACTCCACAAATGCATTCAGAAAGACATAGCCTGTAGTCTGTAGCAATTTCAACAGGGTGCAGGCAGGATATATTCTTGATTAAGTTTTAAGGCAGAGAGCTGGGCAATAGCAATGGTATTTCTACAGACGTAGCATGATTAGTGAACAGAGCCATGATCAGTGTTAGAGCATTGGCAGACAATGAAGAGGAATATTCAAGTGCTCCGGCATAAACATTTTCCAACACAGAGAAAGGGTGGAGCCATCACGTCTGGAGCCTCCAAGGTGACAAAATGCATGAACAATAATAAGACAAGAAAAAAGGAAGTTTTAACCACTGAACATCAGAAGAGTATAGAAAGTGTTCGGATGAAATTATAAAGAGAATCACAAAGGGAAGGGCATGAATGAAAGTGACATATAAAATGAAATAAACAAAAATATTTAATAATAACCTGAAAAGCAAGACGACAAACAAGGAAAGAATAGAGATTATTAAGGTACAAAATGGTAATCTGTGCGCAGTGGCAGAGGATGTGAGAAGATACCAAGTGACTTCTTTATACCTTATTATGAAGGCACTGGATGCTAACATTGTAGTTAATGAGAAAGTTGCAAAGTATTGGATGGGCCAAGCATTGGAAAAGTTAGAAAGAGTTTAGCATCATCGAAACTAGGTAATGATCTCTTCCACTGATCGTATCCAATTTAAGATTAGTTTAAGTTAAATGTCAGGCTGCTTAATGAAAGAAGGGAGGTAACTGCAGAGGCTGGGACCAATAGTTTCTGATCCTCACTGGCGACGGGAAATGGGCGGACTGTTAACATTGTACCATCATTTAAAAAGGAAGAGATAAATTGAGTAATTATAGTCTATTCAGTTTAACTGTGATTGTGAGCAGATTATTGAAATGATTTCTGAGGGACATAGTAAGCCTTCATTTAGAAAGACACAGATGGATCAAAAACAGACAGCAGGGATTTGCTAACCTGATAGAACGTCTTTGTCCGACAGGATCAGCGAGGGTTGTGCATTTGATATGATCTGTGTGAATTTTAGCAATGTTTTTGACAAGGTCCCACATTGCAAACTGGTTATGAAAAGCTGAGGCCCATTTGATCCAGATAGGAGAGTAGGAAATTGGATACGCAAAGATTAGCTCACTGGCAGTAAGCAAAGGGTAATGGAAGACAAGTGTTTTGTAGCTAGATCATTTCCAGTGGAATTGTACAAGACCGCATATTTTATTTGTTACTGTTCATGGTATATTTTAATTATTTAGAAAAAAAAGCAGGGATTCAATAAAGAAATCTGCCAATAATAAATAATTCGGCCGTGTGGTTGACACCGAGGAACAAAATCTTAAACTGCAGGAGGATAATCGACAGACCGAAGAGTTGTGAAAAAGATTGGGGTAATGCATTTGGGCGATTACAGTAAGGCAACAAACGGTGAGAAAATGAGAGGAATGAGGAACAGAGGGGCCTTAGAGTGTTTTTCAACAGATCCTTAAGGTTAGCAGGAGAGGTTGATAAAATTGTTACAGAAGCTTTCTATGCAAGCTGAAAGAATATAAGAGCACGGTGGCAATCCTTGAACTCCATGACAGCATTTAGGCCACAGATTGAGTATTGTGTACAGTTCTTGTCACCACATTATACAAGAGATGCAATTGCACTGGAAATGGTGCAGAAGTGGTTTCCAAGAATGTTGTGAGGACTGAGCATTTTTATCTCAAGGAAAGATTGGATAAATTGGGATTGTTCTCTTTGAAATAAAAAAGGTTGAGGAGGAATTTAATTGTGCATAACATTTTGAATGACCTAGATGGAATAAATGGGCGGGCTTATTTCTCTTAACAGAGGGGTTAAAAACAGGAAGTGTAAATTTAAAGCATGTTTAAAGTAATTTGTAGAAGGTTAGAGAGGAGGTGAGGACATTTCCCCCCACCCATGTGCTGTAGGCATTTAGAACTCAGTGCCTTAAAACATTATTTCAATAGACAATAGACAATAGGTGCAGGAGTAGGCCATTCGGCCCTTCGAGCCAGCACTGCCATTCAATGTGATCATGGCTGATCATCCACAATCAGTACCCCGTTCCTGCCTTCTCCCCATACCCCCTGACTCCCCTATCATTAAGAGCTCTATCTAACTCTCTCTTGAACGCATCCAGAGAATTGGCCTCCACTGCCTTCTGAGGCAGAGAATTCCACAGATTTACAACTCTCTGAGTGAAAATTTCATTTGAAAAGCATCTGGATTTATTTTCAAAGTACTGTGAGTGAGAGCAGCAACTAAGTGCTCTATGTCGGATTAGGTTGGATATTGACAGAAAAGCCCAAATTAACTAATTACGAAGTGGAGCCAAAAATGTTAGCCATCGTCCCCTTTTGGATGCCAGGCATCTGAACCAATTCAGTTGTGTACATGTTCAGTGGTTTTAATTTGCTGATTCATAAAGAAATAGCCTTTCCAAAATGACCCTGTCTAAAGCAAAGACAAGAAACGTAGCTCTTGATAATTTGAAACCAACAAACAGAAAATGCTGGAAATACTCAGCAAATCAGGCAACATCTCTGAAGAAAACAACTATGGCACCATTTCAAGCGTCTGAATTTTTCTCATAAAACTCTGACATTGTTTATGATTATAATCTTGCCCCTGATCCTACCTCAACCTGAGATATTAAAAATCTTGGGATGGGAGAAGGAATGCCCTCAGTTTGCGGTCCTGGGAAGGAGAGGCAGCACTCAGAGGCAGCCTTTTGCATAGTTTAATCTTTGTTGTCGTGTGTGCGTATGTGTGCACGTGTTGGGTGGGGAGGGGGGGGGGGGGGGGAGGCAAGAGGGTAAAAGCACCCAGCTAATTAGCCATAAGCTTCTCATTAAATATCCTTTCGAATTTGCCTGCTTGCAAGGGCATTGTGTTAACAGATTCACTTGCAATCTTTATTTGGGAAACATGCCATTCTCCAGTGATACTTCAGGTCAATTATTCAGGCTAGTGGCAAGTGTAAGCAGCATCTCCCTGACATCCGGTTGGTGACAGAAGAGCATATAGCTTTAAGCAGTTATGAAAAGGCTTTAGATTGCTATTGCTGTTAACTAAGTTTGGGGATTAATCATCTGATGATGTAAAGGTTGATGCTCAACAATATTTGGCATGAGGTTGCCCAGAACCATGGCAGCTTTCCCTTCTAGCAAGGCAAATCCTGATCACAAAACAATATATATATTTTAAGGCTTATATTCACATGTATTGACTACAGGAGCTTCATTCCCTGTTAAGAAATCCATAGCTCCTTTTTCATTTTCCTCCATTGAGATTCCTCCATTCTTCCTGCTGCCTGTTCTTTCCCCATCCGAGCTGTACACTCCCAGCAACTGTACAGGCTGGAACCCCACCCATTTGTTACTCTCAGACCCGTTCATCAGAATACCAACTATACAGATGGATGACAAGTACAGTGCGTATTCTTGTTGAAACAATTTGAATTTCTTCCTCAACCTTAAATATTAAGCTCATTGATATATATTCAGTACAGATCCGACAGCTCGAAACATGGCAGTAAAGAGGCACTTTGGATCATTAATAGTTGCAAAAATGTATCCCCCCCCCCCCCCCCCCCCCCCCCGATGTGTAACTTCATGGGTCAAGGTTTTCCTCACTCTGGAGGTACAAAAAATGAAAGCAAGAGGTCAATCTGGTTCTGAGGTGTTTAGAATGGCACTCTGGGAAAAGCTGTATTTAAAAGGGATGTCAATGGTGAAGCTGTAATACAAGCGCTATTGCAAAAACATCATGTAATGGATATAGACAAGAGATCCCACAGCAAATGGATGAAATCAAAACTATGCATTTCCGTCACATCAAATGATCAGTGCCTTGAAGCACCATCTCCAATATTCTGTTCATCGATAAGCAGTTAAGGTTTTACCAAGACCACGTTACTCTAGATCGCATCATGGCCTTGATCCAATCACAGACAAAGAGCTGAAATAAAGAGGTGAGGAGTGACTATCCTAGACACCAAAACATCATCTTCATCATACTTCATCTAAATATCACACCAAATAACTCTGGTAAATTTGAATTAAACATATTTTCTATAGGTGGTAAAGACTCCAGCCTCTGATCTATTCTTGGAGCCATAATGTTAAATGAATGGCTGGACCAGTGGAGTTTCTGGTTAATAGTGATCTCCAAGTTGTTGGCTGTGGGATACTAAGCAATGCCCATGAAAATTAAAGCTAAGGCTGGAAGCTTAGGCACTCTTGTTGAAAATGATCATTTCCTGACATTAATGCCATTTATATATTTATTGCCACAGAT
Source organism: Rhinoraja longicauda (assembly GCF_053455715.1). Classification (NCBI taxonomy): domain Eukaryota; kingdom Metazoa; phylum Chordata; class Chondrichthyes; order Rajiformes; family Arhynchobatidae; genus Rhinoraja; species Rhinoraja longicauda. The sequence goes on from NC_135956.1 coordinate 83,932,688, forward strand.
CAATCCAAGCTTGACTGTTATATATATATATGTCTTACAACATGCAGTAGTATATTCTTGTTCTGAACGGTTGCAAATGGAGCATTAGGCAATCACCAAATGATGTCCCCTCTTCTGACTTGGTGACGGAAGGATTTTCTTCCAAGCAGCTGAAATAGTTCTGCCTGGGACCCTTTCGTCAAGCAATGACTTGAGGTTGAAGTAAATGACTAACAACTGAAGCAATGTTATTTTTCTGAGAACATTTCAGTGGAATGTAAAGAGGCACGATGCGGGGTTTCAACACAAAATGTCGGCTATTCCTTTCATTTCACAGATGCTGCTCGGCCCACTGAGTTCCTCCAGCACGTTGTTGTTGCACCAGATTGCGGCATCTGCAGTCACTTGCATCTCCAGCAGAATGTTATTGCTTTGATGCCCAATAACATTAACTTTACCTGGACTTCCTGATCCGTCAATACTTCTGTCACACTGATCTAATCATTAGAATGTAACTCATTGTGTAGGAGCCATTTTGCGTTTATTAGTTATTTTAGTATATTATATTATTTTGTATCCTGCTGTATTATTTTGGATGATAAGAGGTTAATACTATGCTTTCGTATATGGTCTGGGCAGAGCCAGAGATCTCCCAGCACTGACGTAATGCTTCAATTCACGTGAAGAACCTGCCGGTAGAAGATCGGCAGCAAGGATTTTAACTATAAGAGCCTACTAAATAATAAGATTTTGGTGGCCAAAGAAAATACAAGAAGTGCCTACCGGATGTAAGGCGTGGTAGTTCGTATAAGTCACGAAGGATCGACGGTAGGATATTAGATTTTTACCAAACTAATCAATAACATGTTAATGACAAGAGATTTGCCAATATGTTTTATTGCAACTTCAAATAAACGACTAACTAACTGAAACGTCACGGCGATCTCTTTGTTGTTGCTTATTTGTGTCAAGAAGACATTGTTCTCCTATCCTTCGTCAACGGCAGCTTTGGGGCTTTATAAGAAAGACGAGAAGCTGGCCGTAATACATTGGTTCACATTTAAAGCATGGTGCAATGTGGTTGGTAGCCTTGGCAACAGAATACAACGGACCTCCTCTTGCACACCATGGACTTGATTTCCGATTGTGTACTTTTGCACTAATATCTTGTTTTGTTCCACAGTCTTTTTCTCATCACTGTCTTCTAAACTTTGTGTAATTTATATATAATTTATGTTTTGTGTGTTGTCTGAACCTACATGCCTGTGATGCTACTGCAGGCAAGCTTCTCATTGTGCCAGTACCTCACTGTTCTTGTGACAATAAAGCCAACTTGACTTGAAACTCAAACTCAGCACCTACAAACAGATGAGTGATGTGTAGGATCTACTTCGAACATTGATTCCACCATCCTCTGTTTCTTTGCTGGTGATTGGTAATTCATGAGAGTGGATCTTGTGTGGACAGGACAAATTTGAGCGATTTAGACAATAGACAATAGGTGCAGGAGGAGGCCATTCGGCCCTTCAAGACAGCACCACCATTCAATGTGATCATGGCTGATCATTCTCAATCAGTACCCCGTTCCTGCCTTCTCCCCATACCCCCTGACTCCGCTATCCTTAAGAGCTCTATCTAGCTCTCTCTTGAATGCATTCAGAGAATTGGCCTCCACTGCCTTCTGAGGCAGAGAATTCCACAGATTTACAACTCTCTGACTGAAAAAGTTTTTCCTCATCTCAGTTCTAAATGGCCTACCCCTTATTCTTAAACTGTGGCCCCTTGTTCTGGACTCCCCCAACATTTGCTACACCATTTGGTCAGTGTCCAACATGACACGATTCAGGTTAGGTTTTCTGGCACGGTGAAACTGGTTCTAATCAGATTAGGATAGATATGATTTACTGAGTGTTCTCCATGCAGTAGAAATTGAAGCATGACATGAGAGACAAAGAAATAAAAAAGCGGAATTACTCTCGGCTGTGGTAGACATAGCGCAAAAGTTGAACTGATTAGTTTATTTCTGTGGTGCACATGTTGAATTTTTTCCCCCAAGTTAAAAATGAAACGGCTGTTTGTTTTGCTATTGTTTTCTTTTAAAAAAAGGACGTAAATTGTGTTTGCTATTTACTATTAGTCCAGTTTGAGAATTATGATCTAATTCACCATCTGATATTTGCAGATTATGCAATTTAAATCTGAAGAAGTTATCACAAATCCCAGTTTAATTGTTTTTTTTCCTAATCGTACTGGCAGACTCGTTCCTTTTTCTTATGAACCACTACCTGCTTGGGGAGCCAACATCACAAAATTTGTGTTTTAGATAACTTCAAGTTCAAATAACTTTTTGAAATAGAAATACTTTTTTGGTTCCTTTGATTTTTTAAAGATTTTTTTTAGAGATACAGCGCGGAAACAGGCCCTTCGGCCCACCGAGTCCGCGCCGCCCAGCGATCCCCGCACATTAACACTATCCTACACACACTAGGGACAATTTTTACATATTACCCAGTCAATTAACCTACATACCTGTACGTAGTTATTTAGTACCCACTAGCGACAATTTTTACAAACCTGTACGTCTTTGGAGTGCGGGAGGAAACCGAAGATCTCGGAGAAAACCCACACAGGTCACGGGGAGAATGTACAAACTCCCTACAGACGGTGCCCGTAGTCAGGATCGAACCTGAGTCTCCGGCGCTGCATTCGCTGTAAGGCAGCAACTCTACCGCTGCGCCACTGTGCCGCCCTATGTTGATAGTTATCCTTCAACTACCCATCTTGCAGCCACTAAGAAAGGATCGATGTTTAATCTCAACCTCAAAGCAATTTTTCTCAATGTTTCAACAGAGTGCGGCACAGTGGTGCAGAGGTAGAGTTGCTGCCTGACAGTGCTTGCTGTAAGCAGCAGAGACCCGGTTTCGATCCCGACTACGCGTGCTCTCTGCACGGAGTTTGTGCGGTCTTCCCGTGACCTACATGTGTTTTCTCCGAGATCTTCGGTTTTCCTCCCACATTCCAAAGTCGAACAGTTTTGTGGGATTAATTGGCTTGGTATAAGTGTAAATTGTCCCGAGTGTGTGTTAATGTGCGGGGATCATTGGTAGGTATGGACTCGGTGGGCCGAAGGGCCTATTTCTCTAAACTAAAACTAAATTAAACCCCAAAGCACTTCTTTATTCTGACTTCAGTTTCAATTTAGTGCCTTCCAGCGATGATCCACCAACAGAGTAGTCACCATGCAGCTGATTATTAATCAAATTGAAGATTTCTCTCAAAGCAGTGAAGTAGAAAAAAACAGGCTCTTCATGGAAACAAAATGTAAGTAATTCTCCAGAAAAGAGAATTGTGATATACACACGAGATTCAAAGGGGGAATATGAATGTTAGAAAAACATAAATCTGATTTTTTGTTAATGCCTTGGAGAATGAAACTCGAGTTATCAAGATTGTTTAACTGTCATTACAATTTATTATGCCATTCAGAACTTTTTAGTCCAGATTGAATAAAGATTTATATTTATCTTTGCTTCATAAAGCAAGGATCATGTGTAAATGGTTGAAGTTCATATCAAAAGCAGTATTGTTTTCACTGTTCGGTTAGCTAATACCACAACAGCATACCCTGACGAATGTACTTTATCAACGACAACCACTTCTCGTTTACACATTTAGCTGCATGTACAGAAGCTAAACATTCCATTCTGCTTTGATCACTTTATGGGAGTCAACATTGACAGCTTTGCCATTACTAATGTAATTAATTTCAGGTTATTGTCTCAGCATAGCACTCTTCAAAATCTGTTCTAAACAAGAGAAAGAAAAACTGACCACAACACACCCAGATTAAGGAGGGAAAAAATTAAATTCTATCCCTTTCTCCAAATGAAATGTCCAAATGAAAAAAGGTACATTAGCAGTGTGCAGGAAGGAACCACAAATGCTGGTTTCCACCAAAGATAGACACAAAATGATGGACTTCAGACTGAAGGAGGGTCTTTACCCAAAACGTCACCTATTCCTTCTATCCAGAGATGCTGCCTGTCCCGCTGAGTTACTCCAGCATTTTGTGTCTATCTAAGGCACATTAGCAGTCTTTGCTTGGCAACAGCTTCAATGATTCCAAAAAAATCAAACATTATGGCCATGTACCCATTAACAACCGAACCAAAGATATAAAAGCCACATGAAACTACGGACTGCACGACTGAAGAAAAGGGAAAACATTTGTCTCCAGGCTCTAGAGTTTTCTACAAAGAGATCTGACAACTGTGAATCCCTTATGAAACGGTGTGGAACTTGTACATCAACATATGTTTGATTGATTAACTGAAATCGCTATGTCCCTGACACCTTGTTAGATCTGACAATGGAAAAATCACCTGAACTAAGACTAGATAAACAATCCACTTGCATCAGTCTGATCTATTCCCGACAGTGGCTTCAAAGGAACTCTGAAAGGAATCGTCAGCACATAAACAAGTTACTGCAGATTCTGGAAATCCAAAGTGGAAAAAATTGCTGGGAAGTATTCATCAGTCCGAAGAAGTCAAGTCAAGTCAAGTCAATTTTATTTGTATAGCACATTTAAAAACAACCCACGTTGACCAAAGTGCTGTACATCTGATTAGTTACTAAGGAAAAAAAAAAAAAAGAAACATACAGTAGCACACAAACATAACAGCACATACAAAACAGTTCACAACGCCTCCTCAATGGGCCTCAAACGCTAGGGAGTAGAAATAGGTTTTGAGCCTGGACTTAAAGGAGTCGATGGAGGGGGCAGTTCTGATGGGGAGAGGGATGCTGTTCCACAGTCTAGGAGCTGCAACCGCAAAAGCGCGGTCACCCTTGAGCTTAAGCCTAGACCGCGGGAGAGTGAGTAGCCCCAAGTCGGCCGACCTGAGGGACCTGGAGTTAGAGAGGTGGGTTAGACGATTTTTGATGTAGGGGGGGGAATGTCCATTTAGGGCTTTATATGTGAATAGGAGGAGCTTGAAGTTGATTCTGTACCGTACAGGGAGCCAGTGGAGAGAGGCCAGAATCGGCGTGATGTGGTCCCTTTTACGGGTACCCGTCAGGAGTCTCGCTGTGGCGTTTTGGACCAGTTGCAAGAAGAAGGGTCACTACCCAAAACGTCTCTTTCTCATATTCTCCAGGGATGCTGCCAGGCCCGCCGAGTTACTCCAGCATTTTTGTGTCTTTCCTTGGTAAACTAGGATCTGCAGTTACTTGTTTCTAGATTTTTTTAAAGTTATTCTTTCACAGCATCATAATAAGGACAGCATTTCTACCCAAGGCAGAGAAAATGATGGAGAGTTGCTTTTAGACTTTGGAGATAGACAATAGACAATAGACAATAGGTGCAGGAGTAGGCCATTCAGCCCTTCGAGCCAGCACCGCCATTCAATGCGATCATGGCTGATCACTCTCAATCAGTACCCCGTTCCTGCCTTCTCCCCATACCCCCTCACTCCGCTATCCTTAAGAGCTCTATCCAGCTCTCTCTTGAAAGCATCCAACGAACTGGCCTCCACTGCCTTCTGAGGCAGAGAATTCCACACCTTCACCACTCTCTGACTGAAAAAGTTCTTCCTCATCTCCGTTCTAAATAGCCTACCCCTTATTCTTAAACTGTGGCCCCTTGTTCTGGACTCCCCCAACATTGGGAACATGTTTCCTGCCTCTAATGTGTCCAATCCCCTAATTATCTTATATGTTTCAATAAGATCCCCCCTCATCCTTCTAAATTCCAGTGTATACAAGCCCAATCGCTCCAGCCTTTCAACATACGACAGTCCCGCCATTCCGGGAATTAACCTAGTGATACAGCGGGGGAAAAGGCCCTTCGTCCCACCGCATCCATGCCAACCAGCGATCACTCCATATATCAACATACGGTAGCGCAGCGGTAGGTTGCTGCTTTACAGCGAATGCAGCGTCGGAGACTCAGGTTCGATCCTGACTACGGGTGCTGCACTGTAAGGAGTTTGTACGTTCTCCCCGTGACCTGCGTGGGTTTTCTCCGAGATCTTCGGTTTCCTCCCACACTCCAAAGACGTACAGGTATGTAGGTTAATTGGCTGGGTAAATGTAAAAATTGTCCCTAGTGGGTGTAGGATAGTGTTAATGTACGAGGATCGTTGGGCGGCACGGACTTGGTGGGCCGAAAAGGCCTGTTTCCGGCTGTATATATATGATATGATATGATATGATAACATACACACGCTAGGGACAAAGTTACCAAAGCCAATTAACCTACAAAGCTTGGACTCCCCCGAACGGCCTTCTACCCATTCTAGACCTTTCTATTTCTAAGAATCCTCACCACCCAGTGATGACCCCTTCTCCCGTCTCCACTGGTTCCCTCTCCTCTAAACCTTTTTATTTCTAAAATCCTCAGCAGAGGCCTCACCTTCGTTCCCCTCCATCCCCACCTCAACGTGGTCTGCGTCCGCCACGAGGTAGAGCTTTTCTTCCGTCGCCCCCGCCTCTGTGCCTTTTTCTATGGGAAGGAGCCCTCACCACCCAGTGATGACCCCCATCTCCCGTCTCCACCAGTCTCCCACCTCTTGGACTCCCCCTCTCTATACCTTTTTATTTCTAATACGACCACGTCTTAAACACGTACCGTTTAAGTCCGTGTAAACCGGAGCACCTGGAGAAAAACCTGTCTTCACAGGGAGAACAAACAAACTGTGTACAGACAGCACCCGTGGTCAGGATCGAACTCGGGTCTCTGGCGCTGCATGGCGGCAACTCTACCGTTGCATCACTGTGCTGTCTTCTTGAATGTAACCATTCAAATGGGTGGGTGTTGGATGTTGAAGTCGACCCCACAGTGCTGATGTATGGAAGTGCCAGGATTTTGACCCTGCAATGAAGGATTGATAGAACTATTCCAAGTCAGAATGGCGTGCAACTTGAAGGTTAGTGCAGAAGTTGTTCTAGGATCTACCTTCAAGATGACACCCAATTCTTGGCCACACCTGGAGCTGGTCTCAAGAGATGGAAGCAAGGTCTCCTCAGGTCCCCATGCAGCAGGACTCAGTGTCCATCTTCTCATGGCCGCGCCGTTGTGTTTGGCTGCCTGCCACTGTATGTTTCTTTTTTTTTTCCTAATCAGATGTGCAGCACTTTGGTCAACGTGGGTTGTTTTTAAATGTGCTATCCAAATAAAATTGACTTGACTTGACTTGACTTGACAGATGCAGCCCTAACTATTCAATATTCCCCATATATTTGCTTTTATTTTGAAAGCTAATCTGCATTGGGAGCTGAATTTCCAGTGGCAGTAGTGGCCTTCGGGAGAAGGAGGGTTGGAAATGGGAAACAGTAGAGCTTAGAATACCATAGAGCAGTTTGGGGAGAAGGTTCAGCAACACTGAGGGTGGTTCCTACTGTCTGCAAAGGATGGATATGATGGCATGCAATCAGAAATGGATCATGTCGCATGAGACTACAAGGAGGGAGAAGCATTAGGTTTCAAATTCTTTGAACACCCCAGTGTGGATTCCATGGTTTAGAGCTCTGGGCTCCAAATTCATTTGTTTTCAAACATAAGCACATAATAATAATAATAATAATGCAGAAAAGCTGTAGAGGTACAACCTGAAAGCTCCTCCTATTCACATACAAAGCCCCAAAATCTTCTAACCCACCACTCTATCCCACCACTGTGCTGGGATCGCTGGGAGGCGCGGACCCGGTGGGCCGAAGGGCCTGTTTCCACGCTGTATCTCTAAATCTAAAAAAAAATCTAAATCTCCAGGTCCCTCAGGTCGGCCGACTTGGGGCTACTGACTATCCCGCGGTCTAGGCTTAAGCTCAGGGGTGACCGCGCTTTTGCGATTGCAGCTCCTAGGCTGTGGAACAGCATCCCTCTCCCCATCAGAACTGCCCCCTCCATCGACTCCTTTAAGTCCAGGCTCAAAACCTATTTCAACTCCCTAGCGTTTGAGGCCCTCTGAGGGGGCGCTGTGAACTGTTTATGTATGTGCTGTTATGTTTGTGTGCCATTGTATGTTCGTTTCTTAGTACTTGAACTGATGGTCAGCACATTGGTCAACGTGGGCTGTTTTTAAATGTGCTATACAAATAAAATTGACTTGACTTGACTTGACTTGACTTGAATGTTTACAGCAAAACACAAGGATGTATATTAGTCTGGAAATAGGACAAAGAGAAAGAGGGAAGAGATTTGCAGATGGACAGAGGAATGGTTTTTAAGGATGTGCTCAAAACTTCCTTGAGGAAATGCAATATGCCAAGCAGGTAGAGGAATCCACACAGTCTTCTGAAAAACAATGCACACAGAAGGCAGCCCCTTTGTGTCAAGGGCACTTACGACAGGTAATTGTCAGGGAACGTCTATAAGGACATGAATTCCCTGTATGAATGCCTGCACTTTAGGGATTTTTGCAAAGCAGCCAATAGAGAAGTTGCATTTGTCAAAATTCGGTGATTCTGAAATTTGTCAGTGGATCGTTTTTGGACATTTGCAAAGAGGCAGTGAGCAACAAAATGGTGTACATCAGCACCAGGGTTCTCTAGGCAAGATGGGTTTTAGGGAGAGAAGGTAATCCTGACTTTGGAGTGGTGCCCAGGCATTTATATTGTGTCTGAGGGAGGGTCCTGAGCTGAAACATCACCTCTCCTTTTCCTCCACAAATGCTGCCTGACCCGCTGAATTACTCCACATCTGCTGTCCCTGTGGCTCCATATATATTTATTTGCTGGACGATTTCAGGTGCTGAAGTGTCCCATTGGTGATAGGCTGAAATTGGAAAAACAAATGTTATCGGGCAGCGTGAGTCGTTGCTGAACGACTGGTGAAGACAAAGTAATAGGAATGGGAACTCATTTTGTGAACAGCTTGTGCTGATTTGGAGAAAGGAAATATAGAAGTATTTATGGTCCTGTCCTAGAAACAGGTTGCTTTAAGCACTTTCTGTTCTTTTATTACCCTTTCCGAGCACTTTGAAGAATTTTGTGACTGTTCCTAAATCACAGATGACTGTACAGGGATAGGAAATTCCATTCAGAGTGATTGGCAAGGAACAGAAGAAGTAGTGTGAGTGTGGGGAAAATACTTGCTCCATGTGTGCTGGAGCAACATAGAGCAAGAATGAAAGTTACAAGTCTTCTCCACATCCTTCATCAGACACAAAACTCATAACTGAGCTTAATTCAGTCCAGGGTTACAGTGTTTATGATTTAAATGACAGGCTCCTCCAGCTTGGGGCTGTTACACATATTCAGGTATTTCATCCTGAAAAATAGTGAAACAAATTGTATCACCAACTCAGAAACTAATCTAAATTGTTAACCGTTTTTTTTTAACAAAGATAGGGAAAAGATTTTAAGGGAACCCCAGGGGCAACTTTTTCCACACAGTGAATAAATGGAATGGGCTGCCAGATTAGGTAGTTGAAGCAGGTACTTTAACAACATTTAAAAGACATTTGGACAGGTCCATAGATTCAAAAGGTTTAGATGGGTATCGGCTAAAAGCAGGCAAATGAGATTACCTTAGATGGGGGGGCATGGATAAGTTGGGCCGAAGGACTTATTTCCCTGCTCTACAGTCGTTTACCTCTAATGTCACTATTTTGTTATAGAGGATGCAAAGTCATTTTAACATATACGTCAGGAGTTACATTTACTGGATTTTATTTCACCTTATCGATTTAGATCTTCAACAAGTAATGTGCTTTCAGAAGCCAGCAAGCCAGACAGTTATCTTAGATTTCCATTGTAATTAGCTTAGGAATTCATCTTGTTTCGCGTACGTGCTTTGTCATTACTCAAGTGATGACTACAATAGCCTGCACCCCCTCGCTGCCTTTCGCCTGCAGCAAGGAACCACTCAAGAAAGATCCCGACTCGAACGTCACTAATCCACGGCCTCCAGAGACGCTGCCTGACTCACTGAGTTACTCGAGCACTGTTTTTAATTTGTAAACCTGCAGTTGCAGTTCTTTGTGTCTACACTACTCAACCAAGTGGGTTTGATTGAGGAATGGCATGGACACAGAGGAAAGGGAGAAAGAAATAATTGCTCAGTAGCTCTGTAGGTGGCACAGTGACTCATCAGTTAGTGTCTCGGAGCTACAATGTACTGGGTTTAATTTTAACTTCCAGTATTGTCTGTGTGAAATTTGCACTTTCTCCCTGTAAAGGAATTGATTTTCCTCAGTTTCAACCCACAAAGAAATGCCATTAAGTTAATTATCCCAAATTAAGGTAAGAGGTTTGAGGGGGGATTTTCTCACGTGTTTTGAGAAATGTTGTGTCTCCACCACTTCTTCAGACTCCAACCTTCAGGTTGTCGTCTGAAGAGATGGTGGAGGCACAACATTTAAGAAGCATCTCGACTTGCATCGCCAAAGCATTATAGGCAGCATGGACAAAGGTTACTGAAGGGCTCGTTTCTGTGTCGCACTTGTTCGGTGGAGCTGAGAGGCACTAACTGCTGAGCCACTGTGCCACCTGCCCATCATTACTTCTTTAATGTTAGTAAGTGGCGAAAGAATCAAAGGAGAGTTGTTGAGCATGGAGAGAGAATAAATTGCAAGTTTACAGGGAAATCAGAGGGGATAAAAATGGGACTTTTGGGACTGCTCTTCAGGGAGTCAGCAGTGGCCTAAGTTGGCTGAATAACCTCCATCTGTGGCATAACAACCAAACAAGAAAGAAAAGCCGATTTATTCACAAAATGCTGGAGTAACTCAGCAGGTCAGGCAGCATCTCGGGAGAGAAGGAATGGGTGACGTTTCGGGTCGAGACCCTTCTTGAGTCTGAAGAAGGGTCTCGACCCGAAACGTCACCCATTCCTTCTCTCCCGAGATGCTGCCTGACCTGCTGAGTTACTCCAGCATTTTGTGAATAAATCGATTTGTACCAGCATCTGCAGTTATTTTCTTATACATAAGAAAGAAAAGCCATGTAGGGAGGGAAATTTGTGAGCACATCGTAATCTGGCACAGGGAATTTCAAATAGCATAACAGGTGATTATTGTCAAGTGAAGGACCTTTGTTACATCAAGCATTAAGTGGGGATGGTGAGCTCTAAGAATGGAATAAGTGTGAACATATCTGAAATTAATTGAAGGCCAAGGTAATTACTGGAGCTTGGAAATAATAAGAAATTTGTGTGATCACTATACAGAGACATTTGAATAATATATAATTTGTGGAATGTAGGAACAGAAAGGTCATAGAAGTCTTGCCATAATTGCTTTTGGCTAGAGTTTTGGCAAGCAATGTCCAAAGATACAGAGGTGACACAGTGGCATGGCGGTAGAGTTGCTGCCTTACAGCGTTGTTCAATCCTGGCTACAGGCTCTGTCTGTGTGCAGTTTGGACGTTCTCCGTGTGACCGCGTAGGTTTTCACCGGTTGCTATGATTTCCTCCGACATTCAAAAGACGTACAGGTTGGTCGGTTAATTGCTTCCGGTAAAGATTGTAAATTGTCCCTAGTGTGCAGGACAGTGATTGTGTGCAGGGTGATCGCTGGGCGGCGATGACTCGGTGGGGGGGGGGGGGGGGGGGGGGCATGTCTCCATGCTTTATCTCTAAGGTCTATGTTTCCAAATACACAGGACAAGATGTTAGAAATCCAAAGTGCCAAATGTCAACTTGCTCCCGGTGGTGATGGGAGGCTTATGCACTCACCTATGCTCCTCCGATGTTGAGAAAGGCTAGGCAGACACGTCATTGGGGTTATCAAGTGGGCACATACTTTCATCGACGTTTCGCTGATTGGACCCACGACATCTCCAGTAGGCTCAGCAGTGCATTCTGGCGTCCCAGAACCACCCCCCTCTGCATCTGCCTAGCCGGCTTATTTGGGAGACCAGATGGGGTCTTTCCTCTTCAGCCAGAGCCACTGGCTACTCCGCTCTGCCACCCATGATGTTTCCTTGATAGCCTGGCGTAGGGCTCGTCCGCTGATCCCCAGGTCCTTCATCAGTCTTACGGTAGATGTTGCCACAAATCCTCGACATCCAACTTCTACCGGGCAGATCTTTGCTCTCCAGCCCCGCTGTTCTGCCTCTGCTGCAAGGTCTGTGTAGCGCAGTTTCTTTCTTTCAAAGGCTTCCTGCACAGCATCCTCCCAAGGGACTGTGAGCTCCACAAAATACACCATGCGCTGAGAGTTGGACCAGAGGACAAGATCAGGCCTAAAGATACACTGAAGTTCCATTCTGGCTGATTTGCTCTGATGGGCAGCAAGGGAGAATGCCTTGCTCCTGGAAGGAGCTGAAAGTTTCAGTCCTTCAGTTATGATGCAGTTACACTTCACGAACGTTATGCCTCATTCCATTTCTGATGTCCAGCAGGCATTTGGAAAGTGTGAGACCAACCTTGCCATCGATGCCAACACATCATCAGCACAAGGACACGGACACAAATCCAGAGGAAATGGAATAAATCCAAATCTTCAATGCGGCTTCAAAGTTGGTTTTAAATTGGTCACACTATAATTACATTCGGGTGGGTGTATCTGCAGTATAGCACTTTCTAAAATGAGGGGCAGCTTCTTCAACAGAAACGATTGCCTAATGATTACAGTTATTAAGGAAGCTTTTGCTGTATTATTTCCACAACTGTGAGCGATCAACTCCATGTCAGATAGTTTGCACGTAATTATTTATATTCCAATTCTGTTCTTTATGTGGAGTTATTAAGTGTCATTTTTATTACTCAGGTCTGTGATTTTCTCCGTCTGCACTTTAAAGTAAACTCAACAGTTTGAGAATTCAAAATAATTTCTGAATTTCGACTGACAACTCGACCGCGTCGTGCTTATAAATACCATAGCAAATGACATTCTTGAAGCAGCAGCAGTATTAAATCAGAAAGTTTCAGTGATAATGAAATCAATTTTTATCTAATCACCTGATGGAAAATAGATGGTTTAACAAAATAATTCTCCATGAACAGTCTCTTCCAACGGGCTACATTTTTAATTTGCTTTACTAAGCAAACAGGATTGATACACTCTGAAAAATGGAGCTCTGAATCCATTACTATTTGAACCAAAGGTTTGCACAATTGAGGGTCTTTCCTAATTTCCTAATAAAGTCTGAAGAAGGGTCTCGACTTAAAACAGTGTAGCATAGGTTCAACAGGTTAATTCCCGGGATGGCGGGACCGACATATGATGAAAGAATGAGTAGACTGGGCTTGTATTCACTGGAATTTAGAAGGCTGAGAGAGGATCTTACAGAAACATATAAAATTCTTAAAGGATTGAACAGGCTAGATGCAGGAAAAATGTTCCCGATGTTGGGGCAGTCCAGAACCATGGGTCACAGTTTAAGAATAAGGGGTAGGCCATTTTGGATTTTTTTTTTTCACCCAGAGAGTTGTGAATCTGTGGAATTCTCTGCCACCGTAGAGAGTGGAGGCCGATTCACTGGATGTTTTCAAGAGAGAGTTAGATTTAGATCTTAGGGCTAAAGGAATCAAGGGATATGGGGAAAAAGCAGGAACGGGGTACTGATTTTAGATGATTAGCAATGATCATATTGAATGGTGGTGTTGGCTCGAAGGGCCGAATGCCCTGCTCCTGCACCTGTTTTTCTATGTTTCTATGAAACGTCACCTATTCCTTTTCTCCAGAGGTGCTGTCTGACCGTCTGAGTTACTCCAGCTTATTGTGCCTATCTTCGGTTTAAACCAGCATCTGCAGTTCCTTCCTCCACGTCTTTCCTAATAGGTTAAATTGGACAAATGGACACGTCTTTTCCAATTTTCTGCCTTTTCTCATTGGATTAGAGAGAACCAGGAGTGCTCCTGCAGGTTAAACATGACAAACCAAGACACCATCTGTCCCAGACTTCTTCCCTCCAATTGCAAAACCCTCCCATATCTCTTCTCTCAGCCTACAGGTGGTAAGGACTGTTCATAGACGTCTTGCACTAACCTGACCTCTAGCCAAGGCCTACTGGCAAGCTGCTGCTTCCCATCATTTTTTAAGGTTTTGCAGTCGATGCCAAGCAAATAAAAATCTCCTATCGCGATTCCAGGGCCCTAGTGAGACCGCACCTGGAGTACTGTGTGCAGTTGTACAGGGCCCTAGTGAGACCGCACCTGGAGTACTGTGTGCAGTTGTACAGGGCCCTAGTGAGACCGCACCTGGAGTACTGTGTGCAGTTGTACAGGGCCCTAGTGAGACCGCACCTGGAGTACTGTGTGCAGTTTTGGTCTCCAAATTTGAGGAAGGATATTCTTGCTATTGAGGCCGTGCAGCGTAGGTTTACTAGGTTAATTCCCGGAATGGCGGGACTGTCATATGTTGAAAGACTGGAGCGACTAGGCTTGTATACACTGGAATTTAGAAGGATGAGAGGGGATCTTATCGAAACGTATAAAATTATTAAGGGGTTGGTCACGTTAGAGGCAGGAAACATGTTCCCAATGTTGGGGGAGTCCAGAACCAGGGGCCACAGTTTAAGAATAAGGGGTAGGCCATTTAGAACAGAGATGAGGAAAAACTTTTTTAGTCAGAGAGTTGTGAATCTGTGGAATTCTCTGCCTCAGAGGGCAGTGGAGGCCAATTCTCTGAATACATTCAAGAGAGAGCTAGATAGAGCTCTTAAGGATAGCGGAGTCAGGGGGTATGGGGAGAAGGCAGGAATGGGGTACTGATTGAGAATGATCAGCCATGATCACATTGAATGGCGGTGCTGGCTCGAAGGGCCGAATGGCCTTCTCCTGCACCTATTTTCTATTGTCTATTGTCCATTCTTTAAAATAAAATAAAAAAAATCAGGGTTTGGAAGCATCATTGACAAGGCCAGCAGTTTGTATCGAGCCCCAACTTGCCCTTGACAATGTGTTGGAGCTGCTTTCTGATCCACTGCAATGCTTTCAGTGAATATATTCCTACAATGTTGATAGGCAACGAGTTACAGAAAATAAACTCTGTGATGATAAAGAAACTGCAATGTATTTTGATGACAGTGATTTTCATTTCATTGAAAGTGGCATCACAGGTAGATAGGGTGGTCAAAAAGGCTTTTGGCATATTGGCCATCAGAGCATCGAGTAGAAAAGATGGGAGGTCATGGTGCAGTTGTATAAGATGTTAATGAGGCCACATTTAGAGTATTGTGTTCAGTTTTGGGCACCATGTTATAGGAAAGATGTTGTCAAGCTGGAAAGAGAACAGAGAAGATTTACGAGGATGTTACCAGGACTCAAGGGCCTGAGCTAGGGATAGGTTGAGTAGGCTGGGACTCTATTCCTTGGAGAGCAGGAGGATGAGAGGTATTCTTATACAAAATCACGAATGGAATAGATAGCAACACAGAGTTTTTTTGCCCAGAGTATTGGGAATCGAGAACCAAATGGTGGTAGGTGTATGGATCGAGTCGCTGGAGGAGGTAGTTGAGGCAGGGACTATCACAACATTTAAGAAACATTTTGGCAGGTATATGGGTAGGGCAGGTTTAGAGGGATATGAGTCAAATGCGGGCAGGCGGGACTGGTGTATATGGGACATGTTGGCCGGTGTGGGCAAGTTGGGCCGAAGGGTATGTTTCCTCGCTGTAAGACTGTATGACAGGATAATCTGTGACAAGGGAAGTGTACAGGTCATGGTGTTTCAATGCACTTTCTGCTCTCGTTCTTTTCGTTGGCAGAGTTCATGGCTGTGGGAGGTGCTTTTGGCGCAATCTCAGCGATGAACTCCAATGCATTTGAAATTGATGCACATTGTGATTACTGGTATTGATATCTCATATGCACCGGCACAGTGGCGCAGCGGTAGAGTTGCTGCCTTACAGCGAATGCAGCGCCGGAGACTCAGGTTCGATCCTGACTACGGGCGCCATCTGTACGGAGTTTGTACGTTCTCCCCGTGACCTGCGTGGGTTTTCTCCAAGATCTTCGGTTTCCTCCCACACTCCAAAGACATACAGGTATGTAGGTTAATTAACTGGGTAAATGTAAAAATTGTCCCTAGTGTGTGTAGGATAGTGTTAACGTGCGGGGATCGCTGGGCGGCGCGGACTCGGTGGGCCGAAGGGCCTGTTTCCGTGCTGTATCTCTAAAATCTAAAAAAAATCTTAAAAAAAACATCTAGTATTGGTACACATCCACCACCCTAAATTCATTGGAGGCAATGAAAGTTTAGGTGGTGGATGTGATACCAATCAAATGCGACCTCTAGAAGCTAAACTCTAGAACAGAGTTTCAAATTGATAGTAATAGGTTAAGGTTCAAACCAAAAAATAATAAATGTGGACGTTTTTCTGGTAGACAAAATGGGGTCCAATAGAACACTAAGATAATTAATGTTCCCTTCTTCTTTGTAGTGGTCAATAAAACATTGTGCTGTGAGCAATAGAATCTTACCATTGAAGGATGAGAGGGGATCTTATTGAAACAAATAAGATTATTAAGGGATTGGACACGTTAGAGGCAGGAAACATGTTCCCAATGTTGGGGGAGTCCAGAACCAGGGGCCACAGTTTAAGAATAGGGGGTAGGCCATTTAGAACGGAGATGAGGAAAACCTTTTTCAGTCAGAGAGTTGTAAATCTGTAGAATTCTCTGCCTCAGAAGGTAGTGGAGGCTAATTCTCTGGATGCTTTCAAGAGAGAGATGGATAGAGCTCTTAAAGATAGGGGGTATGGGGAGAAGGCAGGAACGGGGTACTGATTGTGAATGATCAGCCATGATCACATTGAATGGCGGTGCTGGCTCGAAGGGCCGAATGGCCTACTCCTGCACCTATTGTCTATTGTCTATTACTGCTGTTGGAGGAGCAGAAACCAATTTCAAGAAGTGACGATTTCCTAATCTGACATGAGGAGAAACGCTGAGCCCACATCTGCGGGCCAGGAGTGCAGTTTTAACATCGCTGGGTAATCCGTCATACAGAACTGAAACTCGAGACTCCTCAACATCATCACTTGCACAACTCTGCAAGTGACGGCACGGGGGAGTTGTTCCTGCCCATTTTAACCTCAAATCACCATTCTCAAGCAGATTGCCTGGTGATTATCACACAGCTATTTGTGGGTATTTGTTGTGTGTAATTTGGCTGCTGCAATTCATAAATTATAACAGTGACTCAAAGAAATATGTCCAGTGGGATAGGAACCCAGTCATTTCTCAGTCAGTACTTAAGTAAGTGAAGTGCAGCGTCCTCACCTTTTCATTAGGTCTAATTGCGGTCTAATTGTGTAGCTATTCATCAAGTTGATGAATGCAAGAAAATAATAAAGGCCACAATGTCTTCTTCTTGGGGAAAAAAAACTTTTCAATGTTTGTACAATTTTGGACAACGCTGTTCATTGTAACAGAACCTCCTCAACCACCCACAACATTTTTTTTTTGGCTTCGCATCCATCGTTTCCTGATGCTCATGTGAAAAGATTGATTCCTTCGTAGACCTTGTGTATAAAGTGTTGTGCTAACCAAGCAAATGAATTGTAATTCAAACTTCCAGCTCCAAGGCACGTCGACAAATATTTCACACTGGCTCTCCCTTTCGACATCTTAAGTGATCGGCATTTGTGGCAGTCCAGTTCCCTGAAGGTTGATCTCTCTCTCATTCCCCACACACATACCAGAGGATCACAGTGGACTCAGCTCCTTTCCATCCCTGAAATATATATTTTATTTCTTTAAATTTTAAACAGGGATGGAAGTTCAAAATATTTATTGGGTGAAAATGGCAACCCACATGTAAAATGAGTGATTTCTTCATGAACATCCATCAGTTGATTTTGTTTGTGGCATAAGCCTGTCAGATGCTATGAGGAAGATGCTATGAGGTTGCAGGGCGACTTGGACAGGTTGGGTGAGTTGGGTGAGTGGGCGGATGCATGGCAGATGCAGTTTAATGTGGATAAGTGTGAGATTATCCACTTTGGTGGTAAGAATAGGAAGGCAGATTATTATCTGAATGGTGTCAAGTTAGGAAAAGGGGACGTACAACGAGATCTGGGTGTCCTAGTGCATCAGTCACTGAAAGGAAGCATGCAGGTACAGCAGGCAGTGAAGAAAGCCAATGGAATGTTGACCTTCATAACAAGAGGAGTTGAGTATAGGAGCAAAGAGGTCATTCTGCAGTTGTACAGGGCCCTAGTGAGACCGCAGCTGGAGTACTGTGTGCAGTTTTAGTCTCCAAATTTGAGGAAGGATATTCTTGCTATTGAGGGCGTGCAGCGTAGGTTTACTAGGTTAATTCCCGGAATGGCGGGACTGTCGTATGTTGAAAGACTGGAGCAACTAGGCTTGTATACACTGGAATTTAGAAGGATGAGAGGGGATCTCCAGGGCTAGGGCTAGGTAGGCACTCACCACCCTCTGTGTAAACCACCACCCAGCACCACCATTCAATGTGATCATGGCTGATCATTCTCAATCAGTACCCCGTTCCTGCCTTCTCCCCATACCGCCTGACTCCGCTATCCCTAAGAGCTCTATCTAGTTCTCTCTTGAATGCATTTAGAGAATTGGCCTCCACTGCCTTCTGAGGCAGAGAATTCCACAGATTTACAACTCTCTGAGTGAAAAAGTTCTAAATGGCCTACCCCTTATTCTTAAACTGTGGCCCCTGGTTCTGGACTCCCCCAACATTGGGAACATGTTTCCTGCCTCTAACGTGTCCAACCCCTTAATAATCCTATATGTTTTGATACGCTGCTTGACTCCCTGAATTCCTCCAGCAGTTTGTTATTTGCTCCAGATCCCAGCACCTACAGTCTTTTGTCCCTCCACAAAATCACACAAAACGGTAATCATGTCCCTGCACAGTATTGTACTGAATGACATTGAAAAGGGCTCATTAACATGGGATTTATTGAGTTACTATGGTGCAGAATCAGCATGTCTCATACTCAATGATTGGTTTTGATGGGCTTTTAGTATCAGTGGCTGTTAGATTATTTAATAGAGTATTGTTGCACAAGTATCAATAGAAGAGACACTTGTGCAATTTCCAAAGCAACTCCCTTAAGTGGCCTCCTGTGATGAAACTGGCAGCCTGCGATCCGAAGAGATAATGGCGCCTGATTACTGCAGAGGGGGCTGAGGAGAGAATAAGAAGGGTGTGAGCGGTCCTTGATTATGTTGCCTACTTTCCCCAAGGCAGTGTGAAGTATCAATCGAGTCGATCGTGGGGGAAGCTCGTTTGCATGAGGGCCCTGGGTTGCATTCACAACTCTGTGCAATTTCTTGCGTTCTTGAGCAGAGCAGTTAATACATCAAGTGTGACGCATCCCGATGAGATGCACTCTGTGATGCATCTGCAGAAATTGGTGAGTCATTGGAGACATGGAGGATTTCATGGGGAAATACAGGCGTCAGTGTGTTTTCTTGGCCATAACACCAATCTAGTTGGACCAGGACAATTACATAGAATAGTACAGCACAGGGACAGGCTCTTCAGCCTACAATGTCTGTGCTGATCATTGTGCTAAGCCCAACACTTATCTAGCTACACATAATCCATATCCCTCTATTCCCTTCAATATACATATGCCTATCCAGAAGCCTTTTAAATGCCACTAACCGATCCACTTCAATCACCACCCCTGGCAGCACGCTCAAGACACTCAATAGACAATAGACAAAAGGTGCAGGAGTAGGCCATTCGGCCCTTCGAGCCAGCACCACCATTCAATGTGATCATGGCTGATCATTCTCAATCAATACCCCGTCCCTGCCTTCTCCCCATACCCCCTGACTCCGCTATCTTTAAGAGCTCTATCTAGCTCTCTCTTGAATGCATTCAGAGATTGTCCACTGCCTTCTGAGGCAGTGAATTCCACAGATTTACAACTCTCTGACTGAAAACGTTTTTCCTCATCTCCGTTCTAAATGGCCTACCCCTTATTCTTAAACTGTGGCCTCTGGTTCTGGACTCCCCCAACATTGGGAACATGTTTCCTGCCTCTAACGTGTCCAACCCCTTAATAATCTTATATGTTTCGATAAGATCCCCTCTCATCCTTCTAAATTCTAGTGTATACAAGCCTAGGGCTAGCTAGGTAGGCACTCGCCATCCTCTGTGTAAAAAAAAAACCCGCCCCACATATCCCCTCTAACTTAAAGCTTTGCCCTCTAGTATTGATTTTTTTCCCCATCCTGGGGAAAAAACATACTTCCATTAGGTCTCCCTACAACCTCCGGCAGTCCAGAGAAACCAATTCAAGGCTACTCAACCTCACCTTGTAGCTAATACCCATTAATTCAGCCACCGTTACAATAAGTCTCATCTGCACCCTTACCAATGCTTCCACATCCTTTCTGTAATAGGGTGACGTGAGCTGTACGCAATAGTCCACATTTGGCCTAACCAAGGCCCGATAAAGCTGCACCATGACATCCAGACTCAGATACTCCATGCCCTGACCAAGGAAGGCAAGCATTCCGTATGCCTTCTTAAACACAGAGACATAAAATAGGTGCAGGAGTAGGCCATTCAGACCTTCGAGCCAGCACCGCCGTTCAATGCGATCATGACTGATCATCCAAAATCAGTACCCCGTTCCTGCTTTCTCCCCATATCCCTTAATTCCATTAGCCCTAAGAGCTAGTAAGAAAAAAAACTGCAGATGCTGGTTTAAATCGAAGGTAGACACAAAATGCTGGAGTAACTCAGCGGGTCAGGCAGCATCTCGGGAAAGAAGGAATGGGTGACGTTTCGGGTCAAGACCCTTCTTCAGTCTGAAGAAGGCTCTCGACCCGAAACGTCATCCATTCCTTCTCTCCTGAGATGCTGCCTGATGCGCTGAGTTACTCCATCATTTTGTGTCTACCTAGCCCTAAGAGCTATATCTGACTCTCTTGAATACATCTTTGTGGTGGTATTTATGACTCCTTTGAAGCTCTCAACCTTCTCCAACTCAGCATCATTGATACAAACTGGGGCATGGACTGCACCCTACTTTTTAAAAGTCGATGACCAATTCCTTCATTTATCTGAAGGAGAAGTGCCTGTCTTGACACCATGCTACTGAGCTCACTGTCTGCTCCCTGTACACCCTCATCATTTGTTCAAGATCTGGCTTACTGCAGTGGTGTTGTCTGCAAACTTGTAAGTGGGGCTCACGCAGAATTTGGCTCCAGAGTAACTCATAGTACGGGGCTGAGGACAAAGCCTTGCAGGGCACCATTGTTGAGAATTATTTAAATTTTGAGTCTGCATCATTTAGAGAAAAACATCAATGCCAGTTCATTTTTGATGTTCAGAAATTCTAGGTTGGCTGAGCACTTCAACTCCCCCTCCCATTCCCAGTCTGTCATGGGCCTCCTCCAGTGCCATAGTGAGTCCCACAGGAAATTGGAGGAACAGCACCTCATATTTCGCCTGGCAGCTTGCAGCCCAGTGGTATGAACATTGACTTCTCCAACTTTAGATAGTTCCTCTGTCCCTCTCTTCCCCTCCCCCTTCCCAGATCTCCCACTGTCTTCCTGTCTCCACCTATATCCTTCCTTTGTCCCGCCCCCCTGACATCAGTCTGAAGAAGGGTCTCGAACCGAAACGTCGCCCATTCCTTCTCTCCTGAGATGCTGCCTGACCTGCTGAGTTACTCCAGCATTTTGTGAATAAATACCTTCGATTTGTACCAGCATCTGCAGTTATTTTCTTACTGGATATTGAACAACTGATTCATAAACTGATCCAAAAATGTAAATAGCAAGTTACAGTCATGTTAGAGGATAGTCCCCAAACATTTGCTGCTGAAAGACCATGATTGATATCTCAATGCTGGTGGGAAAATAGATCTTGCACAGCATTTACTAAAAAGAACTTGGGTTTGGTATTCTGCTGACAAATTAATAATGTGTCAGAGTACAAGAATTAGTAGTTTCCTCTGTTCTCAAGAAAGTGTAGAGTCAGTTGACAAAGTGCCACAATCCAGCTGCCACTTCACACATGATCCTCTCTGAACGGGAGCACTATTTAATACTAAGTCACGAGGTTATCTTCTGACTGATTAACACAAATGTAGTTGTTTAAATATTCAGCAGATAGAAATAGCATGGAATATTTAAACAGGTGATGGCTGATACCAGATAGTAAATGCCGTTTCCATGATAGCTTTAAGAGGAGGCAAGTCCTTTTCCGGTATTGCTATTGTGATATGGATTCTGGGTCCTGAGGTTAGTAAAGTGCACCAAAGTCAAAAACTTCAATAGATATTTTTCTAATGTAAAGTTCCCAGTCTACCTACCGCAAGTCAAGAATGTTTCATTGTCAGGCTCATTGTTAGCTGAGGGGAAGGTGACAAGGAGACATACCATGAGTAAAATTGACGACTGCCACATGGCTGCCTCCTGCACCCACGCAGAACTCATGGACTTCGCCAACTTCACTACCAATTTCCATCCTGCCTACGCCTATGTGATCTCTCAGTTGCGAAACACTTTAACTCCCCCTCACATGCCCATCCTAACCTTTCCGTCCTGGGCCTCCTCCTCCACTGTAAAGGTAAGGCCCAACCCAAATTGGAGGAACAGCACCTCATACTTCACCTGACATCTCAGTGGTATGACTATCGATTTGTCCAACAGCAAGTGACCCTTGCTATCCCTCTCTCTCCGTCCCTCCCCACCCTAAATCTCCGACTAGTTTCACTGTCCTCCTGATTAATTTTACTGATTGTATGCCTCCTTGTCACCTTCCCCTCAATGAAAAATGAACCATTCTACTTTTCCTTATGTAGATGGCTGTTTTGATCTGTCATTTTCACACCTTACCCCTCCATATCTCTAGACTCCCTCTACCCTGACTCTCAGACTGAAGAAGGGTTTTGACCCAAAACATCACCCATTCCTTCTCTCCAGAGATGCTGCCTGCCCCGCAGAGTTACTCCAGCGTTTTGTGTCTATCCGGTGTAAACCAGTATCTGAAGTTCCAGCCTACACATTTTTAATTGTCATATGTACGGACATTGGAACAATAAAATTCTTCCTTGCAACATCTCAAAAGGCCCATAGAAGCAATAATACACACATGAATATTTAATAACCAATAACGCAGAAAACAAAAAAAATTAGTAATGCAAAGTAACCATCTTACTACAAAACTGAAATCCGCGGTACACTCAAAATTTGTTGGTTCTTCCTTGACATTGGCCTCGGTGACTGAGATTACAGTGTTAATAGACAATAGACAATAGGTGCAGGAGTAGGCCATTCGGCCCTTCAAGCCAGCACCACCATTCACCGTGATCATGGCTGATCATCCACAATCAGTACCCCGTTCCTGCCTTCTCCCCATATATCCCTTGACTCCGCTATCATTAAGAGCTCTATCTAACTCTCTCTTGAAAACATCTAGGGAATTGGCCTCCACTGCCTTCTGAGGCAGAGAGTTCCACAGCTTCACAACTCTCTGAGTGAATAGGTTTTTCCTCATCTCCGTTCCAAATGGCCTACCCCTTATTCTTAAACTGTCAGGGCTTGTGGAGGAATGAGAAGGTACATCAATATCTCCCTTTCAAAGCAACATAGAAAGCAGTGAGCTCATCGATCACTTGAGCTACTACTAAGTTTCACCTCGTCGGAAGTGATGACTTTCAAGCCCGACCACAGCTGACAAATGTCCATGTGGTCTTCACTTCAGACTGACAGATTTAGCAACCCACCAAAAAAAAAACGTGTGAAGAACATGTCATGTGCACACACCACGCTGGAGGTCGGCACTGTTAAAATCTGGGAGCCTGCTACTGCCTTTTGACTATCCCAAACTAATCTACCATCGATCCCCAACTTCTTTATTCCTCCAGCTCCATCATCCACCAGAGGATGTCACCAGTGAAGACCACTGGTCTTCCAAAATTTGGTGCCTTCACATGGGCTGTTAATGCTGCATCACGTCTGGAACTTTGCCCAAAATATTAGTAATGAGGCTCAAAACCAAATCTGAGTAGCCCTCTGCCTGGCCTCTTTCGCAAGCTGTGGAATTCACACTGGGATTCGAGCCCAGAAACAGCCAGGAGCTGCTTATCCACAAGTTTTCTTGCAAATTAGCGTAAAACACTGAAGTAGCTATTTTCATTACCTTGAATACACCCATGCTGTATTCTACAGCGGAGCAAACATTGAAAAAAATACTCATACCATGCGAGCTCTTTTCTCTCATGCTACACTTCTAAGTCTCATATTAGACAATAGACAATAGGTGCAGGAGTAGGCCATTCAGCCCTTCGAGCCAGCACCGCCATTCAATGCGATCATGGCTGATCACTCTCAATCAGTACCCCGTTCCTGCCTTCTCCCCATACCCCCTCACTCCAGCAATCCTTAAGAGCTCTATCCAGCTCTCTCTTGAAAGCATCCAACGAACTGGCCTCCACTGCCTTCTGAGGCAGAGAATTCCACACCTTCACCACTCTCTGACTGAAAAAGTTCTTCCTCATCTCCGTTCTAAATGGCCTACCCCTTATTCTTAAACTGTGGCCCCTTGTTCTGGACTCCCCCAACATTGGGAACATGTTTCCTGCCTCTAATGTGTCCAATCCCCTAATTATCTTATATGTTTCAATAAGATCCCCCCTCATCCTTCTAAATTCCAGTGTATACAAGCCTAATTGCTCCAGCCTTTCAACATACGACAGTCCCGCCATTCCGGGAATTAACCTAGTGAACCTACGCTGCACGCCCTCAATAGCAAGAATATCCTTCCTCAAATTTGGAGACCAAAACTGCACACAGTACTCCAGGTGCGGTCTCACCAGGGCCTGGTACAACTGTAGAAGGACCTCTTTGCTCCTATACTCAACTCCTCTTGTTATGAAGGCCAACATTCCATTGGCTTTCTTCACTGCCTGCTGTACCTGCATGCTTCCTTTCAGTGACTGATGCACTAGGACACCCCGGTTTCGTTGAACATCCCCTCTTCCTAACTTGACACCATTCAGATAATTATCTGCCTTTCTATTCTTACTTCCAAAGTGAATAACCTCACACTTATCTACATTAAACTGCATCTGCCATGTATCCGCCCACTCACACAACCTGTCCAAGTCACCCTGCAGCCTTATTGCATCTTCCTCACAATTCACACTACCCCCCAGCTTAGTATCATCTGCAAATTTGCTAATGGCACTTTTAATCCCTTCATCCAAGTCATTAATGTATATTGTAAATAGCGGCGGTCCCAGCACCGAGCCTTGCGGTACCCCACTAGTCACTGCCTGCCATTCCGAAAGGGACCCATTTATCCCCACTCTTTGCTTTCTGTCTGTCAACCAATTTTCTATCCATGTCAGTACCCTACCCCCAATACCATGTGCTCTAATTTTGCCCACTAATCTCCTATGTGGGACCTTGTCGAAGGCTTTCTGAAAGTCGAGGTACACCACATCCACTGACTCTCCCCTGTCAATTTTCCTAGTTACATCCTCAAAAAATTCCAGTAGATTTGTCAAGCATGATTTCCCCTTCGTAAATCCATGCTGACTCGGAATGATCCTGTTACTGCTATCCAAATGCTCAGCAATTTCGTCTTTTATAATTGACTCCAGCATCTTCCCCACCACTGATGTCAGACTAACTGGTCTATAATTACCCGTTTTCTCTCTCCCTCCTTTCTTAAAAAGTGGGATAACATTTGCTATCCTCCAATCCACAGGAACTGATCCTGAATCTATAGAACATTGAAAAATGATCTCCAATGCTTCCACTATTTCTAGAGCCACCTCCTTAAGTACACTGGGATGCAGACCATCAGGCCCTGGGGATTTATCAGCCTTCAGTCCCATCAGTCTACCCAAAACCATTCCTTTCCTTTCAAAAATTCATTCCTTTCTGAATTGGGCCACTGCATTAATAACAAAGATCTTGATCAAAAAGGCATTTGGCATAAGCCTTCATCAGTTAGAGTATTATGCTTGAGGAGATCATGTTGCAGTTGTACAAGACGTTGATGAGGCCGCATTTAGAGAATTGTGTTCAGTTCTAGATACCGTGTTATAGGAAGGATGGTGTTAAGCTGGAAAAGGTACAGAGAAGATTTACAAAGATGTTGCCAGGACTAGAGGGTCTGAGAGATAGGGAGAGGTTGAGTAGGTTGGGACTCTATTCCCTGGAGCGCAGGAAAATGAGGGGTGATCTTATAGAGGTGTGTAAAATCGTGAGAGGAATAGATTGCACAGTCTCTTGCCCAGAGTAGGTGAAACGAGGACCAGAGTTTATAGGTTTACGGTGAAGGGGAAAATATTTTATAGGAATCTGAGGAGTAACTGTTCCATACAAAGGGTGTGGGTGTATGGAACAAGCTGCCAAAGGAGGTAGTTGAAGCAGGGACTATCCCAACATTTAAGAAACAGTTAGACAGGTGCATGGATAGGACATGTTTGGAGTGATATGGACCAAATGCGGGCAGGTGGGACTAGTGTAGCTGGGACATGTTGCCTAGTGTAGGCAAGTTGGGCCAAAGGGCCTATTTCCACTGTATCACTCCATGACTCTAAAGATCTAAATTAAAGCATTGCAAAAATTACTTTAAAAATTATGGCCAGTTTTTATCATGAGAATACATGAGGAATCATCCTCCCCTTTGCCTATTTCCTATTCATCAGTGGAAATTGAACCACCTCCCTTCGATTTTCCCTACAGGATATTTTTCTTGTGGCCAATCAGAAGAATAAACGTACCTTTTACAAGAATTCAGTGCAAGGTTATGAACATTTCCATAGTAACCAGAGAAGGAAATTATATACTTTAAAAATCCTTTGTTAAAACAGGCACAGCATGTAGTAAATAACTAACACTATAAATATATATTGCACTTTATCCCAGAGTTGAAAAATGTGTAAATGGTTTACAATGCCTTTGTGACCAGAGAGCCATATTGTAGAAACCCATGTTTTATGATCGTGCCTGGTGTTTAGATCACACCAGTTTCCAACATGTTCTCCTCAGAATGTGTGTGAATAACTTAAGTTATTTCATTGTAACCCTGCAGAGAACAAATTATTATGACAGGAAAAGTCATGATGCATGTATCAGCCAAAACATCACAGCAGCAGCAATGAAGAAACTCAGAAGACCAATAATGAAGTCTACTATTCCGACAATACTGTTGATTTAGCAAAGGAGAAAAGTTTGTACATTTCAAATGCATATTACTTGAGCAATCTCAAAATCCAAGTACAATACCTCATCTTCTAGCAACACTAAATAAATGGGGACTTCACCTTTCAATAACATGCTGATCTAAAAACTTAAACCAGTCTCTCTTTTCTGCACATTTCTTAGCCGACTGTTCGACAAGTGACTCTTAATGGAGTCGAGCTTCTGGGAAGTCAGCTAACTTTTAATACCCTCCAGGTGACCAGTTCTTATGGTCCCGCTTCAATAATAACTGCTGATGTTTTGCTTGGTTGTGGATGAACAGAGCCAAGAAGTATGGTGCCCTCCATAATGTTTGGGACAAAGACCCATCATTTATTTATTTGCCTCTGTAATCCTCAATTTGAGATTTGGAATAGAAAAAAACAAAAAATCACATGTGGTTAAAGTGCACAGTGTCAGATTTTAATAAAGGCCATTTTTATACGTTTTGGTTTCCCCATGTAGAAATTACAGCAGTGTTTATACATAGTTCCCCCCCCCATTTCAGGGCACCATAATGTTTGGGACACAGCAATGTCATGTAAATGAAAGTAGTCTTGTTTAGTATATGTTGCATATCCTTTGCATGCAATGACTGCTTGAAGTCTGCGATTCATGGACATCACCAGTTGTTGGGTGTCTTCTCTGGTGATGCTCTGCCAGGCCTGTATTGCAGCCATGTTTAGCTTATGCTTGTTTTGGGGGCTAGTCCCCTTCAGTTTTCTCTCCAGCATATAAAAGGCAAGCTCAATTGTGTTCAGATCGGGCGATTGACTTGACCACTCAAGAATTGACCATTTTTTAGCATTGAAAAACTCCTTTGTTGCTTTAGCAGTATGTTTGGGATCATTGTCTTGGTGTAGAATGAACCGCCGACCAATGAGTTTTGAGGCATTTGTTTGAACCTGAGCAGATAGGATGTGTCCATCACTTCAGAATTCATTATGCTACTACCATCAGCAGTTGAATCATCAATGAAGATAAGTAAGCCAGTACCTTCAGCAACCATACATGTCCAGGCCATAACACCCCCACCACTGTGTTCCACAGATGAGGTGGTATGCTTTGGATCTTGAGCTGTTCCTTCTCTTCTCTATACTTTGCTCTTGCCATCACTCCGATATAAGTTAATCTTCGTCTCATCTGTCCACAAGACCTTTTTTCAGAACTGTGGTTGCTCTTTTAAGTACTTGGCAAACTATAGCCTGACCATATATCTGTGCGGCTAACCAGTGGTTTGCATCTTGCAGTGTAGCCTCTGTATTTCTGTTCATGAAGTCTTCTGCGGACAGTGGTTATTGACAAATCCACACCTGCCTCCTGAAGAGTGTTTCTGATCTGTCGGACAGGGGTTTTGGGGATTTTTCTTCATTATAGAGAGAATTCTTCTGTCATCAGCTGTGGAGGTCTTCCTTGGCCTGCCAGTCCCTTTGTGATTAGTAAGCTCTCTCAAGTGCTCTCTTTCTTCTTAATGATGTTCCAAACAGTTGATTTTGGTAAGCCTAAGGTTTGGCTGATGTCTCTAACAGTTTTATTCTTGTTTCTCAGTCTCATAATGGCTTCTTTGACTTTCATTGGCAAAACTTTGGTCATAATGTTAATAAACAGCAATAACATTTTACAAAGGTGATGGAAAGACTGGAGGAAAGACTAGGTGCTGAGAGCTCTCTTATACCTGCACGAAGGAGACAATTAGACACACCTGAGCAATTACAAACACCTGTGAAGCCATGTGTCCCAAACATTATGGTGCCCTGAAATGGGGGGACTATGTATAAACACAGCTTTAATTTCTACATGGTGAGACCAAAATGTTAAAAAATATCCTTTAATAAAATCTGACAATGTGCACTTTAATCACATGTGATTTTCTTTCTATTATTGTGGAGTACGTAGGCAAATACATAAATGATGGGTCTTTGTCCCAAATATTGTGGAGGGCACTGTATTCACATAAAATACTTCCTTCTGGAATTGGTCAAATTAACAAAAAAAGGAGGCTAAAGACTGCAGCAAAAACTTCACTTGCATTTAAAAAAAAAAAGAGGCATCTTTAACTGTAGAATAAATTATCTGCAAGTCAGATTGCCTAGCAACACAGCTCAAGAATCAAATGTTGGATCTTCCTGGTCCAGTGATTCAGAAGTACCCTGAGGCCCGTGGAGAGAGATAAGAGTTTGCCTACACAGTGGCTTGGAATTTCTTGACAGGAAATTAGGTGAAAAACCTTTTTAGTCAGAGAGTTGTGAATCTGTGGAATTCTCTGCCTCAGAGGGCAGTGGAGGCCAATTCTCTGAATACATTCAAGAGAGAGCTAGATAGAGCTCTTAAGGATAGCGGAGTCAGGGGATATGGGGAGAAAGCAGGAACGGGGTACTGATTGAGAATGATCAGCCATGATCACATTGAATGGCGGTGCTGGCTCGAAGGGCCGAATGGCCTACTCCTGCACCTATTGTCTATTGTCTATTGAAATCCCCTCGTTTCTGTTACAATATACTGCAGTAAAAAAAGTTTAACCATTCTGAAGGGTCCCTGCCAAAGACGTGTATTCCTGTATTCCGGCACTAATGAAGTAAAGCATCCTGCAATAAGAACTGGCTGCAGGTCCAATTGCTGGATTAGCAGCTCCTTTGGAAAGACTTTCATCACAGGAACTACAGCAGTTGGAGGTGATGGCTTAACAGCTCGGAAGCAAATAGGCATTATCCTTGCCAAGAATGCCACCTCCGACGTACTAATGAAAAATAAATTATGGTAGGTGAGCATAGTGGTGCCACTGAAGATGTCATACAAGGCTTAGCTGTCAGGGATCATCCATGTTGAGAAGCACCATCTTCAGCCCATATTGCACGTTTTACAAACAAATATAATGGCTCAAAACTGTGTACAGACTAACACAGTGATTAAGACAGTAAAATTATCCAAGACCAAGGTCAACAACTTCATGGCTCAGTATTCCACACAATACCGAATCAATAGACAATAGGTGCAGGTGTAGGCCATTCGGCCCTTCGAGCCAGCACTGCCCTCACCGTGATCATGGCTGATCATCCACAATCAGTATCCCGTTCCTGCCTTCTCCCCATGTCCCTTGACTCCGCTATCATTAAGAGCTCAATCTAACTCTCTCTTGAATGCATTCAGAGAATTGGCCTCCACTGCCTTCTGAGGCAGAGAGTTCCACAGCTTCACAACTCTTCGAGTGAAAAGGTTTTTCCTCATCTCCGTTCTAAATGGCCTACCCCTTATTCTTAATCTGTGGCCCCTGGTTCGGGACTCCCCCAACATCGGGAACATATTTCCTGCCTCTAACGTGTCCAATCCCTTAATTTCCTGCCTCTAACGTGTCCAATCCCTCACCAAATCCACCCAAAACTTCATCCTCAACATTGATGGTCTCCCAGTATCCACCTCACCTCACATCCGGAATCTTGGAATCATCCTTGATCAAACCCTCTCCTTCGACAAACACATCAAACACATCACAAAGACAGCATTCTTCCACCTCAAAAACATTGCCCGTCTCCATCCATCCCTCTCCTCCACAGCTGCAGAAACCCTCATCCACGCCTTCATCACCTCCCGTCTGGACTACTGCAACAGCCTCGTCTATGGCGCACCCTCAAAAATCATCAATAAACTTCAATACATTCAAAACTCCGCTGCCCGTCTACTCACACACACCTCGATCCGTGACCATATCACCCCCGTACTTTATAAACTCCACTGGCTCCCCATCCCCCAGAGAATCCAGTACAAAATCCTCCTCATAACCTACAAAGCCCTCCATAACCTGGCCCCATCCTACCTGACCGACCTCCTCCACAGGCACACTCCCACCTGCACCCTCCGCTCTGCCGCTGCCAATCTCCTATCCCCCCACATCCGGACCAAACTCAGATCCTGGGGGGACAGGGCTTTCTCCATCGCTGCTCCCACCCTATGGAACTCACTACCCCAAACCGTTAGAGACTCCTCCACACTCACCACATTCAAAACATCGCTGAAGTCTCACCTGTTCAGTACTGCCTTCAACCACTGAAGGTCACCTCACCTTCTGTCTCCTTTCTCTGTTCATTTATTTATTTACTTATTTATCTATTTATTCATTTCCCTATGTTCTCAAAATCTCTGTAAAGCGTCTTTGAGTATATGAAAAGCGCTATATAAATAAAATGCATTATTATTATTATTATTAATAATCTTATATGTTTCAATAAGATCCAATAAAACCCTATTGACCAATCTCATGGACAGCATTAAAAACATGTGAAAATATAATAAGCCTTGCTCAAGAAGTTACGACACAGGACACACACACAGTACATCAAATAAACATTTTCTACGAGAAACAATTCCACAACCAACCAATCAGTTCAACTTTTGACATCTAAAATAAAAGCAGAAAATGCTGCAAACACTCAGCAAGTCAGGGTGCATCTGCGGGAAGAGTAACAGGGCAAATGTTTCAGATCGAAGACCCTTCATCAGAATTATCATCTTTGTTCTACCTCTCTGCCACTTTAAGTGATAAGGCCGAAATGTCTCTAATATCATCATCAATGATGGGACACCATTCAAGTCCGTAACATAAAGCATTTGTGGCCATTGTCAACAAGGTAATTGAGTGGGTATTCCTTATTGTTTTCTGCGAATTCTCAGAACATCGAGAAGCTAAATCTACTGCACAATATAAAGACCAAGGGACTCCAGCAAATTGCCAGTTGCAATATTGTTCCTTAAGAATTGCCCCATGGCATCACCGCTGAAGAACTTAAACCAACTGCAACATGGGCATCTACTAACAATGAGGAAATTAGCCAATATATTTTCAACCCACAATAAAGCAGAACAAGGTTGAGTTAGCCAATTACTGCCTTATCATCCCAATACTAATCAGTGATGGAAGGCATCACTAATCAGTGATGGAAGGCCGCGGAAATGGCGGCGCTGCACAGCATCAGCGGTCCGTTTGTCTTTTGTGTTTTTTGTTGTTTTTCGTCTTAATGGTAGTGTTTAGATGTGATGTGTTTTTTGTGGTTGTGTACTATGTGTGGGGGGGGGGGGGGGGGTGGGAACTGTAAAATTGTCTCTTCCGAACGGAGACCCGAACTTTTTTTTTGGGTCGTGTCTCCGTTCCCGCTGCGGCCTACCATCGGCCAAACACCTGGAGCTGGCGGCCTCCACCTGGGACCACCTGGGGCTCTGGTACGCAGAGCACGCGGACCGGACTCACCATCTGCGGAGCTGGATGCCTTCGGAGACTGTGGTGGCACTGCGAGTGCGGATATCGGAAGCTCGCAGGCTCCTGGGTGGGGGCCGACATCGGGAACTCCGGCAGCGGCAGCATCTTTGCCCGCCCCTAATTGCGGAGCTTGGGTCGGCACGCCGTGGACCTTTCACCGTCCGGCGCGGCCTGTTGGATTTTCTCCGCCCGGCGGGGGCTTCAATGTCGGGAGTCCCGACCGCCGCGACGTGGCAACTTCAACAGCCTGACCGTGCGAGAAGACGGCAGGGGAAGAGAAAAGACATTTTGGCCTTCCATCACAGTGAGGAGTTGACGGGAGGAGACTCACTGTGATGGATGTTTTTTTTTGTTGTTTTGTGTTGGTTTGTGATTGTGTGTGTTATTGCTTATTTTTATTGCTCTTATTGTTGGACTGTGGGTAATGGAATTTCGTCCAAAAGACTTGTTTTTTTTGGATGACAATAAAGGCTATTCTGATTCTGATTCTGATTCATTAATGTGGCTGCCAAGGTCTATTTATCCACAAATAACCCCTGTGGTTTCTGCCAAAACCACTCTTTCCCAGATTTTGATCTTAACAGCCCTGGGTGCATACAGGGACACAGATTGAATTTCAGAGAAATTTAGGCAACATTTGACAGGACTAAAACTGAAGTCATTGTGGTTAAGAGTGAAAACTCTCAGAGGATGTTTATTCCTGATGCAAATGAATTTAGTTGTACATTGTCTTGAGACAAGTCTTAATCTCAGGATATTGTTGCAAAAGTTGCTCATTCAGCCAATTCACCAGCATTTTAAATATAGTTTGCTCGAGTATTCAATTAAAACCCTTACCAAACCCAACCTAGTCCAAGCACTTATAATGCTTTTGACAGCTTCCATAACTCAAACCAAGTATCTACATTATAGGCGAGTTGCAAGAGTATCTTCGCAGTGCAAGGCTGAAAGTAATGTACTTTTACTGCAGCATCAATAAAAACAAATAGAAGCAACATCACCTTGCATATTAGGTAGCAGTATGAAGAATATGTATAGATTGGATTTACACCAGAGTGAGCAATTTAAAACTCCAGTGACACTTGAACTAAAATTCAATTATCTCCGTTCTCTGAAGCCACAGCATTCGGTCTCTTCGTTCTTTCATTCTCAATAGAACAATATGATACAAATTCCTAACTAACAGCAGTGCGTAGTCACTTCAACCAGATGCATTGCCGTGTTTTAAGCAAGTAGGTCACCATCATCTTCTCTGGGTAATTATTGATATGCACTCAATGCTACCCACACATTCTATAAATTAAACATTATCCTAACTGTTATCCTCACAGCCTCTGGTGAGGCTTAAGTACAAAAAGCAGCGATGTACAAAATTAATATTCAAACTGTAGATGAAGAGTGATATGAAACAAGTTTAAAAAAATGCACCAAATTTGACAAAGTGCTTAAAAATCTAACAGAAAATTACTGTTTATATATATATTTTTAAAGTGTAGCATAATTTTCTGAATGTCAGTATTCAGATCAAATATTAGAGCCACTTATACTGGAAAACGGCAAAATTCACAGTTGTCTTGCCAAAGCTTGATGAAATAACTATGTCAAATATAGTTAGTTAGACTGAAGTACATATCCAACATGCTTTGGATGCAAAAGGATTCCTACCTTGGGTGTAATCAATGCCATTGTTGGCATATGTTGAAAAACAAAGTGTTTTTCTCCCATCTTCCACCGGGCCCTCTACCTCCTTTAGACCTTATCATTTCCAACTGCTGGTGGGACATCAACTGCCTCAACTTTTCCACTCCCCTTACTTCCTCTAACCTCTCCCCCCCCTGAACGTACTGCCCTCCGCTCACTCTGCAGCAACCCCAACTTGATAATTAAAAAAACTCTCCCCCCCCCTACTACAGGGAATCTCAGTGGGGGTTCCACTGGTTCTTCCCCTTCCCCTTTTAACCAGGTGGCCCCAGCTACTCCCCACCCGTACAATAGTCCTCATGCCCAGGGCCGTCTTAACGCATGGGCCTGATGGGCACTTGCCCGGGGGCCTACGAGCATAGGGGCCCCATGCTGATCTGTGTATGTTAAGTGACTTGCAATAAATAAATACCACTTTAAAAATGTAGGTTCAATAAGTGCTTTTTTCGCAACATTTTCGGTCACTAAGTGCTTCTCACAGCGATCTGTAAGTGCTTTTCGCAACAATGTAGCACCCTAAGTCCATCGCTAAGTGCTTTTCGGTAAGTGCTTTTCGCCGGCACGACAGGGGGGGGGGGGGGCTGGTAGAGAAAGGGGGTGGGGGAGAGTAACGGTAGGGGCCCCAATACACTGCTTTGCCCGGGGGCCCATAATGCTGTAAAAACGTCCCTGCTCATGCCCCCCCTCCTCTTTGAACACTCACCATCCCTCCACCTGACATCGCCCCGACCACCATCTACTCACCCGCCTTCCTCCGACCCCAACCCCCACCCCCACCCTTGCCGTGTGTTCGCCATCCCCTCTGACCTCCCCCCTTCTGATACGGAACGGTCTGTCCTCAGCAGAGGCCTCACCTTCATTCCCCTCCGCCCGCACCTCAACGAGTTCCGGGTCCGCCACGACGTAGAGCTCTTCTAAAGTCTTTTCAGGTGAGGCAGAGGTTCACTTGCAACTCCTCCAACCTCATCGACTGTATCCGCTGTTCCAGGTGTCAACTCCTGTATATCGGCAAGACCAAGCGCAGGCTCGGGGATCGTTACGCTGTCCACCTCCGCTCAGTCTGCCTCAACCTACCTGATCTCCCGGTTGCTCAGTACTTTAACTCCCATTCCCAATCTGACCTTTCTGTCCTGGACCTTGTCTTTTGTTCAACCATCTGCCTATCAACCCCTCCACCCCCCCCCCCCCCCTCACATGTATCCACCTATTACTTGCCAGGCTTTGATTTGTCGCTCCTCTCTTCCAGCTTTCTTCTCCCACCCCATCCTGCTCCATCACAATCAGTCTGAAGAAGGGGCCCAACACAAAACGTCACCTATCCGTGTTCTCCAGAGATGCTGCCTGACCCGGCAATTTGTGTCTTTTTTTAAAAGTTAATTCTAGCATTTAACTCAATTTCTCAGTGGACAGATTAGCAAGATCGTGTATTTAAGTGGTCCATGGTGAAATATGTGAACTGCAAGATATTACTTAATACAGCTGTATATATCAATTACAGACGACTATTATTGCCGGTCAGAAGAGTATGGAAATGTCAAATGGTTCCTTGGTTTTCTACACACTAGGAGTACTGTGCTAGATGTTGCTGTACCTAATCTGCTTGTCCATGATTCCTATGATCACCTGGACTATAATACCAACTCCTTGTGCCCTGGAGATGTCTGGTGAGGTGTGGCAAGGAAGGGGCAATGATTCCCTTCCCAAGGGGGAGTTGAGTATAGGAGCAAAGAGGTCCTTCTGCAGTTGTACAAGGCCCTAGTGAGACCACACCTGGAGTACTGTGTGCAGTTTTGGTCTCCAAATTTGAGGAAGGATATTCTTGCTACTAAGGGCGTGCAGTGTAGGTTCACTAGGTTAATTCCCGGAATGGCGGGACTGTCGTATGTTGAAAGACTGGAGCGACTAGGCTCGTATACACTGGAATTTAGAAGGATGAGAGGGGACGAAACGTATAAGATTATTAAGGGGTTGAGGCAGGAAACATGTTCCCAATGTTGGGGGAGTCCAGAACAAGGGGCCACAGTTTAAAAATAAGGGGTGGGCCATTTAGAACTGAGATGAGGAAAAACTTTTTCAGTCAGAGAATTGTGAATCTGTGGAATTCTCTGCCTCTGAAGGCAGTGGAGGCCATTTCTCTGAATGCATTCAAGAGAGAGCTAGATAGAGCTCTTAAGGATAGCGGAGTCAGGGGGTATGGGGAGAAAGCAGGAACGGGGTACTGATTGAGAATGATCAGCCATGATCACATTGAATGGCGGTGCTGGCTCGAAGGGCCGAATGGCCTCCTCCTGCACCTATTGTCTATTGTCTCTTAGGCTTCAGACCATGTAATCTGAAAAGCGTTGTCAACCTTGCCTTGTCTTTTTAAATTTCTATAATTGTCAGAGATATTTACAACTTAAAATGTCAATAAAATAACCCTCAAACAGTACTGTGTAAAGGTACACATGCGCATCCAGAGAGTTTTGAACTGATTAAAAAGTGTTAAAAGTTATCACCAAAATTAAGGAGAGGAAGTATAACATAGCAAAGAAGAGTGGGAAGACAGAGGATTGGGACTCTTTTAAAGAGCAACAAAAGTTAACTAAAAAGGCAATACGGGGAGAAAAGATGAGGTACGAGGGTAAACTAGCCAATAATATAAAGGAGGATAGCAAAAGTTTTTTTAGGTACGTGAAGAGGAAAAAAATAGTCAAGGCAAATGTGGGTCCCTTGAAGACAGAAGCAGGGGAATTTATTATGGGGAACAAAGAAATGGCAGACGAGTTAAACCGTTACTTTGGATCTGTCTTCACTGAGGAAGATACACACAATCTCCCAAATGTTCTAGGGGCCGGAGAACCTAGGGTGATGGAGGAACTGAAGGAAATCCACATTAGGCAGGAAATGGTTTTGGGTAGACTGATGGGACTGAAGGCTGATAAATCCCCAGGGCCTGATGGTCTGCATCCCAGAGTACTTAAGGAGGTGGCTCTAGAAATAGTGGAAGCATTGGAGATCATTTTTCAATGTTCTATAGATTCAGGATCAGTTCCTGTGGATTGGAGGATAGCAAATGTTATCCCACTTTTTAAGAAAGGAGGGAGAGAGAAAACGGGGAATTATAGACCAGTTAGTCTGACATCAGTGGTGGGGAAGATGCTGGAGTCAATTATAAAAGACGAAATTGCTGAGCATTTGGATAGCAGTAACGGGATCATTCCGAGTCAGCATGGATTTACGAAGGGGAAATCATGCTTGACAAATCTACTGGAATTTTTTGAGGATGTAACTAGGAAAATTGACAAGGGAGAGTCAGTGGATGTGGTGTACCTCGACTTTCAGAAAGCCTTCGACAAGGTCCCACATAGGAGATTAGTGGGCAAAATTAGGGCACATGGTATTGGGGGTAGGGTACTGACATGGATAGAAAATTGGTTGACAGACAGAAAGCAAAGAGTGGGGATAAATGGGTCCCTTTCGGAATGGCAGGCAGTGACCAGTGGGGTACCGCAAGGTTCGGTGCTGGGACCCCAGCTATTTACGATATACATTAATGACTTAGACGAAGGGATTAAAAGTACCATTAGCAAATTTGCAGATGATACTAAGTTGGGGGGTAGTGTGAATTGTGAGGAAGATGCAATAAGGCTGCAGGGTGACTTGGACAGGTTGTGTGAGTGGGCGGATACATGGCAGATGCAGTTTAATGTAGATAAGTGTGAGGTTATTCACTTTGGAAGTAAGAATAGAAAGGCAGATTATTATCTGAATGGTGTCAAGTTAGGAGGAGGGGGAGTTCAACGAGATCTGGGTGTCCTAGTGCATCAGTCAATGAAAGGAAGCATGCAGGTACAGCAGGCAGTGAAGAAAGCCAATGGAATGTTGGCCTTCGTAACAAGAGGAGTTGAGTATAGGAGCAAAGAGGTCCTTCTACAGTTGTACCGGGCCCTGGTGAGACCGCACCTGGAGTACTGTGTGCAGTTTTGGTCTCCAAATTTGAGGAAGGATATTCTTGCTATGGAGGGCGTGCAGCGTAGGTTCACTAGGTTAATTCCCGGAATGGCGGGACTGTCGTATGTTGAAAGGCTGGAGCGATTGGGCTTGTATACACTGGAATTTAGAAGGATGAGGGGGGATCTTATTGAAACATATAAGATAATTAGGGGATTGGACACATTAGAGGCAGATAACATGTTCCCAATGTTAGGGGAGTCCAGAACAAGGGGCCACAGTTTGAGAATAAGGGGTAGGCCATTTAGAACGGAGATGAGGAAGAACTTTTTCAGTCAGAGGGTGGTGAAGGTGTGGAATTCTCTGCCTCAGAAGGCAGTGGAGGCCAGTTCGTTGGATGCTTTCAAGAGAGAGCTGGATAGAGCTCTTGAGGATAGCGGAGTGAGGGGGTATGGGGAGAAGGCAGGAACGGGGTACTGATTGAGTGATCAGCCATGATCGCATTGAATGGCGGTGCTGGCTCGAAGGGCTGAATGGCCTACTCCTGCACCTATTGTCTATTGTCTATTGTCTATTGTCAGTCTGAAGAAGGGTCTCGACCCAAAACGTCACCCATTCCCTCTCTCCTAGATGCAGCCTGACCTGCTGAGTTACTCCAGCATTTTGTGATACCTTCAAAAAGTTATCAGCATGCCTGCTTCCAATTACTTGCTGAGGCTATATCTGGACATCATTGAATGAGGATAAAATGTCGATAATGGGACAGAATTTACTTTGTGAAATAGCGCGTTAAATGCACAATCGGCTATTAATGTGTGAAAAAATTTGTGATCAGAAAGACATCGGCAATGAACTTCAAGCTGTCACCAAATGCTAAGGATGTCATTTCACCATCCGCTTTAAAATTCAAAGTTCACAGTCAAACCCGCTATGGAGTTTCGATACAGGGCTGCATTTGTACCCCAGTTACAAACTGAACTCACCATGTAAAGTTAGGATTTCTATTACATGGAGCTTGGATGCACATTAAACCAATGGATTGCACCATTTTTAGTTTCTAAATGTATTAACAACCTGAATGTATTAGTAATCTGAACTATAAACTGTTGGGTATCTTATTCATGTTCATGCATTCCACAACAAGAAAACAATCCTTAGAACAATGCTTAACTTGAAGGAAGAAAATTATTTGAATTTATAGACATTCAAAATGCTACATCAGAGCTTTGTTAACTATTCGCTAAGGAAATTTACTGTGTTGGTCTATCATTTAGCAAGGATACAAATATCTCATTATCAAGTTGCACTCTCAGTAACAAGGGCGGCACGGTGGCGCAGCAGTAGAGTTGCTGCCTTACAGCGAATGCAGCGCCGAAGACTCAGGTTCGATCCTGACTACGGGCGCCGTCTGTACGGAGTTTGTACGTTCTCCCCGTGACCTGCGTGGGTTTTCTCCGAGATCTTCGGTTTCCTCCCACACTCCAAAGACGTACACGAATGTAGGTTAATTAACTGGGTAAATGTAAAAATTGTCCCTAGTGTGTGTAAGATAGTGTTAATGTGCGGGATCACTGGGCGGCGCGGACTCGGTGGGCCGAAGGGCCTGTTTCCGCGCTGTATCTCGAAATCTAAAAAAAAATCTAAATCTAAATTTCTAAATCTAAACATGCAGCACCAGATTGAAAATCGTGAACTAAAACGCTAGGAAATAATAATTTTTAAAAATTAACTCACAGAATGCTTGTCAGGACACACTGTTCCAGCAGGTTCTGAGCCAATGTCTCCCTTTCTGATTCATTTGCTGGCATTGACTATGGATTATTCATTAAAAAAGATGACAAGAATCTGGCATAGTGCCAATGCGCATCAGCATATTGCCGACATTCAGATGAGAACCAGCAAGAATAAATTGGCAGGAAGGCGGAAGGACCAGCAGAAAGATTTTGCTATTGTAGCATTTAATTGGGTTACTTTCAACCACGTACCTTCACAATAAATGGGGTCAAGGGAACTGGGATTAGGTTGTCCAAATGAATCAAAAAAGAAAGCACTGGAAGATGCATCTGAAATCATAACAATGGCAAAGAACCAAAAATTCAACGTTGACAAAACTGTTAAATCACTCAGAAATCCACAGCCATTAAAGTGTTACAGCAAAATATTAAAGTTGGGAGAAAGCTTTGCAGCTGCAGTACTTGCCGAATAAACTATTCAGGAAGTGGGAAAAAAATTGGTTGTTAAAATTACTTACAGATTTCAAAACTACTTCCCCTTAATCCAGTAAACTGGGCCTGGGCCTGGAGATTATACACCAACAATGAACCAAATGCCAGAAAAATGAAGCGTTCATCATAATACTCAAATAAACCTGACCACTTCTATTTTAACCCCCCCCCCCACCCACTATTCCTTCTCCATAGGCCAAAGGCCAGATGTTCATTGACATACCAACCCATTATGTTACAAGGGCTGCCAGAAGATGAGATGATGCAAGACGAGGTGGTGTTCCTCCAGCTCACGATGGGCTTCGTGGAATGTAATGAGTGGCCAAAAATAGGAGGGATCAGAGTAGGAGTGAGTCAGAGAATTAAAGTTGTGGCTATCCCTCGAGGTCGAGGATGATGGTCTACGTTCTGAAGAACGAAGACGCCTATGCGTGTGTTTGTTTAACGTGTACTTGATGTTGCGCTCCAAGAAGTGCACGGTCCTTCACAAATCAATCAACTAATTCCAATGGCAAGGGAACCAAGGTGATTGGAGCTGATAGATCTGTTGCAGCCTTCATCCGCCTTCACAGCCGTTGAGTTCAAGACAACTTCGTCCGCCTGGTCCGCCGTTGAGGTCTTGTACGTTGGATCGTTCTTAGTTTGGACCCTCATCCTCGACTTTACCGCCATGGGTAGCCCTACCAGAAGCTAGTGCTTCCGACGGCATCACTCTCGGAATCATGGGGGCACGCGAGCCTCTTCACCACAACAAGGTGAACGATCCGAAGAGGAGAGATTTAAAGTAACAGTCAACTGGAAGGTAAGTGTCACCCTTATGGATTTAACAGAGGTATTCTGCAATGCCGTCATCCAATCTGCATTTGTTTTCTTCAACATTGAGGAGACCACATTGGGAGCACCGAATGAAATGCTCTAAACGAGTTGGAAGGGAAGAGGTATAAAGGGCAGATTTCCCACCTCCTGTGATTGCATGAGCAAATGCTGTGAGATTGAGAGTGTGGATGGGAGAGCAAACCTTTGTCCTCTTGTCCATAACCTCTTCTTATGGACAACCTAAGTGAATGCCACGTGCCCTTTTCACCGCCTTCCATCCCACCATTCAGGAATCCAAACTGACCTTCCCGATGAAGCACCTCTTCCAAGTCAGCCAATTTCACTCAGTGCTTACAAGATGGTCGCCCCTACATCGCAGAAAATAAATGCACATTGCGTGACCACTTTGCTGAGCACCCACGTGCTCAGTCGCCCGCTTTATAAAGGCCAAGCCCACTCACATTCCCACTGGTGCGAACATCCTCTCCACATCCACTCTATCTGGGCCTTTCACTATTCTGTATGCTTCAATGAGACCCCCCCCCCATCCTTCTAAACTCCAGTGAGTACAGGTCCAGTGCCGTCAAACACTCCGTGCAGCCCCAGGGCTCCCCCGCCTGGCTTCTCCACAGGCTCCAGGGAGGCGTTTGCCACTAGTGGCCTCCAGGAGTACCGGTGTCAGGGGTTAAGGGGAGAAGGCAGGACAATGGGGGTTGAGAGGGAAAGA
The DNA here is from genome assembly GCF_053455715.1 of Rhinoraja longicauda. Taxonomy (NCBI): domain Eukaryota; kingdom Metazoa; phylum Chordata; class Chondrichthyes; order Rajiformes; family Arhynchobatidae; genus Rhinoraja; species Rhinoraja longicauda. The sequence goes on from NC_135956.1 coordinate 83,974,411, forward strand.
TAGATCAACCATGATTGAATGGCAGAGTAGACTTGGTGGGCCGAATGGCCTAATTCTGCTGATATCACGAAGGGCCTCAACCCAAAACGTCACCCATTCCTTCTCTCCAGAGAAGTTGCCTGTCCCGCTGAGTTACTCCAGCATTTTGTGTCTATCTTCGGTTTAAACCAGCATCTGCAGTTCCTGCCTATACATACCTTATGCGGTCAGAATAGACTACCAACTTATACTGTAAGCTGTATTTTTTTCAATAATATCTATCTACTAAAACTCTCGTTTGTTATCTTGTTTGTGACTGAACTTCAGCCAAAACGGTACACGATAGCGCAACAATTTTAGGCCCACCTTACTCACTATTGTCACTTTAGTGATAATGCATGTAGTTTTATTGAAATCGGTCTTATATTTTTAAAGTTATTCACATTTTAAAGTTTAAAAGGAGGGGAGGGGGAGGGGAGGAGGGAGGAGGGAGGGAGGGGGAAGTGGGGGAGAAGGGAGAGGGGAGGGGGGGGGGGGTTGAGGAGAGAGGGGTAGGACAGGGTGCTGCACCAATCAGGAGAGGTTTGGGCCCAACGGGTCCACTTGGTCTAGTAGCATATAAAAATACCAGCTTGTAAATAATCACTTAGGCTGAAGCAGGGGCTTCCAGGACAGTTCTCCCAAGTTAAGTTGAATAGATTTATTTTCCATTTGACCCAGCTGCTGCATCAGCACTCTCGAATCAGCGAAAATTACAGTAATCGCAAGCAGCAGTAATTGCAATACACAGACTGTCCAGAAAATAGTGCATAAAGACAAAGAAGCAGTTCTCTTGCACTCAACAATAACACCAACATCAAGGTTTGCACTCAGTGCATCAGCACACTTACATCCTCTAATTGTTTCCAGTGCGCCAAATGGCAATGATTTTAAAGACCAAATGATCCTTTTGAACTCAACAAAAGAGCAGTTTTCATAAGACAAATACATTTTATATCCTCACAACCAGTGCTATTTTTGTACGCAAAAAGATGTGGTATCAATTAAAAATTAAGCAATAGTTGTCGCCAATTCTTTTCCCATCATTATTCTCCCCTATTTTGATTTCATGACCAACTACTTGTTTAATAAACTCATAACCAAAGAGTATCTAGTCAACACATTCAAAATTAAACAAATTATTAAAATATACCCAAAAAACTAAAGAGGTTATTATTTCGTGTCATCTGTTTGCCAATAGCGAGCAAATATGAGTGCCACGTGTTTGGCCTCAGCAAGATCCTTTACAGTGCGTGTGTCATGCAGCATGTCACAGCTCAGGAGATGTTCCATAGTCTAGAGGCCCCGTCCACACTCGCAGTCTGCCGCATCTTCAGTACATCCCCACTTCAGCATGTTCCATTTGCTCCTCCCCATCGAAACATATAAGGTTATCGAAACATATAAGATTATTAAGGGGCTGGACACGTTAGAGGCAGGAAACATGTTCCCAATGTTGGGGGAGTCCAGAACCAGGGGCCACAGTTTAAGAGTTAGGGGTAGTCCATTTAGAACGGAGATGAGGAAGAACTTTTTCAGTCAGAGAGTTGTAAATGTGTGGAATTCTCTGCCCCAGAAGGCAGTGGAGGCCAATTCTCTGAATGCATTCAAGAGAGAGCTTGATAGAGCTGTTAAGGATAGCGGAGTCATATCATATCATATCATATATCATATATATATACAGCCGGAAACAGGCCTTTTCGGCCCTCCAAGTCCGTGCCGCCCAGCGATCCCCGTACATTAACACTATCCTACACCCACTAGGGACAATTTTTACATTTACCCAGCCAATTAACCTACATACCTGTACGTCTTTGGAGTGTGGGAGGAAACCGAAGATCTCGGAGAAAACCCACGCAGGTCACGGGGAGAACGTACAAACTCCTTACAGTGCAGCACCCGTAGTCAGGATCGAACCTGAGTCTCCGGCGCTGCATTCGCTGTAAAGCAGCAACTCTACCGCTGCGCTACCGTACCGAGTCAGGGGGTATGGGGAGAAGGCAGGAACGGGGTACTGATTGAGAATGATCAGCCATGATCACATTGAATGGCGGTGCTGGCTCAAAGGGCTGAATGGCCTACTCCTGCACCTATTGTCTAAAACAAAATGCCTGTCCGCAGTCTGTTGAGACTGCACCAGGTTATCCACAGTTGATTGGAACCTGGTGGGAGTTTCTCAGAGGGATCGATTGCCATGTGAATGTCTTCCGCAGATCTCTGAAGAGGTGATACCTGTACTATGTGTTTTGTCAAAATTAAAAGCACTGCTTGCAACAGTGGTAACCAAATAATGGACTGAAGGAACAATTCACCATATAAATCTTTGGCTACAATTTCCATTTTTACTATTTGGATTTTCCCCCTCCTCCCAACTATGTTTCACTGACTGACCTTGCATGGCAGGTTTCTGGAAATTAGACTGCATCTCAAAACATGTATACTAGGTCCATCTCAAGGAAACAATGAATAGTCATGTTGTCAAAGTCTGCATCAGAAACAGAGGCCACAATTCTTCAGAGGTTTCAGAAAGAGGAGAAATGATCACATTCACAAACCACTCGGCTCAGGCTGAAAACATCTAATTTACTGCGAATCGTAAGGCTACCAAGGAAGATTAAATCAAACAAGACGGCGAGTGCATTGCTCAGCTTTCCACAGTGAATTAACCACATTCGATCTTGGCACAGCACATGGTTTGTAACAAATGGAAGTCCTCTTCCAAGAGTTATTTGCCAAGGAATTCCTGAGCACAATTCAATAGAAGCAAGGGTGCGTGTGCTATTCAAAATGGCCACAACCTGGGGAAGAGCAATAATGCACCTTGGGTATGAACCAAGGTTAATAATGCACCAGTGGTATAGACAATAGACAATAGGTGCAGGAGGAGGCCATTCGGCCCTTCGAGCCAGCACTGCCATTCAATGTGATCATGGCTGATCATTCACAATCAGTACCCCGTTCCTGCCTTCTCCCCATACCCCCTGACACCGCTATCCTTAAGAGCTCTATCCAGCTCTCTCTTGAATGCATTCAGAGAATTGGCCTCCACAGCCTTCTGAGGCAGAGAATTCCACAGATTTACAACTCTCTGACTGAAAATGTTTTTCCTCATCTCCGTTCTAAATAGCCTACCCCTTCTTCTTAAACTGTATGAACATTGACTTCTCCAACTTTAGATAGTGCCTCTGTCCCTCTCTTCCCCTCCCACTTCCCAGTTCACCCTCTATCTTCCTGTCTCCACCTATATCCTTCCTTTGTCCCGCCCCCCTGACATCAGTCTGAAGAAGGGTCTCGACCCGAAACGTCGCCCATTCCTTCTCTCCTGAGATGTTGCCTGACCTGCTGAGTTACTCCAGCATTTTGTGAAATAAATACCTTCAATTTGTACCAGCATCTGCAGTTATTTTCTTATGCACCTTGGGTTGAATATGATTCATTACTTTGTGGCAGGATTTTTAATGATCTCAGCAACTAATTTCTGCTGCAACACTCCCTCAAATGAAACAAACAGTAATACACATGGTCTGTAAAAGTGACAGTTCTTATTTACTGGCTATTATTAACCTTGTCCTCTGACACTGTAATATTTTAATGGACCAACACTCAGTCTACATCACTTGTCCTTATTGATGTGTTCCACGTTTTGCGTCCTTCATCATTAACACATTGTGGCCGGATGGCTTTGCCCTCAAGATCAGTATCATGGTCACGATCTACCTCCTCGCCACAAGGATTATTCCAGCCTGCTGACATTAACCTCTGCCAGGTAGACACAAAATGCTGGAGACAGGCAGCATCTCTGGAGAGAAGGAATGGGTGACGTTTTGGGTCGAGACCCTTCTTCAGTCTGCAGAAGGGTCTCGACCAGAAAAGTCACCCATTCCTTCTCTCCAGAGATGCTGCCTGACCCGCTGAGTAGCTCCAGCATTTTGTGTCTACCTTCGATTTAAACTAGCATTTGCAGTTCTTTCCTACACATTAACCTCTGCCGTATATATCTGCTGTTCACAGCAGTAATAGAGTATTCACCCTAACTCCAAACAATTTTCAGGTTACATAGAAACATAGAAAATAGATGCAGGAGGAGGCCATTTGGCCCTTCGAGCCAGCACCGCCATTCATTGTGATCATGGCTGATCATCTACAATCAGTAACCTGTGCCTGCCTTCTCCCCATATCCCTTGATTCCACTAGCCCCTAGAGCTCTATCTAACATAGACATAGGTTGATGATATTTGATCAGAAAAGTCATCAGCCTGAAATTATAACTCTGCTTCTCTCTCCACAGGTCAAACCTGCTCTGGATACTTCCAGCATTATCTGTTTTCTGTTTAGATTCCACCATCAGCATTTTATTTGTTTTAATGTATCCTATTTATATTTGTTTCCTTATGAAAAGAAACATAGAAACATAGAAAATAGGTGCAGGAGTAGGCCATTCGGCCCTTCGAGCCTGCACCGCCATTCAATATGATCATGGCTGATCATCCAACTCAGTATCCCGTACCTGCCTTCTCTCCATACCCCCTGATCCCTTTAGCCACAAGGGCCACATCTAACTCCCTCTTAAATATAGCCAATGAACTGGCCTCAACTACCTTCTGTGGCAGAGAATTCCACAGATAAGAGCAGAAAGACTCATGCTGTCCTGACAAGAAAGATCTCGCCCCACTCCCTTGAACCAAAGTGCCCCTCCTGGACCAAACATTGTTCATGTAACTACATCTGTGTTGTCGGTGGTGGCTCAATGTTCTGATTGACTGTTTACTGACTGGATGTTTTGATCAGCAAATAATAAACCAGTAAAAGCATGATTGTTAAAAATGATTCGGTAATGCAGGTCCTGAGAAGTCACTCCTGTAGCTTAATCTCAGTGACTGGCACATGATGCATAGAAAGTAATTCCTTATCTAATTAAATCATGAAATCAAGTGTTCTACCTGCACAGATATCTTGACCATGTTCTCGGCTGATTTAAAGGACCACTTTCGATAAGCACTAAATTAGTTCTTCTACGTCCCACAATTGCGCCATTACTTCGGTACGGGCAAATAATCTTTATTCAAATCTTTATTAAATGCGGCCACTTCAATCTACTGCAAATTTATTAAATAAATGCCAGACAAATATAATAAACTGTACAACCTTACAAGTTAGAGAAATGCCAAGAGTTAGGAGAGTCAAGAGTGTTTGATTGCATATGTACCGATAATGGAACAATGAAACCCTTACTTGCTGCAGCTTAACATGCCCGTAAATGCAATAACATATAATAATCAAAAATACATTAAATTAATTGCCACAGAAGACTGTAGAGGCCAAGTCAGTGGATATTTTTAAGGCAGAGACAGATAGATTCTTGATCAGTACAGGTGTCAGAGGTTATGGGGAGAAGGCAGGAGAATAGGGTTAGGAGGGAGAGATAGATCAGCCATGATTGAATGGCAGAGTACACTTGATGGGACGAATGGCCTAATTCTACCCCTATTCCTTATGACCTTAATAACAATAGTTCTAGGTTACCATAGTGCAAAAAATGAAGTCCATAGGTCAACTAAAGACACTGTCTAAGATCATAATTTCAGAGATTAGGGTTGTGTACTGTTCAAGAGCCAGGAAGTTGCTGGGAAGAAGATGTTCTTGAACCTGGTGGATACAGTTTTCAGGCTCCTGTACCATCTTCTGATCGTAATGGCAAAATGAAAGCGGGGCCAGGCTAGTGTGAGTCTTTGATAATATTGACTGACGTTTAGAGGCAGATCTCTTCGATGGTGGGTGGGTAAGTCAGTACTTGTGATGGACCGATCAGTGTCCACCACTCTCTGTAGTCCCCTTTGTTCCTGGGCATGTACCTGGCCTTAATACAACCACTCACTACGTCCTCTATCATACACCTGCAGAATTTTGATGGAGCATTCGTTGACATATCAATTCTCAATCTTCTCGTGAAGCAGAGATGTTGATGTGCTTTTTCAATGATTGCATTGATGTGCGCTCTGCCCAGGACAGACCTTCAGAGATATGCATGCCCAGGATCTCACACCTGTTAACTGCGTCCGCTGCTGTCCTACGATGAAGACTGGTCGTGTATCACTGGCTTCCTTCCGCTCCTGAAGTCAACAATCAGCTTCTTGGTCTTGTTAACGTCGAGAACAGGATTCTTGTCCTGGCACCATTCAATCAGATTTTCAATCTCCCTCCTGAATACTTTGACTCATCATTAGCTGTTATTTGTCCAACGATGGTTCCATTGATGAATTTTAAAATGGTGGAGCTTAGTTTGGCCACACAGTCACGAATATAGAGGAAGTCTATCATGAGACTCGGCACATAGCCTTGAATGTGTTTGAGTCTTAGAATGCTCTCACATTTATAACAGGATAGATATGTTAAAAATAGCATCTAGCTCCATAGAACTACCACATAGAACTACTTTCTATCCTTGTTTATTATTACACAATAATTACTATAGTTCCTCTACCAATTCAAAAATATGATACAAATAATACTGAAGAGTTTTCTCATTCCTTTTACAGCAACTATTTCCAGAACTTATTTGTAGTTAGCTTTTACAGATCCTCTTGTTGCAAAGAAGTGCACTATTTTATGGTAAATGCATCATATGTTTATTGCTGCTTCATCATGTAATAACATGTGCCATAAATTACCCACTAAAGTAACACTGGATTTAGTTTAGATCATCTGGTGTTTTCACATCTCACAACAGACATATTTTGCAAAACTAACACCAACAGCGCTGATAGGTTGGTCAAGGAGGGGAAATGCCAAGTTCCTTCAAGAGACAGAGATCGAGCAGGAAGTAATCTGATGGTTTGTTTATGCGGCCTGCTGTGAAACTATATGGGAGATTATCAGCTGCTTTACTAAGGGAAACAAAAGGAGCATAAATGCAAATATTGGACATCTCAAACATACATTGCAGAGTCTGACAACACCGTGGAGGCGGAAACAAAGTGAACATTTTAGGTCACTGACTTTTCACCTGAACTGGCTGCAGCAAATCGAAAGGAATTCATGCAATTTCAGAGAAAAGGAATAAAAGTACAGAGAGGAAGGTCAGTGGCGAGATGGGCGGTAGATAACTAAACATAAATGCTTGTTCAGACTGTGAACGGCAACAGGACAAATAGAGGAACAAAAGACGGGTCTAGAGATGGTGTAAGGAGGAATAGCAGAACTATTATCAAGAGTGATTGTCCAAAAGTAAATAGGATCGGTGATTTCAATCTGAAATTATTGAACTCAAATATCAGTGATAAAAGCTGTAAGCGCCTCATCAAAAAAAAATGGATTGTGTGAAATAGAAAACACAAACCGATCTATTATGAAGACAAAACAAAATGCTACTATTCCTATAATGGCTCATGTGACAATAAACTGACCTTGAAACCTTGAAACCTTGAAATGTTTAGCTCTAGAAAGGAGAATAATGAAAGAGGAGGTACATTTTAGACATGGAATTGTGTGGAATTCTCTGCCTCAGAAGGCAGTGGAGGCCAATTCTCTGGATGATTTCAAGAGAGAGTTATATAGAGCTCTTAGAGATAGCGGAGTCAAGGGATACGGGGAGAAGGCAGGAATGGGGTACTGATCGTGGATGATCAGCCATGATCACATTGAATGGCGGTGCTGGCACTAAGGGCCAAATGGCCTACTCCTGCACCTATTGTCTATTTCCTTAAATCGTCCACCAGGCTTTATTGGAATGGCATAGGAGGCCAAGGGTAAAAGGGGAGAGTTTGGAGAGGCAGTTTAAAGTGGCAGGCAGCAGAGTGCATGGGGACTACACTCACATAACAACAGAAAGAATTCATGGAGTGGTCAAACAACGATTTCCCCTTTGCAGGTGGGATGATATGAGCAGCCAATGCCGCATATTAAACTAATAATAATAATAATAATGCATTACACTTATATAGCGCTTTTCTAAACACTCAAAGACGCTTTGCAAGGTTTACTAAAACATAGAAAAGAAAAGAAATAGATAAATAAGTAAACGAAGAGAAAAGGAAAAAGAAGGTGAGGTGACGGTCAGTGATTGAAGGCAGTGCTGAACAGATGAGACTTCAGTGATGTTTTGAATGTGGTGAGTGAGGAGGAGTCTCTGACAGTTTGGGGTAGTGAGTTCCAGAGGGTGGGAGCAGCGATGGAGAAAGCCCTGTCCCCCCAGGATCTGAGTTTGGTCCGGATGGGGGGGGACAGGAGATTGGCAGCAGCAGAGCGGAGGGTACGGGTGGGAGTGTGTCTGTGGAGGAGGTCAGTCAGGTAGGATGGGGCCAGGTTATGGAGGGCTTTGTAGGTCATGGGGAGGATTTTGCTGTTTCATAGAAACATAGAAAAATAGGTGCAGGAGTAGGCCATTCGGCCCTTCCAGCCAGCACCGCCATTCAATATGATCATGGCTGATCATCTAAAATCAGTATCTCGTCCCTGCTTTTTCCCCCATATCCCTTGATTCCTTTAGCCCTAACCGGAAGAGAATGCTTGGGGCCTTTGAAGGTGGGAAGGGAGGAGGTGGAAGGTAGATGTTGCATTCCAAAAGCTCGCACGGTATGTATGCAATGTGATGGGTGCGTTAAGATTACTGAAGGATGGGCAAGGACTGCATCAGAGAGAAGACTACTTCAGGAATGCCGAAAGGGAAGGGGAGAGATGGGGAAGATTCCAACAAGGGGACATAACTTCAGAATTAAGGGACAAAAGTTTAGGGGTAACATGAGGGGTAACTTCTTTACTCAGAGGGTGGTGGCTGTGTGGAATGAGCTTCCGGTGGAAGTGGTGGAGGCAGGCTCGATTTTATTATTTAAAAGTAAATTGGATAGGTATATGGACGGGAGGGGATTGGAGGGTTATGGTCTGAGAGTAGGTAGATGAGACTAGGTCAGAGAAAGTGGTCGGCGTGGACTGGTAGGGCCGAACGGGCCTGTTTCCGTCCTGTAATTGTTATATGGTTATATGGTTATATGGAGAGATGGGTTTAGTGATGCGATCACGCTGTGGGATACCAGAAATGGTGCAAGTAGTGAAGTAGAAGGAGATGATCACAGTTTTAGGATTTTAGGACATGCAAGTAAGTCTAAACGCAGCAATGAAATGTACATTGTCAAAGAAATTATTGTCACAACAAATGACCGTGTGGGAAAAGATGGCTTTGGGGAAAGATGAGGTAGGGTCGAGGGAAGGATGTAAGTGTGATCAAAAGGGCCATGGGCATTGCTGGGGTTTAGAACCATGGAATTGGACAGCATTGAAACAGGCTACGTGGCCCAACTTATCCACAGTGACCAGGGAGCGCGCTTCCATATTAATTCCATCGCCCAGCACTTGATCAATAGCACCCTATGCCTGAGCTATTCACGTACTCATCTAGACATTTGTGAATGACCCAGCTTCAACTACTCTCTCAGGCATTCAGGTTTGAGTGAAAAATATCACTCTCATAACCCCGCTAAGTTTCTCCCCCCCCCCCCCCCCCCCCTAAACTAATATTCCTTGTTTTTATCTACCTCTTGCTTGTTGTTTGATGTGGTCTAATCTACCTATACCACCCATACATTTATATACCTCTGTGATCATCCCTTGACCTCCTCCGCTCCAGAGGGAACAGACCTAGCTTCTCTGGTCTCTCCTCATTAACTGAACTACTACGTCCCCCCGACAACATCTTGGTGAATCCCCTCTGCACCCGCTCCAGGACTATCACATCTCTCCCACGGTGTGGTGGCCAGAATTACACGCAGGATTTTAGATGTGGTCTGACCAAGGTTTGCCTGAGAGGAGTCAAAGAAGGGGAAGGGAAGAACCAAACATTAATCTAGTGAAAGTGAACAGGCCAAAAGGTAAAGAAGAAGTCATGGTAGACACAAAATGCTGGAGTAACGCAGCGGGACAAGCAGCATCTCTGGAGAGAAGGAATGGATGACGTTTCAAGGTCGAGACCCTTCTTCAGACTCACGAAACTCAAGAGTCTGAAGAAGGATCTTGACCCTGAACATCACCCATTCCTTCTCTCCAGAGATGCTGCCTGTCCCGCTGAGTTGCTCCAGCATTTTGTGTCTACCTTCGAGTTAAACCAGCATCTGCAGTTCCTTCCTGCACAAAGAAGAAGTCATGTTAGATTAAATGATTAAATAAATATTAAAACGAGAAAAATGCTGCAAATTTAGAATGTCAAGTAGCATTGATGAAGGAGTTTGTTAACATTTCAAATCAAAGATCTTTCATCAGTACAAGGCAAAATTAGGATGTCTTACATTATAAAGAATGGTCGGGGTTGGGAGAACGAATAGAATGTTCGCTTTAGGGGCAGAAATCACGAAAGATTGTTGCAAGTAGTTGCTGAGAAGGTTTCAGAAATGTTCAGTGTGGAGCTGATGTTAAAAGGTGATTGAGCACTGCCACCTTAACGATTCCCTCTAAATAATGCATCATCCTGTTTTAAAGTATCGCAGCATTTCTAAATCATCAGAAGTAAAAGTCTTGTGACTGAACAACTAAATATTGAAAAGGCTAGCTCAATTATTTTCAGTCTTTGCCACAAGTCTTCTGTATCTTGCCACTGGCTCCAGAACTCACTGAATCTGAAACTCAACCAGGCCTATGTAGATGCGGTTTTATTTGACTTAGTTGAGTTAACGCACATTTTTCTGCATCAGCAATTAAATGGAGCTGCTCCCACCATCATACGATCACTTGATTCTAGCCCTTACCACAACCCATGTTCTGCTGAAACCCTCGGTCATACCTTAGATATATCTCTAAACATTAGCCTTTTCAATAGACAATAGACAATAGGTGCAGGAGGAGGCCATTCGGCCCTTCGAGCCAGCACCGCCATTCAATGTGATCATGGCTGATCATTCTCAATCAGTACCCCGTTCCTGCCTTCTCCCCATACCCCCTGACTCCGCTATCCTTAAGAGCACTATCCAGCTCTCTCTTGAATGCATTCAGAGAATTGGCCTCCACTGCCTTCTGAGGCAGAGAATTCCACAGATTCACAACTCTCTGACTGAAAAAGTTTTTCCTCATCTCCGTTCTAAATGGCCTACCCCTTATTCTTAAACTGTGGCCCCTTGTTCTGGACTCCCCCAACATTGGGAACATGTTTCCTGCCTCTAACGTGTCCAACCCCTTAATAATCTTATACGTTTCGATAAGATCTCCTCTCATCCTTCTAAATTCCAGTGTATACAAGCCTAGTCGCTCCAGTCTTTCAACATATGATAGTCCCGCCATTCCGGGAATTAACCTAGTAAACCTACGCTGCACGCCCTTTTCAATTAACTCCTGATTGGTGACCCACCTTTTTTTAACTGAAGATAATTCAAAACATTGCTGTTCATTTCCGAACTCTCACCTCCTCCCGTTCGCCGATCATCCCAGTGGGCAACCCCCCAAATATGCTTCCAGTTAAGCAAAAGAGTCATTTAAAAAAAATGCATTTTCTAGTTTTCAAACCTCATCATTCCTTGATCCTTTGTCTTTTTGCAACCCTCCCCCTGCCCCCACAACCCTCCAAGATATCAATGCTCCCTAATTAGATTGTACCCAATATTGGACATCACCCAGAGTTCACAGCCTTCAGATGCCCAAATCTTGGTCTCTGGAATTTTTTTCCTTCTCTGAAGATATTGCTTGAAGGTTACCACTTTGACCTGGAGTTTTGTCACATCCCATTTTGTCTTCAGCATCAAATTGTGTTTGACAACTTTCCTTTGTACCACCCTGGGAATCCAACCAGGGTGTAAAACAGGATACAAATCTGGTCTGAAGAAGGGCCTCGACCCGAAACGTCACCTATTCCTTCTCTCCAGAGATGCTGCCTGTCCCGCTGAGTTACTCCAGCTTTTTGTGTCTATCTTTGGTTTAGACCAGCATCTGCAGTTCCTTCCTACATAAATATGGTCAATGAACTCACAACCTAAAGCTTGTTGAAGTACCCATATACTATATAAAAATATAGATATAAAAAGCAGCCACACTAAAGATGATGGCTCATTAGCACCTTCAAGCATAATTACAAACAAATAATAAATGGCGGCTTTGGCAACAATGTCCACATTGAGCTCCATTCTGATTGTTTTTGCAATCTATTATAATTATTCCTGCCTTCCATATTATTACAAATCTTCCATTTTATTTTCTTTCCCTCCTTCTGAATTAAAAAGATTTTCCCTGCTCCTGACAAAATATCACCGATGCTACTCACAAGCCATTTGCTTCCCACAAATGCTAACTGATCTACTAACTTCTCAGTTTTATTTCAGATTTTCAGCATCTGCAGAATTCTGCCTGTGTGCAGGTACAGCACACAACCAAGAATCTCTAACATAGAGGCACTGAGGAATAAAATTTAAAAAAACATTAGTTCTTATTTCTAGATCATAATGTTCCACGGAAACTCTGAAGTTTCCCCTCATCTTCCACCTTATCTATGTTGCTTGTAATACCTATGAGATAAATTGAGTGACATTTATCTATGATGTATGATATGTAGGTTAATTGGCTGGGTAAATGTAAAAATTGTCCCTAGTGGGTGTAGGATAGTGTTAATGTACGGGGATCGCTGGGCGGCACGGACTTGGAGGGGTTGGACACGTTAGAGGCCTGGTATATATATGATATGATGATATGATATGATATGATGACATTGAAATACTTGTTCTAATCTGAGATGAGGACAAATGATTTTTTTGAGATATTGTTTTGGATAGACTAGCAAGCAAGATATATAGACTCTTCTCAAAAAAGTCTAATACTTGGCAGACTATTGTACAAATCCTCGCAGAATATTAACGTTGTCCTTGTTCCACAGAGTACAACATGACAAATAACAATGAGACAGGTGTGCAATTCACAAAGCTTTGTTGTATTGAAAACCCGTAATAAAACCAGTATTAGGAGCCTCTTTCATTTCATGCTGCATTTGTGGCCCATCTCCGATTGGCTCTGTCTCAATCATACTCCGAGCTGAGCAGACAGACTTTCACGGTAAAAGGATATAAAGCAGTCTGAGATTCAACCGCACGATAACACTCTCAGAAAAACTGAGCATTCAGTTTGGACATTGGAGGGTCAACTCTGATTTGCAGACACCACGGCAGTCAGACACAAACCATTAATACCGCAGTCTTTCTGTCCATAAATGCCCTAGGATGTGAATTTCTGGACATGACACAATCAATAGGAGAGACTCGGAAGGCTAAAGATGCAGCTATAATAAAGCAACTCAGTGTCATAAAATCTGTCACTGCAGTCAGTTTGTCAAATTGAAAGAAAGACTATCACAGAGAATTCTAGTTTCATCGTAAAATATTTAGCAGGCAAAATGATCGTATTAATATAAGAAAATAACTGCAGATGCTGGTACAAATCGATTTATTCACAAAATGCTGGAGTAACTCAGCAGGTCAGGCAGCATCTCGGGAGAGAAGGAATGGGGAACGAGAATTGGAAGAGCAAATATGTAAGGAGATAGCAGATATTAGTAGTAAGCACAGAGTAGTGATTGTGGGTGATTTCAATTTTCCGTACATAGACTGGGAATCACATTCTGTTAAAGGGCTGGATGGTTTGGAGTTTGTAAAATGTGTGCAGGATAGTTTTTTGCAGCAATACGTAGAGGTACCTACCAGAGAAGGGGCAGTGTTGGACCTCCTGTTGGGATATGAGACGGGTCAGGTGAGGGAGGTATGTGTTGAGGAGCACTTTGGGTCTAGTGATCACAATGCCATTAGTTTCAATATAATTATGGAGAAGGTCAAATCTGGACCAAGGGTTGAGATTTTGGATTGGAGAAAGGCTAATTTTGAGGAGATGAGAAAGGATTTAAAAGGAGTGAAATGGGACATTTTGTTTTATGAAAAGGATATAATAGAGAAATGGAGGATATTTAAAGGTGAAATTTTGAGAGTACAGAGTCTTTATGTCCCTGTTCGGTGGAAAGGAAAGAATAATAATTTGAAAGAGCCGTGGTTTTCCAGGGAAATTGGACACTTGGTTCGGAAAAAGAGGGAGATATACAATAAATATAAGCGGCAGGGAGTAAATGAGGTTCTTGAGGAATATAAAGAATGTAAAAGGAATCTTAAGAAGGAAATTAGAAAAGCGAAAAAAAGATATGAGGTTGCTTTGGCAAGTAATGTAAAAGTAAACCCCAAGGGGTTTTGCAGATATGTCAATAGCAAAAGGATAGCGAGGGATAAAATTGGTCCATTAGAGAGTCAGAGTGGACAGCTATGTGCTGAGCCGGAAGAAATGGGGGAGATATTAAACAATTTCTTTTCTTCGGTATTCACCGAGGAGAAGGATATTGAATCATGTGAGCTAAGCGAAACAAGTAGAGTAGTGATGGAAATTATGAGGATTAAAGAAGAGGAGGTACGGACACTTTTGAAAAATATAAAAGTGGATAAGTCTCCAGGTCCTGATAGGATATTCCCTAGGACATTGAGGGAAGTTAGTGCAGAAATAGCAGGGGCTATGACGGAAATATTTCAAACGTCATTAGAAACGGGGATGGTGCCGGAAGATTGGCGCATTGCGCATGTTGTGCCTTTGTTTAAAAAAGGTTCTAAAAGTAAACCTAGCAATTATAGACCTGTTAGTTTGACGTCTGTGGTGGGAAAATTAATGGAAAAGATACTTAGGGACAATATATATAATTATATGGATAAACAAGGCCTGATTAGAAACAGTCAACATGGATTTGTGCCTGGAAGGTCATGTTTGACTAATCTTCTTGAATTTTTTGAAGAGGTTACCAGGGAAATTGATAAGGGCAAGGCTGTGGATGTTGTCTATATGGACTTTAGTAAGGCATTTGACAAGGTTCCACATGGTAGGTTGATTAAGAAGGTTAAATCGTTGGGTATTAATAGTGAGGTTGCAAGATGGATTCAACAAAGGCTGAATGGGAGATACCAGAGGGTAGTTGACAACTGTATGTCAGGTTGGAGGCCAGTGTCTAGTGGAGTACCCCAAGGATCTGTGTTGGGTCCACTGTTGTTTGTCATTTACATTAATGATCTGGATGATGGTGTGGCAAATTGGATTAGAAATATGCAGATGATACTAAGATAGGTGGTGTGGTTAATAATGAAGTAGAGTTTCAAAGTCTACAGAGAGACTTGGGCCTTTTGGAAGGGTGGGCTGAAAGATGGCAGATGGAGTTTAATGCTGATAAGTGTGAGGTGCTGCATTTTGGTAGGACAAATCAAAATAGGACGTACAGGGTAAATGGTAGGGAATTGAGGAATGCAGTGGAACAGAGGGATCTGGGAATAACTGTGCATTGTTCCCTGAAGGTGGAATCTCATGTGGATAGGGTGGTGAAGAAGGCGTTTGGTATGCTTGCCTTTATAAATCAGAGCATCGAATATAGAAGTTGGGATGTAATGTTAAAATTGTATAGGGCATTGGTGAGGCCGAATCTGGAGTATGGTGTGCAGTTCTGGTCGCCAAATTATAGGAAGGATGTCGACAAAATGGAGAGGGTACAGAGGAGATTTACTAGAATGTTGCCTGGGTTTCAGCACTTAAGCTACAGAGAGAGGTTGAACAGGTTGGGTCTTTATTCTTTGGAGCGTAGAAGGTTGAGGGGGGACTTGATAGAGGTTTTTAAAATTTTAAGAGGGACGGACAGAGTTGACGTGGGTAGGCTTTTCCCCTTGAGAGTGGGGAAGATTCCAACAAGGGGACATAACTTTAGAATTGAGGGACAAAAGTTTAGGGGTAACATGAGGGGTAATTTCTTTACTCAGAGGGTGGTGGCTGTATGGAATGGGCTTCCGGTGGAAGTGGTGGAGGCAGGCTCGATTTTATTATTTAAGAGTAAATTGGATAGGTATATGGATGAGAGGGGATTGGAGGGTTATGGTCTGAGAGCAGGTAGATGAGACTAGGTCAGAGAAAGTGGTCGGCGTGGACTGGTAGGGCCGAACGGGCCTGTTTCCGTGCTGTAGTTGTTATATGGTTATATGGTTATATGGGTGACGTTTCGGGTCGAGACCCTTCTTCAGACCGTATTAATATATTTATTTAGACTATGAGCGATTCCTGTAAATTCAGAAATTTGTTTCTATGAATACCATTGCAGAACCAATCAAGCAAACAACAGCTGATATTTGTGAACTAAACATAATGGAACTTATTTATATAAAAAAAGGAAATTTTATTTTGCACCGATAAAGTGGAAAAGCTGTGTTATTAAAATAAACTATATTATTAGGGTATGCCCTGTAAATGGAATGTTCTGAATTTGGAAGTCTTCTTCAATTGTAGTATTGTTGAACATTTACCATGTTTGCAAACATTAAAATGTATTTTTCAGTGTGTTTTATCTTACAGTATTGAAGTCTCCATCTCCTTTCTGAATATTTGTATGCATTAAGTTAAAGAAAAAATTGAAGAAAAGTATAAGCTACAATTTCAGCAAGTCATTGAGATGTTCAGAGATCAACAAGTTAAAAGCAGGCTGTTTCCATCGGGCCCACTCATTCTCTGAGCTGTTCTCACTTTTCTATATGAATATTACAAGCTGCAGGTTCTTATTGGCCCAGTAATGCCTACACATCCCTAGAAATGCTCATTTTTCGGTATGCATAACTTAAATATCTTGTTTCTTTACAACGTAAACTCCTCAGGGCATGTAAAGTCCCAATTATTTTGTCACATTATATATTTTTTGACTTTATTAAAGCAATGGCTGTCTGGCTACATTTTTCAACACATGCTATAAGAGTTCAGCTGTTACTGTATACACAATGAGACAACATGATTGAGTGTTGGAGCAGTAACTTACAATAAAGATCAAGTTTCTTAGTGAAGTTTACAAATACACTGATGGTCCCAGATAATGAAAGTAACTTTTGGCAGAGGTCGGAAAAAAATGGTGTTCTTGCCAATTTTAATTAAAAATACTATTTCAAGTATTTTCTTTTCTAAATGGTAACAAGTTGATTTATCTCTGGCTATCTCTCATTAAAATGGATTTAGTTATACGGAAAGATTGTAACAAGCTTTCCGTCAACATTGATTGCAACCTATCACACATTATTAAATCACTGGACATGAAAGTTGTTTGCACAGTAAACAAACAAACTTTGTAATCTCTCCTTGACTTTTAAAAGCTGTTTGATCCAGAATGCAGTTTATCAATGAATGATTGTATTGCAAATTACAGAAAGATTGCACCAAATTCATTGATAATGAATTAACATTATCTGTTATATAAACAGTACAATCTATTTCTTCGATAAATTTTGCACAAAATCTGCCCGCTCCCTACAGAATTGGTGAATGCTGCAATGCCTATACTAGATATTATGTTCACTAATCTAAAATATGAGTGGATTTTACTTGAAACACATTACTTAATTTCTGTTCACTTCCCAAATAAACCTTTACCTAAACCCAGACCTAGGTCTCCCCTAACAATGACCTGTTTCCTTTATCATCGTTACTTTTTTGCATATCTTTAATTAATTTGTTCTATATCTCTCGATATCACCGTCTATATCGCTTGTTTCCCTCTCCCCCGACTCTCAGTCTGAAGAAGGGTCTTGACCCGAAACGTCATCTATTCCTTTTCTCCAGAGATGCTGTCTAACCCACTGAGTTACTCCAACTTTTTGTGTCTATCTTCGATTTAAACTAGCATCTGCAATTCCTTTCTGCCCAGATATATATTCACCACTTCCCCCTCTTTTAAATCCGCTGCAGTAACCAACTTCACCTTTATTTTGGTTCAAGTGGTTCCAAATCATTTTGGATGCAAGGCACAAATATTCACACGTGATAAAATATGTGACCCATCTTCTGATATCAGGATTGATCCTTAAGCACTGGGGTTGTGGCAGGAACAGCTAACATCTCTGTCATGTTGAGTATCATCTTTAATTGTTTTGCTTGCTTTTTCATATGACCTTTCTAAGTGAATCACCTCAATGTTCGCGAAGCCTCATGGACCTCCTCGTGACATTTCCCCACATGGAGTTCACACATTCTAAGTCAGGACTGTGATACATGCAGCCACATATGATGTACCTCTCCTATTCCAACCAACAGCATGAACAATCTCTGCCAAAAAGGCAGATAGGGTACAATGCCTGAAACCAATGAAAAAAAAAATCATATGGATATTCTGGTTTAAAGGTTAATAATTGGAAAAACCTCCAGCCTTTTGAGATTATAATGCATTTTTGGACAACCAGAAAAGGAGAGGTAGAGTGTGGTGTGGAAGTTGTAATTTAGGATGGAATTGCTCTGTTTTATAATGGTGTTCGGTTTGGGACATGAGCCACAAATCTAATACCTCGACGTTGCAAAAATGTGGCATAGATGAAGAAATTAGGAAACTGTGTCATTCAATGCTCTTCCCCCTCCCACGGCAGGCAGTAACACAGCTTAGATGTCTGAGCGTAACTATGTATGTACAATAAGAGCACTATGCTTTTTTAAATAACTAGCTTCACCAGTGCAATCTAAATGAATGTTTGACCGCTTCGCCATCGATATATTTCTCCTTCCCTTCCTAATAATCACCTCCCCCTTCAGCTTAACCAGAAATGGTGTAGATATTGACCCTATACATTAAAGTGCCACAATGTTTCAATGTCAGAGATGGTTGAGCATGTGAACAATTATAAGTCCCCATGTGCCTTCTGTCACAAATGCCCTTCTTAGAGTTTCAGGGCTTAAATGTGGAGTTTATGTAATTTTCTTTACTTAATTGGTATCTTAGCAGCATTTAAGAAATAAAATTAGCAAAATGTAAGATGCAATCAAATGTGCTTTTTAAAAAGTCCAAAGGCTGAAATTACATTTATTGATAACTTTGAGTGCAACATTTGTTTATTTCCAAACATGAACAGAATCACCACCAATATATCGTACTCTGTTCAGAATATGACATTAAAAAGGTTTGCAAAAGGGTGGAGGAGATTACAATTGATTACAATTGAGAATTCAGCTTTAAAATCTAGGAAATTTCTCAATAAAATAAATTAAGTTTTAATCCTTCCACAAGTCACATAATAGATGTTAAAACATTCAGCATTGTACATTTCAATGCCGTTATAGTTTCAGTATTGCACTCATGGTTGGCCAGACACTGAAAAGCCATTATGATAAGAAAATGAAACTTTTAGCAAGCTGCTGAATGAGGTCATCTATATTCCTGCTGAATCTTCGGAAAAATGAAGGCACTTCACTAACGAACCGGTGACTGCGGTGAATAGCGATATTCTTAGATCACTTGGACTCTTAAAGCAGTCTGCCAAGTTCTACAAAATTGAATTTAAGTTATTACATTTTTATGACCAAATCATAAAATCAGAAACAAAGGATTCTTGAACATTTTAATTTGTACGGGACATTGCTGTACGACCATCCAGAAACACCACTTTGGATAATATGTTAAGACGAGGATGTGTCTGCCTTCTCGGGTAGGTACAAAAGATCCCATGGCCCCAGTTAAAGGAACTGAGCTGTTTTTCTACAGTAAAAACCTGCAGAAATAAGCTCCATACCAGAATTCCATCCACTTGAAAATAAGCTCTTGGAATTTCCCCAAGGATTCTCCTGCTCTGTTACAATATCTTTTAAGAGTCAGTGGCAGAAAACGTATTTGAATCCTCCTGCCCTGTGATACATTTGCTTCTCGATGCCGCTCCCAGGAGCTTCAGGCGGTATGTATTTTGGAACATTTTAAAGCTGGAGGCAGGGTTGGAGAGCTATTAAAATGCCCAGGTGTCTTTTACACTTATAAACCTATCACGTACAGCATCTCGAGCAGAGTTAAAAATCTAAGCTGAGGGTCCCATAATGCAAACATAGAAAATAGGTTGCAGGAATAGGCCATTCGGCCCCTCGAGCCAGCACCGCCGTTCAATATAATCATGGCTGATCATCCAGAGTCAGTACCCTGTTCCTGCTTTCTCCCCATATCCCTTGATTCAATTAGCCCGAAGAGCTATATCTAACTCTCTCTTAAATACATCCAGTGAATTGGCCCCCACTGCCTTCTGTGGCAGAGAATTCCACAGATTCACACCTCTCAAGGGGTTGGAGTCAAGGAAATCAAAGAGATGGTCGACATTTTGGGCCAAGACCCTGCATCAGGGCTACTAAATATTATTGCATTTCCATCAAATTAACATTGAAATAAAAATCTTAGCTGCTTTAAAATACGTTTATTATTGTTCCGAGAAGATTACAGAAAATGATTTTTAACTTGCGTAAAATAGATTTATACTCTGGCATTTTAAGACTTCAGATCAGGACATTTTCTGCCTAACCGATGTCCAGTTAAGCCGTCATCATCACATTCAATTAATGGCAATGAGTATTGCTTGCCCAGTATCAATTTCATTAAGCAGAAGGAATCATTCAATAGGATATCTTCCAGTTTCAGGGTATAAACTGGCTTCACACAGAGGTCTACTTCAATAGATGCAATTTAAAAACTGGACAGCATCTGCAACAGGGCTTAAAATTCATGATGTGTGAGAGACTAGCACTCTGTGCCAGCAAATGAAAGGCAGACAGTGCCTTTGACAAATTTCATGTGCGCTCGGCTAAACTTCACCAAAAATTAATTCTGGCAAATATTGTAATGGCGACAAAATAATCACATTATGTAATATAATTCAAAATGCAATTACTAAAAAGTCCAAACATGATAAATATATCAGAAAATATCAACAAAAAAAGCAGTGAATAAAACAGAAGCTGCAAGCAGGCTTAATATTCAATCTATATTAAGGTTATAATATCTCCCGGCCAAAAAAGACCAGGTGGCACTGTGGCGCAGCGGTAGAGTTGCTGCCTTACAGCGAATGCAGCGCCGGAGACTCAGGTTCGATCCTGACTACGGGCGCCGTCTGTACGGAGTTTGTACGTTCTCCCCGTGACCTGTGTGGGTTTTCTCCGAGATCTTCGGTTTCCTCCCACACTCCAAAGACGTACAGGCATGTAGGTTAATTGACTGGGTACATGTAAAAATTGTCCCTAGTGTGTGTAGGACAGTGTTAATGTGCGGGGATCGCTGGGCGGCGCGGACTCGGTGGGCCGAAGGACCTGTTTCCGCGCTGTATCTCTAAATCTAAATCTAAAAAATCTAAAAAAGACATGGCATATTAATGAATATTCATCTGTCTGAAATTCTGAACAACAGCAACAATCTCCTTTTGAGAAATTTAATTTTCTAAAATCAATGCATGAATGTCACTGGGCAGATGATTGCTGAATGTTTTATTAAAGAATTGACATTGGTCTTGTTCACAGGTCTTATTTAAATGCAAAGCCAAGTCAGTTTGTGTCAACTTCCACCAATTTGTTAGAATTGGATTGTCAGTGAACACAGCTGGGCAATGGGTCGCCCTCACAGCCCCATTTTAAACTCCATGGCAACCACTGTGAACAACAGTCGGGATATCCTCTGAAATTGCTAACACAGTGGGCTGTGGATGCTCAGCCTTTTGCCATATATGCAGTGGAGAGAACGGAGACATTTGGGCCTCAAGGGAACCAAGGGATTTGGAGATGGGCCAGGAAAATGAAGGTGAGGGAAGAGGCTCAGTCACAATCTCATTGAAAGGATGAGGTGCTCCAAGGAATTATGTGACCTATTGCCAAAGTGCTTTCTTATTATGCTTTCTTGAACACGAAAAATTGATTTTGTAAATTCCTTCTATCGAGCTCAGACCAAAGCCATTTTGAAATATTTTGTGAATTACGCGTTGGCTTTGCGCTTGGAGACAGACGAGCTTCATAATTTGTTCCAAATAGCAGCAAAATGCTACTTTTGGCTTAATCAGCAGGGAGGCTTCCCAATGAAGATGTATAAGAAAATAACTGCAGATGCTGGTACAAATCGAAGGTATTTATTCACAAAATGCTGGAGTAACTCAGCAGGTCAGGCAGCATCTCAGGAGAGAAGGAATGGGCGACGTTTCGGGTCGAGACCCTTCTTCAGACTGATGTCAGGGGGGCGGGACAAAGGAAGGATATAGGTGGAGACAGGAAGATAGAGGGAGGTCTCCCGGTGGCCGAGCACTTCAACTCCCCCTCCCATTCCCAGTCTGACCTTTCTGCAATGGGCCTTCTCCAGTGCCATAGTGAGGCCCACCGGAAATTGGAGGAACAGCACCTCATATTTCGCCTGGGCAGCTTGCAGCCCAGCGGTATGAACATCGACTTCTCCAACTTTAGATAGTTCCTCTGTCCCTCGCTTCCCCTCCCCCTTCCCAGATCCTCTATCTTCCTGTCTTCACCTATATCCTTCCTTTGTCCCTGAAGAAGGGTCTCGACCTGAAACGTCACCTATTCCTTCTCTCCCGAGATGCTGCCCGACCTGCTGAGTTACTCCAGCATTTTGTGAATAAATTCCCAATGAAGATGATGGGATATGGTTGCAAGTCACAGTCTCTTAAAGTGTTGTCTTTGTCCCCCCCCCCCCCCCCCTCCCTCCACCCGACTAGTTAAATCTGGCAAACCTGAACAGCTTTATGTTTTTCAGAGAAAATCAAGGACTTGTGGAGACGACCGATTTGGAGATAAAGCAGGACAATTCTGAATTTGGGCAACAGTACAAATTAGGGAAAAGTAAATCATCATCCCATTATTCAACTCCCCATCCAAATCAAATGGAGACTGTGCTAAATGGGTTGTTGGTGCAGAGTCGTCTAATGAGATGTAATATTACTCCTGGGATTAGACAAATGTAAAGTATTTTAATCTCCAATTAATGTAACTCAGTTGCATCTGTAATGTAGTTGCCGGCTGAAATAAATTTAGGGATCTACAGAGACACTCTGTGGCCACATTCTGCAACTGCAGGCCGATGAAACCGATGTTTCAATCTTAATTCCACAGGCTAATGCGAATTTGGTAATTGTCTTCAATAATCTAACTTGAAGCAGCTGGGTCAGTGAAGATCAACAGCAAACAAGAATGTTATCCTGCTGGGGTATTATTCACAAAATGCTGGAGTAACTCAGCATGTCAGGCAGCATCTCGGGAGAGAAGGAATGGGTGACGTTTCGGGTTGAGACCCTTCTTCAGACTGCTGCTGAATGTTATCCTGCTGGGGTTTGGATTGGATAGAATCAGGTGGAAGGGAATAAGGCTCCCACTTTATCCATCTTAACACAGCTTCCTGTGGCCATCAGGTGGATGCCCCAGGTGTGACATTAACTTCCCCCTCTTTCATTCAGCCACACCTACTGCAGGCCCAGAGTCAGCCATAGGAGCAAAATGCTACTTTTGGTTTAGTCAGCTCAATCAGCAGTCATCAAACTGCATTTTCCTGTAATTTTCATTGTCAACCTGCAGATGTATGGCACTTTAAAACTAGGGAAAGAAGGGACTAAACAGTTATACATGGCAAGGAAAACTTGACACCGAGACTTATCAGGGGACATGATAAGGCAGGCAATCAAAAATCTTGGCTAAAGTATAGATTTTCACCTTTTTCATTTCATTTTAAGAGTCCCAGAACCTAGCGTACTGACTGCCAAAGACCAAAATCGTAAGTGGTCAAGGATGCATAAAATGATTGGAGAAGTGCAGACATAAAGGGTTGTAGGAAATCAGGATATTTTTCCCCTTGAAGGAGCCACACAGATCAACAAAGTGCCAGAGCAGTATCCCTGTGTTGTAACCCAGCATCCTCCACGCAAATCACATTGTAGGTGCCCCTTCAACACCATTTAAATCACAGCAGACATAAATATTGAATACTGCTATTGCTCCACAGGAGAATTCTATATTCTTAAAAGCCACACCCCTCCCATGTACTAACTTCCCTCTGCGCAGCTATCAATGATGCTATATGAGAAAACCACTTATTGACACAGAAGGTGCTGTGGCTTAATATTGTCGTTAGGAATTTCTCACAGATGGAGTCCTACAATGCACTTTTTAATAGATATTGAAACAATGTTACAGCCAACTCAGCAATTCTGATATATTAAAAAGAAGCGTGGCAGCTACATGGCAGGATGATCTGCTCTGGGTGGAAGACTTGCTGAAAGACTGGAACCAAGTCTCAGTGATGGCAGCAACAAGATCCTTTACACTCTCACAACCAATCGTCAGTGGTAGCAACTGGCAAATGTTCTTTTGTACAATGAAACACTGAGCTTATCATTTCACGTTGTTGTTGTTCGTCCTTCGGGTTCGAAGATGACCATGACTTCACTTTCAGTTGGAGGATTGGTGACTGTGGGTCCGGAAGTGATTGGTGAGGCCAATCCGGGCCCGGAAGGCACGCCCACACGTAGGACACAAGTGGATGGGTGCTGCAATGGAAGTGGAGGTAGCCCGGGCCTTACGCGCGGTGCATTTCCTCTGGGCCTCTGCAGTGCGTCTGTTCTCTGCTGCACGGGCTCCTGTGGTGAGCTTGCTACGCCAGGTTGGACGGTCCAGAGCAAGAGACTCCCAAGTGCTGAGGTTGATGTCCAAGTCTTTGAGGGACACTTTGAGGCAGTCCTTAAACCGTTTCTTCTGTCCTCCTACTGAGCGCTTGCCCTGACACAGTTCTCCATACTGAAGCTGTTTTGGCAGTCGACTCTCGGGCATTCTGACGACATGGCCTGCCCATCTGGCTTGGGCTTTCCGTAGGAAGGTGTGGACGCTGGGGATTCCGGCCTGTTCCAAGACCTCTGTGTCGGGAATTTTGTCCTGCCACCTGATGTGAAGGAGTCTGCGTAGTAGGCAGCTCAAGTGAAAGTGGTTGAGCTGTTTGGCATGTCTGCTGTAGACAGTCCAGGTCTCACTGGCATAGAGAAGAGTGGTGAGTCCCACTGCACGGTAGACCTTCAGCTTGGTGGTAAGGCTGAGTCCACTCCGCTCCCAAACATTCCCACGGAGTCGCCCAAAGGCAGCGCTGGCCTTGGCAATCCTGTTGTTGACTTCAGCGTCAATGTTCACCAGTCGCGAGAGTGTAATACCCAGATAGGTAAAGCTGTCGACAGGCAGTCGACAGCTTTACCCAGCATTGTGTATTACGGATTACGCAACTGTGTCAACCTTGCCTCATATAAGTCCCGGCTTCAGCTTTCACCCCCAGGCTTGAAGTGATATTCCAGTGCTGACGCTGTACTGAGGAATTTATGCACTGTCACAAAATGCTTTATAGTTTAATACTCTTTCCATTTTTTAGTGTATCCAGTATCATCGGAGTTTCTTGATTGATACTTGGATAAGCCTTTGAACCCATGTCCTTTCTGGCCCCTTTGAGGACATAAATTGTTTTCTATGAAAACACTCCAAGGAGGAGGTGAATTCTCCCAGTAACCTGATTGATCATCTCCCCTCAACCAACATAATTTAAGGATGATTTAATGTCAAATCTCATTGCTGGCTCAAGGATCTTATTGAATGTGCCATTTGACTGACAATACTGGCTCTTTGAAAGTGTGTATTATGTTTCAAAATTATTTAATTGGCTATAGCTTGGTATGAACATGCAAAGATTTTGATAAAAAGGCTATGTAGTTGAATGCTCTTTCCATTTTTTTGTGTATTCAGTAACATCGGAGTTTCTTGTTTGATACTTCTCATTGAATTTGGTCATTACTATTCTACTAGACTTTTAATCTTCAATAGACATGGTCTGGTCTGCTTCGTGACCTCTAGTTATGAATTTTGCCCTACACATACCAGTGACATTTCACGTCATTTTCCTTCTTTGTTTAGCATGTAACATTGATTATCTGTTCCCCTGGATATTTTCGTCGGCTTAGCTGGAAGTTAAAAACAAATCATGACGAGGAGACGAGCTTCTTCCCCACAGGGAAGAAGATTACTTTCACAACAAATGGACCAAGAGCTAACAGGGCAGAATCACAGTTGTTCACTGTATTTTAAATGACTTCTGCTGCAAGTTTAGTATTGGTGCATCAATTTGAGCACAGCAGTTATAATACATTCATGAAACACTTAATTTGATAATCCTGACAATCATTGAACCTGAAAAACGAGAAATATATTCAAGTAATAAAAATTATTCTCCCACTATTATCTCATTGAAATTCACCACTCAGTGCAGGGATCAATGTCTTCCCAGGGCAATGAAACCGTACCCAGTATGAAGGTCACTTCCTATGTTAAAATAGTGGGTCATTATACATTGCTTTGATAAATATTTTACAAAAATATGCAGTTTTAAGCAAAACAAACAATATCAATGCTGCAGAAACCTGATTGAAAATGAACAGTTGAGAAATCCAGCTTTTATCCTTCATGCAAATTTATTTAGTCACATAAAATATTGAAGATTAAAATGCTAAAATGCATCTCCCTTAAAGTACCACTTCTATACTCGATTCTGCAATCTAGCAATCAATCCACAATCAGACACAGAATGACGCAATTTATTACTTAATGCAGCTCAGCTAATTTAATAATCAGGCTGATTTATTTTTTCTCTTCTTCAATTTGAAGCAGTCATTTTAATACGATTGACCCAAATTGTTCAACAATATTTATTAATGAAAACCTGGTATATCATAACCTCAGAAGTAGAACATAGCACTTGAAAATGGCAGATTATTCACAATAACATTTATAGAAACATAGAAACATAGAAAATAGGTGCAGGAGTAGGCCATTCGGCCCTTCGAGCCTACACCGCAATTCAATATGATCATGGCTGATCATTCAGCTCAGTAACCTGTACCTGCCTTCTCTCCATACCCCCTGATCCCTTTAGCCACAAGGGCCACATCTAACTCCCTCTTAAATATAGCCAATGAACTGGCCTCAACTACCTTCTGTGGCAGAGAATTCCACAGACTCACCACTCTCTGTGTGAAGAAATGTTTTCTCATTTCGGTCCTAAAAGACTTCCCCCTTATCCTTAAGCTGTGACCCCTAGTTTTGGACTTCCCCAACATCGGGAACAATCTTCCCGCATCTAGCCTCTCCAACCACTCGACAAATAACTAAACTAAACTTCAGAGACTGAAGAGAAAAGGTTGCCCCGTCACGTCACTAATAAATCTTTCCCCTCTCACCTTAAATCTATGTCCTCTGGTTGTTGATTCCCTTACTCTGGGCAAAAGACTGTGCATTTACCCAATCTATTCCTCTCAAGATGGTACACACCTCTATAAGATCACCCCTCATCCTCCTGCGCTCCAAGGAATAGAGACCCAGCCTGCAAAATTATTTCTAAAAAAACCCATGAAATGTGTATGCACTTTGCGGCACGGTGGCGCAGCGGTAGAGTTACTGCCTTACAGCGAATGCAGCGCCGTAGACTCAGGTTCGATCCTGACTACGGGCGCCGTCTGTACGGAGTTTGTACGTTCTCCCCGTGACCTGCGTGGGTTTTCTCCGAGATCGTCGGTTTCCTCCCAGACTCCAAAAACGTACAGGTGTGTAAGTTAATTGGCTGGGCAAATGTAAAAAAGTAAAAAAAATTGTCCCTAGTGTGTAGGATAGTGTTAATGTGCGGGGATCACTGGGCGGCACGGACCCGGTGGGCCGAAGGGCCTGTTTCCGCGCTGTATCTCTGAATCAAAAAAAAAAATCTGTTATTTTATCTCCACCATCCAGAGAGCTAACTAGTCCTTCCAGGTGTCACAATTAACTTGCACTTCTTTCATTCTGCTTTACCAGAGGTGACCATAAAGATTGTTGAGAGCAACGCGGCAGAAGTTGTATACATGAACGTCAACAAGCTGCTGCATGACGGACTGGTGTGGAAGGTAAGATCACGTGGGATCCAGTTGAACTAGTCAATTGGATACAAAATTGTCTTCAAGATAGGAGACAGAGAGTGGTGGGAGACGGTTGCTTTTCGGAGCAGAGGCCCCACGGGGATCGGAAGCCGGGTCAACATTGTTTATTACTTATATTAGTGATTTGGACATGAATGTCGTCAGTAAGCTTGCGGATGACACCACAATTGGCTGTGGACAGTGACGGGATCTATACTTACAAAGGGATCTTGGTTGACTGTTGAAGGTGTGGTGAAGGTGTGGAATTCTCTGCCTCAGAAGGCAGTGGAGGCCAGTTCGTTGGATGCTTTCAAGAGAGAGCTGGATAGAGCTCTTAAGGATAGCGGAGTGAGGGGGTATGGGGAGAAGGCAGGAACGGGGTACTGATTGAGAGTGATCAGCCATGATCGCATTGAATGGCGGTGCTGGCTCGAAGGGCTGAATGGCCTACTCCTGCACCTATTGTCTATTGTCTATTGACTGGCCAAAGAGCCAAGGAATGGCAGATGACGTTTAATTCTGATAAATGTGGGGTGCTGCATTTTGGCAAGACAAATTTGGTCGGGGCTTACACAGTAAATGGCAAGTGTTGTAGAACAAATAGACCTGGGTATGTAGACACAAAATGCAGGAATAACTCAGCGGGACAGGCAGCATCTCTGGATAGAAGGAATGGGTCACGTTGCAGGTCGAGACTCTTCTTCAGACTGAGTTCCTTCCGATGCAGATGCATAGTTCCATGAAGATAGTAGCATGAAAGGGCATTGATATTGGTTAGGTTGTACACAATACTTCCAAATCTAGCCTAACCAATATCTAGTATACTTGTAACATGGTGTCTAGGCTCCCTAAATACCCTGGCCAATCAAGGCGGGCATGCCAGATGCCTTCTTTGCCAGGACACAGCCATATACTGTGTAAATCCTGCCCAGGCTTGTCTGACCAAAATACCACACCTCACATTTATCTGCCATTCCAATTACAGGAAGGATGACATTAAACTGGAAAGGTAACAAAAAATATTTACAAGGATGTTTCCAGGTCTGTAGGATTTGAGTTGCAGGATAGGCCGAATAGGTGAATTTCTTTCACTCCGGGAGCATAGGAGGCCTCACAGTGGTTGACCATATCGGGGTTTATAAAATCAGGAGGGGCATAGAGAAGGTGAATAGTCACAGTCTTTTCCCCAGGGTATGGCAATTTAAAACTACAGGGTAAACAATAGACAATAGACAATAGGTGCAGGAGTAGGCCATTCGGCCCTTCGAGCCAGCACCGCCATTCAATGTGATCATGGCTGATCATTCTCATCCCAATTATAGGATGGTGAGAGGGGATCACGTTCATGGTGAGAGGGGAAAGATTTAAAAGAGACTCGAGGGGCAATTTTCTCATGATGCGGAAATGGAATGGGCTGCCAGAGGAAGTGGTAGGGGTGGGGTTGAAAGCCACTTGACTTGGATAGGAAAGGTTTGAATGAATATAGACCAGGTGCAGGTAAGTAGGCCTATATTGTCCAATATTGGATGACAAATAAAGCTATCTTGAATCTTGAATCTTGAATATCAGTTAGCCAACGAGTTAGCCTATATCAGTTAGCCAACTCAGTGGAGGCCAATTCTCTGAATGCATTCAAGAGAGAGCTAGATAGAGCTCTTAAGGATAGAGGAGTCAGGGGGTATGGGGAGAAGGCAGGAACGGGGTACTGATTGAGAATGATCAGCCATGATCACATCGAATGGCGGTGCTGGCTTGAAGGGCCGAATGGCCTCCTCCTGCACCTATTGTCTATTGGATGAGTTGGGCCAACGGGTCTTTTTTTATGACACTCAACAGCAATATATTTTCACTTCTTCAAATATAGTGTACAGCTGGCTGCCTATATTCATTCACAAATGTGGTCTCCTCGGCAATACAAAAATCAAAATCAGTTTGTGTAATTGCTTTGTGGAGAACCGGCAATCAATCCGCAAGGGGCCACTTCAATTCCACGACCTCCCCGACCTGTCAGTGGTCTTCTGCAATGAGACGCAACAAAATCCTGAAGAACAATATCTCATCTCCCTTCTGGGCATTTTGCAGCCTTGGTTTCAAAACTCCATAGCTCTAGATATCTCGCTTTATCTATTTGTGTCATGACTGGTAAATTCTGCTGGAGGTCACCCAGCTGCAACACAGATTCAGTCATTCTTTCTCCGATGGCAGGGCCTAACCTGTTCTGCATTCTTACATTTTGTTTGTGTTCTCATTGCTTTGCATTCTCCCTCCAACTGCCCTCATTTCATAGCTTTCATGTTCTTCCCCCCCCCCCCGCCCCTTTTTAATTGCCTTCATTAGCCAACATCTTAGCCCCACTGCTAATCCCAGCATCATCCATGGTATCAGAGATATTCCCTTTGTCCTATTCATTTTACACCTCCCCTCCCAGCATCGGAAAACTAAATTGCTTTTTCCTTTCCTCAGTTCTTTGACCCAAAATGTTAACTCTATTTCTCTTTCCATAGATGCTTCTGAATCCATTGAGCGTTTCAGTATTTTGTATTTTTATTTCTATACGAGACCAAGTGGATTTCTGAAGTTGTACAGGGCCCTAGTGACACTGCACCTGGAGTACTGTGTGCAGTTTTGGTCTCCAAATTTGAGGAAGGACATTCTTGCTATTGAGGGCGTGTAGCAAAGGTTCACTAGGATAATTCCCGGAATGGCGGGACTGTCGTATGTTGAAAGACTGGAGCAACTAGGCTTGTATACACTGGAATTTAGAAGGATGAGAGGGGATCTTATTGAAACATATAAGATTATTAAGGGGTTGGACACGTTAGAGGCAGTAAACATGTTCCCAATGTTGGGGGAGTCCAGAAGCAGGGGCCACAGTTTAAGAATAAGGGCTAGGCCATTTAGAATGGAGATGAGGAAAAACGTTTTCAGTCAGAGTTGTAAATCTGTGGAATTCTCTGTCTCAGAAGGCAGTGGAGGCCAGTTCTCTGGATGCTTTCAAGAGAGAGCTAGATAGAGCTCTTGAGGATAGCAGAGGGGGAGAATATCCTTCCTCAAATTTGGAGACCAAAACTGCACACAGTACACCAGGTGCGGTCTCACTAGGGCCCTGTACAACTGCAGAAGGACCTCTTTGCTCCTATACTCAACTCCTCTTGTTATGAAGGCCAACATTCCATTGACTTTCTTCACTGCCTGCTGTACCTGCATGCTTCCTTTCAGTGACTGATGCACTAGGACACCCAGATCTCGTTGTACGTCGCCTTTTCCTAACATGACACCATTCAGATAATAATCTGCCTTCCTATTCTTACCACCAAAGTGGATAACCTCACACTGATCCACATTAAACTGCATCTGCCACGCATCCGCCCACTCACACAACCTGTCCAAGTCACCCTGCAACCTCATAGCATCTTCCTCACAGTTCACACTACCACCCAGCTTTGTATCATCTGCAAATTTGCTAATGGTACTTTTAATCCCTTCATCCAAGTCATTAATGTATATTGTAAATAGCTGCGGTCCCGGCACCGAGCCTTGCGGTACCCCACTAGTCACTGCCTGCCATTCTGAAAGGGACCCATTTATCCCCACTCTTTGCTTTCTGTCTGTCAACCAATTTTCTATCCATGTCAGTACCCTACCTCCAATACCATGTGCTCTAATTTTGCCCACTAATCTCCTATGTGGGACCTTGTCGAAGGCTTTCTGAAAGTCGGGGTACACCACATCCACCGTCTCTCCCCTGTCAATTTTCCTAGTTACATCCTCAAAAAAGCCCAGAAGATTAGTCAAGCATGATTTCCTCTTCGTAAATCCATGCTGACTCGGAACGATCCTGTTACAGCTATCCAAATGCTCCGCAATTTTTGTCTTTTATAATTGACTCCTGCAACTTCCCCACCACTGATGCCAGACTAGCTGGTCAGACAAAGTGTCAGTTACCGTCTACAAAGTGCATTAGAGGCTGACTGAAGAGCAGCCTTGAAAAACCCTTCATATGGGTTTCTCCAGGCTAATGGGATATGGCTTGAAAGACACATTTTAAACTCAGTAATTGATCAACAGAGACACAATTCATACAATAAGAAAAAGCAAAAAATGGAAAACAAAACAAAAAATACAGGAAATCCTCAGACAGTCAGGCAGCAATTGTGGAGAGAAATAGTGATTTCTAAGAACAGTGTTTTTCTAAGGTCTGAAGAAGGGTCTCAACACGAAACGTCACTATTCCTTTTTTCCCCAGAGATGCTGTCTGACCTGCTGAGTTACTCCAGCTTTTTGTGTCTACCTTCTTTATTCTAATGAAACATTTCTCTCTTCAGAATGCTGCCTGACCTGCTTAGTATTTAAGATCGTTTTTTGTTTTTAATATAAATAGACACCAGACAATAGACAATAGGTGCAGGAGTAGGCCATTCGGCCCTTCGAGCCAGCACCATCATTCAATGTGATCATGACTGATCATTCTCAATCAGTACCCCGTTCCTGCCTTCTCCCCATACCCCCTGACTCCGCTATCCTGAAGAGCTCTATCTAGTTCTCTCTTGAATGCATTCAGAGAATTGGCCTCCACTGCCTTCTGTGGCAGAAAATTCCACAGATTTACAACTCTGAGTGAAAAAGTTTTTCCTCATCTCCGTTCTAAATGGCCTAACCCTTATTCTTAATCTGTGGCCCCTAGTTCTGGACTCCCCCAACATTGGGAACATGTTTCCTGCCTCTAACGTGTCCAACCCCTTAATAATCTTATATGTTTTGATAAGATCCCCTCTCATCCTTCTAAATTCCAGTGTATACAAGCCTAGTCGCTCCAGTCTTTCAACATATGACAGTCCCGCCATTCCGGGAATTAACCTAGTAAACCTACGCTGCACGCCCTCAACAGCAAAAATTAGGGATCTACTTTGGCCATTTCAAGATACTGATAAATAAGGAGAGGTATTGAGCTCAACATTTACTATAAGAAAATAACTGCAGATGCTGGTACAAATCGAAGGTATTTATTCACAAAATGCTGGAGTAACTCAGCAGGTCAAGGCTGCATCTCAGGAGAGAAGGAATGGGTGATGTTTCGGGCTGAGACCCTTCTTCAGACTGAAGAAGGGTCTCGACCCGAAACGTCACTCAACATTTACTATAATGACTCTCTCACATGGTGCAGCATTTATTTGGTTCCTACAGTGATTCCAATAATCTCGCCTCCATTAATTTGGTCACGAATGCATGCCAAGTGCTGATTACTCTTAAATACATTTTCTGGTACTATTCCAAATTTGCCATTTTCTAACTTCCTACAATTTAATTTAAATATCTACATGAACATACGCCCGATTATTCATTATATTTCAATCATTACTGCATAGCGCAGTATAAGTCCACCATCTCTAGTCTTTATACTCAGGCATTTCATCTTACTGATAACTGTGTAGGAAGGAACTGCAGAAAGTCACCGAAGAAAGTCACAAAAAGCTGGAGTAACTCAGCAGAACAGGCATCATCTCTGGAGAGTAGGAATGGCTGACGTTTCGGGTCTTGATCCAAAACGTCACCCATTCCTTCTCTGCAGAGATGCTGCCTGAGTTACTCCGGCTTTTTGTGTCTATTACTGATGACTGTCCTTAGACAATAGACAATAGACAATAGGTGCAGGAGTAGGCCATTCAGCCCTTCGAGCCAGCACCGCCATTCAATGCGATCATGGCTGATCACTCTCAATCAGTACCCCGTTCCTGCCTTCTCCCCATACCCCCTCACTCCGCTATCCTTAAGAGCTCTATCCAGCTCTCTCTTGAAAGCATCCAACGAACTGGCCTCCACTGCCTTCTGAGGCAGAGAATTCCACACCTTCACCACTCTCTGACTGAAAAAGTTCTTCCTCATCTCCGTTCTAAATGGCCTACCCCTTATTCTTAAACTGTGGCCCCTTGTTCTGGACTCCCCCAACATTGGGAACATGTTTCCTGCCTCTAATGTGTCCAATCCCCTAATTATCTTATATGTTTCAATAAGATCCCCCCTCATCCTTGATGTATTCTGAAATGCCTCCAGGGAATGATCCCTCTAGCAATGCAGTAAATAGCCTCGTGCAAGATATCTGTCACAACTTGATTGTTTTCAAAAATTTAACACCCAAGTGTGAAAATTGCTTTCGGGTAATTTGGGCTAAATTTGGACATATATACGGAGAGAAAAAAGTGAATAATGTGCCTGGGGGAGGAATAATGAACCCGAACTGCATCCTCCCAACAGCCACTACTCCACTATTACGAAGTTGATTGTTCCCATTGCAGGTTACCTGAAACATGTGCAATTTAATACTTGGTAGATCAGATACAAATTGTAACCTGTAAAAGAGTGTACTAGCTCAGATCAATACAGTGCAGCTCAAAGACATTAGAAAAATATCACTTAACCATGGAATAAAGTGGTGTGCTGCCAAGTTACAAATGGGATGTTTGTTGCACAAATTATTACATGTACAAGTTCCATGGCTCCTAAATGACTTAATAACAGAACACACGTTTAAGGTACCTCATGTCTATTATTTGGGGCAGGTAAAATAAAAGAACTGGAGTAATTTTTCTTTGAACATAATGTAACTTAGCAACTCAAGGGCTCCAAAATTGTGTAGTTGTATGGTCCAATTTCTATCAAGATCCACCAGGACTTTCACCAACGTGAATGGGATAGACAATAGACAATAGGTGCAGGAGGAGGCCAGTCGGCCCTTCGAGCCAGCACCGCCATTCAATGTGATCATGGCTGATCATTCTCAATCAGTACCCCATTCCTGCCTTCTCCCCATACCCCCTGACTCCGCTATCCTTAAGAGCTCTATCTAGCTCTCTCTTGAATGCATTCAGAGAATTGGCCTCCACTGCCTTCTGAGGCAGAGAATTCCACAGATTCACAACTCTCTGACTGAAAAAGTTTTTGCTCATCTCAGTTCTAAATGGCCTACCCCTTATTCTTAAACCGTGGCCCCTTGTTCTGGACTCCCCCGACATTGGGAACATGTTTCCTGCCTCTAACGTGTCCAACCCCTTAATAATCTTATACGTTTCGATAAGATCTCCTCTCATCCTTCTAAATTCCAGTGTATACAACCTAGTCGCTCCAGTCTTTCAACATATGACAGTCCCGCCATTCCGGGAATTAACCTAGTAAACCTATGTTGCACCCCCTCAATAGCAAGAATATCCTTCCTCAAATTTGGAGACCAAAACTGCACACAGTACTCCAGGTGCGGTCTCACTAGGGCCCTGTACAACTGCAGAAGGACCTCTTTGTTCCTATACTCAACTCCTCTTGTTATGAAGGCCAACATTCCATTGGCTTTCTTCACTGCCTGCTCTACCTGCATGCTTCCTTTCAGTGACTGATGCACTAGGACACCCAGATCTCGTTGTACGTCCCCTTTTCCTAACTTGACACCATTCAGATAATAATCTGCCTTCCTATTCTTACCACCAAAGTGGATAACCTCACACTTATCCACATTAAACTGCATCTGCCATGCATCTGCCATTTTCTTTGAACATAATGTAACTTAGCAACTCAAGGGCTCCAAAATTGTGTAGCTGTATGATCCAATTTCTGTCAAGATCCACCAGGACTTTCACCAACGTGAATGGGATCGGGGTGCAGCAAGTCCCAGTTGGAAATCTTTAGGGTAGAGTCTTCGGCTCTTGCAAAAAAACAAATTGATGGAAGGGGGTCAAATCGCTTCTGAACTTTGGGATATTGCCGCTCGTAAACCCAGTATCAACATCTGACGTCCCCTGCATTCAATGTGCCTGATCCAACAGCAAATGAATCTGGGAGATAGTTTAGAAAAAGGAAACCCTTGCCAAAAGATACGTTTTCATCACTGCGGGGATTGGTTTCAAAGTAATGTGGAGAGTGAAGGGGGGGGGTATGGTGTTTGTGAATTAAAGATCAGAAGGCAGTTTATTATTGCTATTCTGGTTCTACAGCAAAAAGAATCAGTGACAGAGCACCGTGGCAGACAGTTTCATCATAAATGCCAGTCTCATACCACCCCCTGATCTTGACGACAGTGGCTGCAAAACCTAAATACCATCCAGCAGGGAGTGTGTATGTGTACTCACTGTGTACAGATCTGGATAAAACACACAAAGGGCAATTGAAGAGACCAGCTTGAAGTAACCTCGGGTTTTGATTGATTTATCACCACTGATGTAACTGGATTACAGCTTTCTTTCATACCTTAAGGTTCTTTAGGAAATGTTACTCAGAAATGTTAAATATCAATACTAAAATTAGAAAGGCACTTGATTTCAGGAAATATAAATGTAAAATTGAATACCTTTTATCTTTTTATGTCATCACACTCTAATAAAGCCACATAGTCAAAGGAAGATTAACACCTTTTTCAGAGTTGAAAGCAGGAAAAGGTGATGAGATAAATCTAGAGGGGATTGGATTATCTTGGATCTATAAAAAGAATGAATAGCTTGTCAAAGATGAACTATGAAAAGGAAAGTGGGAAATAAAAAGGTCCCTAAGATGACAGATAGAGTACCATCAAGGAAATAATGGACTCCTCTCTGACAACAAAAGAAAAAAGAATTAAAAAAATAGTGGCCCAATTCTATTCAGAGTAAAAGTGAATAATGACAGATGAGAGGCCACCAATCCAGATCGATCCACCCTGAATGATTTATTAGATAAATGTTCAGAATAAGATGCATTTTATAAAAAAAATCATA
The DNA here is from genome assembly GCF_053455715.1 of Rhinoraja longicauda. Classification (NCBI taxonomy): domain Eukaryota; kingdom Metazoa; phylum Chordata; class Chondrichthyes; order Rajiformes; family Arhynchobatidae; genus Rhinoraja; species Rhinoraja longicauda. The sequence continues at coordinate 84,010,916 of NC_135956.1, forward strand.
CATGTCCCAGTTTCACAAAAACATTCATACTGCCAAATTGAAAATTCCAGATCAAACCAAGGTGGACAGTTCAACAAAATTACATGCAACTTAATGAAACTGCCCGAGTCAATTAAAATCTGCCATTTATTCACCATGGACAATAAACGCACATCTTACAACAATGCATGTTCCTTGAAATACGTGAAATTATTTTTCAAACAGGGATTGTGACAGCACAATGGAATCGAGAATATTCAATATTCCTACCTTCCAGAGGGAAATGGATTAAATTCTAAAAAAGGCATTCTCTGCCACAACACAGATGACCAAGCTAAACAAAAAAGCAGGCTGTAAAACAATCTGTCTTGACACTCAGCGATATCTCACCAACTTGAGTATGCATGACTGAGCAACATCAAAAATAACCCTATAAACATGGTTATCAGTTTGTGTGCTGCACATTTAAGCACTGTTATCTCTTTATGGGAAAGCCACTTAGACGTGGTATTTCCTCATAACCCAAAAATTAACCTTCACCACTCATTGAATTTGAATGCGACAGAGAGAGAAACAAAGGTACTGAGCCTTGGTTAAGAGGCTTGCTTCTGCTGACAAATGCACGATTGCCTCTCAATAAGCTATAAAATTGCAACAATAAACAAATTATGCCTTGATATATTACTCCAACCTCTGAACAGGTGGGGTTGCTGGGTGTAAGCAAAACCTGTACCTAAAAGGCTTAACGGTCATGGACCTGGGTCAATTTAACATTGCACCAATTCAAGATACAAAGTTCCATTGCAACCAGTTTGTTTCCATTTTTATTAATGCAGCCTGTGTTATACACAACACACAGAACTCCTCATTGCAACAGCACGCTTGTCTGTCAGCATTGAAACGACCATGTTTTTTTCAGAACTCTAATTTGAAACCTGATGTGCCAAGCTTCAAGCAGTTGTAAAAAACAACCAACAGTTTAGTTTAGTTTAAAGTTACAGCGCGGAAACAGGCCCTTCGGCCCACCAGGTCCGCGCCGACCAGCGATCCCCACACATTAACACCATCCTACACCCACTAGGTACAATTTTTACATTTAGCAAGCCAATTAACCTACAATCCTGCACGTCTTTGGAGTGTGGGAGGAAACCGAAGATCTCGGAGAAAACCCACGCAGGTCACGGGGAGAACGTACAAACTCCGTACAGACAGCACCTGGAGTCGAGATCGAACCCGGGTCTCCGGCGCTGCATTCGCTGTAAGGCAGCAACTCTACTGCTGCGCCACCGTGTCCGTATTACAACAAACATCAGTTCCCTTATTATTCACTGAGAACAATGCCCACTGTGCCTGAATAAACAACATTCTTGGGAGGTCATTAATGAAAATTAAAACACAGTTGTGATAATAAGGACTGGATTCTGCAATGCTCTTTCATCTAAGGCGCCTGCGATCAGAACAACATTGTTGAGAAGAACACCAATATCCTTCTGGCCGTGAAATAATTAAAACAAGATTCTCATTGATTTCTCGCTAGATCTCGTCAATTTGATTGTGTATTTTTGAGGAAATAACCAAGTGAGAAGTTGTCTTGTATGGACCTCAGCGAGGCATTTGCCAAATAGTTGCATGGTAGACACATGAGATCAAAGATGTGTCTGGTTGTGCAGGAAGGAATTGCAGGTGCTGGTTTAAACCGAAGATAGACGCAAAATGCTGGAGTAACTCAGCGGGACAGGCAGCATCTCAGGAGAGAAGGAATGGGTGATGTTTCAGGTCTGAAGTTCTCGACCCGAAACGTCACCCATTCCTTCTCTCCAGAGATGCTGCCTGTCCCGCTGAGTTACTCCAGCGTTTTGTGTCTGACAAAGGTGAGCTGGTTAATGGGATTCAAAATCAAAGGAGCCAGAGGGCACAGATGGAAGGGTGTTCTTGTGATTGGAAATCTGCGACATGTGGTGCACCGTAGGGATCAGTAGTGAGACCTCTGGTGTGATTCCACTAGGTGGCGCCGTCAGCGATGGCAACCTTGCCAATGGTCCGTCTGTCCTTTCGTTTTTTTTGTTATTTTTAAAGTGTTTAAAAAAATATGTGTTAGTGTTCTCTGGTTTGTTTTATGTAGGTAGTGGGGAGGGGGTCGGGGGAAACTTTTTTCTCAATCTCTTACCTTGCTGGAGATGCGATTTTTTCCGGATCGTATCTCCGGTTTCTCTGCGGCCTAACATCATGGAGCTGGCGGCCTTGCTCGCGACTGACTTTGAGCCCCACCGCGGGGCCGTTGACTTACCATCGGAGCCTGCGATCCCTTGCCTAGGATCGACGCTCCAACTGCGGCCTGCAGATTTCACCATCGAGGAGCTCGCAGTCTCGGGTAGAGACCGATGTCGGGAAGCTCCAAAGTCGCAAGAGGTTCGACTAGCTCCGACCTGGGGTCCGATCACTTGGTGCGGGGAGTTGAGACCCTCCCGATGCGGGAGCTTGATCGCCCCGACGTAGGGGGTCCGACCGCCGGCTACGGGAGACAAGATCATCCCGACAATGGAAGGTTCGAGGCCCCCGACCGCAGGAGAACAAAGAAGGGAAGAGGTTGAATTTTGTTTCGCCTTCCGTCACAGTGAGGAATGTGGAGGAGTCACTATGGTGGATATTTATGTTAAAATGTATTTTGTGTGTTTTGTTGCTTTTTATTGGCACTGACTGTATGGCAAATCAAATTCCTCGTATGTTGCAAAACAAACTTGGCTAATAAAGTATGATTATGATGTGTACAAATGAACTGGAAGTCAATGTAGGAGGAATGATTAGCAAGTTTGTGGATGACATGAAATACCAGTGGTGTTGCAGGTGGCGAGGAGCTGACTACAGCAGGACGTCTATTGAATTCACTGCCTCAGAAGGCAGTGGAGGCCAATTCTCTGAATGCATTCAAAAGAGAGCTAGATAGAGCTCTTAAGGATAGCGGAGTCAGGGGGTATGGGGAGAAGGCAGGAACGGGGTACTGATTGAGAATGATCAGCCATGATCACATTGAATGGCGGTGCTGGCTCGAAGGGCCAAATGGCCTCCTCCTGCACCTATTGTCTATTGTCTATTGGCGTAAATCAGATGATCTACAGGCCATCAGGACTGTTAACTCTCATATCACCAGGGACTCATTTAAGTTACTGTATTAATTTATTTTTTGTGTTAAAAATTTTCTTTCTATTCTGTTTTGTAGTTTAGCACAATCCGCAGGCGTTGCCACTTTCATTTCACTGCACACCTTGTATATATGTATGTGACAAATAAACTTGACTTGACTTGAAAGGTTCGGCAGAGGGTTGTCAGATTAAATTTAATCCTGACAAATATGTGATGATGCCTTTTGGGAATTCAAATAGGAGTAGGACAAATACAATAAATGGAATGATATTAAGGAATGTTCAGAGATCCGATTCTCTGGATGCTTTCAAGAGAGAGTTAGATAGAGCTCTTAAAGATAACAGAGTCAAGGGATATGGGGAGAAGGCAGGAACCGGGTACCGATTGTGGATGATCAGCCATGATCATGGGGAATGGCGGTGCTTGCGTTAAGGGCCGGATGGCCTACTCCTGCACCGATAGTCTATCGTTAATAATTCCCCGATAATTACAGTATAGGTGGACAGGGTGGTGGAGATGGCAGATGGCACGTTTCCTTCATAGGATGGGACATAGAATAGATTTTTGGATGCCATGCTGCGACTTGACTAGTTTGGCCATATATATGGATTACTCTGAGTGTTCTGGTCACATCACTGTAGGAAGGAGATGATTATGCTGGTGAGATGTCCCAGTAGATTCATCAGCATGTTGCATGGATTGGAAATGGGGAAAGATTGGTTTGACTGGGCCCGTTTCCATGGAAAGAAGAAGGCGGAGGCATGATCTGATCAAAGTATACAAGATAATAAGAGGCAATAGATGCAGGAATGGAGGGAACACGGATTATGTACAGGCAGAGAAGAGTTGATCTTAGCTTCATGTTTAAGAAAATAACTGCAGATGCTGGTACAAATCGAAGGTATTTATTCACAAAATGCTGGAGTAACTCAGCAGGTCAGGCAGCATCTCAGCAGAGAAGGAATGGGCGATGTTTCGAGTCGAGACCCTTCTTCAGACTGAAGAAGGGTCTTGACCCGAAACGTCGCCCATTCCTTCTCTCCTGAAATGCTGCCTGACCTACTGAGTTACTCCAGCATTTTGTGAATAATTAGCTTCATGTTTGGCAGACTTAATGTGGGCCGAAGGGCCTGTTCAATACTGTTCTGTGTCCTATCATTTTTTTCTCATGGTTGCAATATCAAAAACAAAAGGGCCTAGTGTTAACACGAGTGGAAGGAGGTGTGAAAGAGAATGTTAGGGTTCTTTTTTTTCATATGTAGACTGGTTGATATCTGCCAATGGAGGTGGTGAAATCAGTTACTATTTTTACATTTCAGAGGCATTTAAACAGAACCTTAAATAGGCAAAGGAGAATGGTTTGCAGCCCTAATATGGGGAAATGGGATTAATATAGATAAGTATTTATGTCGGCACGGATGTAACAGGCCAAAGGGACGATTTTCTGATAAATGACTCTTTGACTCTATGATTCTGTAACAATGGATTTAAATAGTCTTGGAAAAAGTATTGGGCACTTCACGATTCAATGGAAAACTGAGAAGTGGAATTTTATCAGCAAATTTATTTGAGAGGAATAAATTTATTTGAGCAGTCAGTGCAAGCAATTAGTTTCATACTGGCGCAGTAGATATTAATTTATTTTGTATAATGTGCATGGTAGGTTCACTTTACTTTTAACCATTGTATTCCTGACTTGTAATAGCCTGGTGGTCCAGTGAGAAAAATAAACCTTGATGACTACGCATATAGAAAGAAATAAACACACTGCATTTCTCTAGAATGTTTGGTAATCTAAATGCTTTGCAACTGGGTCCTCGACTTCCTCAACAGAACACAACCTGTACGAATTGGCAATAACACTTCTTCCTCGAAACATCAGCACAAGGGATCTCAAAGCTGTGTGCCCTCTGCTCTACTCATTTTATAACCATAACAATGTAGCCAAACACAACTCCATCTTTAACTTCGCTGATGACACCACCATTGTTGGATGAATTAAGAATAATGATGTCAGAGTATGGGGGGGAGAGCAATCGTCTGATTAAATGGTGCCAGAACAACTCTCCTTGCTCTCAATGTCAGAGAAACTAAGGAAATAATTGCTGACTTTCAAAGAAGAAGGCCCAGGACCCACAGCCTGTCTTCATCAATGTTGGCGGTGGCAAGAGCTGATGGTTGTCGGGAAGAATAACCTGATGGTTGTAGGGAAGAAGCTTCTCCTGCACCTGAACGTTACAGTTTTCAGGCTCCTGTACCTTCTTCCCGATGGCAGGAGTGAAATGAGAGTGTGGCCAGGATAGTGTGGGTCTCTGATGATACTAGCTGCCTTTTTGAGGCTGCGACACTGGTAGATCCCTTTGGTGGTCGGGAGGTAACTAAACTCCGAACTACAGACTGCCTGGGGTGCACTTGGCACTTTGTTTTATCTCTGGACTATATTGTTTTTGTTTATTTATTGAACTTATTTTTGTTTATTACATTATCTATTGAGCATTGTATTTACAAACCTATTGCATTGCTGCAAAATAATGTTCAATATTGGTACATATGACAAGAAAACACTCTTATAAAGATACTTACATGAAATAATGTACAGATGGATATTTTAATTGTAACATATTTTAAAACTGAGTATGTGGTCCCTGGAGAGAATACGTATATATATATGGCATGGTCTTATCGAAACATATAAGATTATTAAGGGGTTGGACACGTTACAGGCAGGAAACATGTTCCCAATGTTGGGGGAGTCCAGAACAAGGGGCCACAGTTTAAGAATAAGGAGTAGGCCATTTAGAACCGAGATGAGGAAAAAAAATTTCAGTCAGAAAGTTGGTAATCTGTGGAATTCTCTGCCTCAGAAGGCAGTGGAGGCCAATTCTCTGAATGCATTCAAGAGAGAGCTAGATAGAGCTCTTAAGGATAGCGGAGTCAGGGGGTATGGGAAGAAGGCAGGAACGGGGTACTGATTGAGAATGATCAGCCATGATCACATTGAATGGCGGTGCCGGCTCGAAGGGCCGAATGACCTCCTCCTGCACCTATTGTCTATTGTCTATTGTCTCGGTAAAGCATCTGCAGCAGGGTATGCAAGGAAAGATGCAAAACAGCAACAGAACTTCAAACCCAGATAAGAACATCATGAAGACAGAATAACGAGGAGAGCAAATGTTGTGATTCAATGCATGAGAAGTTTAAATGAATTTGTCTAACAAAGGCTTGATTGAATTCTTTTCATGTATTAATCTATAGAATGTCTTTGTTCCCTCCAACTCAGAGGCACCATGACAATCCGATGGCAGAAAAGGGAGCTCCAACAAAAATCAAACCTGCGCACTCCTGAAACACCTGTACACTTGGCCTGGCCATCCAAGATTGGGCAATACATTATATTTAACCTCAAAAGTGACTCGCAGCTGAAGGACTAATAAAGCAAGTGTGAAAGATACATCCTCTGGATGCGCTGGGACACATCCTCAGTGATGTGACCTGGGGTCATGGGGCGTTTCGGGTCTCACGACATCAGACACCCTCGCCCAGGCGACCCAGCCGGGGTTGATCAGGCCCCGACTTGCGTCCCAGCAGCAACCGCCCACGGATCAGCCCTCTTAATAACTACTCTGAAGGGGTTGGGAGACTCTGGAGGGACTGGGCTCAGTGGGGTGAGTCCTGGCCAGGCTCCTCCTGCGTCTCACCAGGTACAAGGCCTGTGCGCTGCACCTCTTTCTCCTTCTCCGAGCCCCAAATTAACAAGACCCTGAACTTTGGTTTAATTGCAGTTTAAGTAATATCGCAATCAGTTTCATGAAAAGGTTCACCGTCTGCCCTGTCAAATACCCACAAGATTGTATAGATTTAACAAGGGCGTTGAACAGTACAACACAGGAACAGGCCCTTCACCCCATTATATATGTGCTGCACATTATGCCAAATGAATCGCCTCTGCCTGCGCGTAATCCATATGAAGTGATTATTTTTACTTCTTCTTTCTCCACTTTTTCACTCTCATCTTCCTTTTCTTCCCATTTGACTTGAGAGTGATTTGTTTCCGTACCAATTTTGCGTACCGTGAGATAGCTGATGAGGACAATGTGGAATATTTTGAGAGTTGGGTCTCAGGCATAGGGGTGACAATGATCAAGCCATTGGAGCTAACCAAATGTAATTAGAGTCTCAAATGCTAGGCGTTGGCCTGCTTGATGACGCCGACATTATCCTCACTCAGCCTGCCCAGTGGTTTAGCAGGGACAACACTGGTGGTGCCTCTCTAGTTACCTTGAAGGTTGGCCATGTCTTCGAAGGGAAGGGATCACTGCTGGCTGGTAAACCACAATCATTGTCTCATCCTTCAAATGCTTTTCTAATCATGCAACCAAAAGCTGTGTTCATTAGGTCATAAATAATAGGAGAAAAATTCGGCCATTTGACCCATCAAGTCTACTCTGCCTTTCAATCTTGGCTCAATCATTTCCTCTTAACCCCATTCTCCTCACCATAAACCCCAAAACCCCTATTAATCAAGAATCCAACCTATCTCTGCTTTAAAAATATCCATTGACTTGGCCTCCACGGCCTTCTAAGGCAAGGAATTCCACAGATTCCCCACCCTCTGACTAAATATATTCCTTCTTATCTCCTTCCGAAAGGAACATCCTTTCATACTGAGACTATGACCTCTAGTCCCAGATTCTCCCACTGGTGGAAACATCCTCTCCACTTCCACTCAGTCCAAGCCTGTTGGTGCAACAAAGTGGATGGTGAATTTTAACACTGATCTGCTTTCATTCTAAGGTGGCTCCCACGGTATTGGAAGTGGCCCACATTTTCCTGGCTCTCACTGTAGACAGTTATTGTCTACAGTTAGTGCTACACGATAAGATATGTATGAGAAAATCCTTGTTGTGTGGGTGTTCAGTGCAAGGCCAATTTTCTCATACTGTATGCTTCAGTAAACAAATTGACAATTTGGGAGTTTGGCCACTGAATATGTAAACATTCAGCCCTTATCTGCATACTGCAGCTTAACGACTGAATATGAGGCAAACTTTGTTCTGGAAGAGAAGCAACATAGGTTGAACAATTCTACACCTCTCTTGCATATTTACGCCATTTCTTTGGCTAATCTAGAGGTGGGGTACAGCAATGCAGCAAGATCGAGAGAAAACAAAAGTGTTATAGACAATAGACAATAGGTGCAGGGGTAGGCCATTCGGCCCTTTGAGCCAGCACCACCATTCAATGTGATCATGGCTGATCATTCTCAATCAGTACCCCGTTCCTGCCTTCTCCCCAGTGTTATCTGAGTGTCCTAGTGCATCAGTCACTGAAAGGAAGCATGCAGGTACAGTAGGCAGTGAAGAAAGCCAATGGAATGTTGGCCTTCATAACAAGGGGAGTTGAGTATAGGAGCAAAGAGATCTTTCTGCAGTTGTACAGGGCCCTAGTGAGACCGCACCTGCAGTTTTGGTCTCCAAATTTGAGGAAGGATATTCTTGCTATTGAGGGCGTGCAGCGTACGTTTACTAGGTTAATTCCCAGAATGGCGGGGCTGTCATATGCTGAGAGACTGGAGCAACTAGGCTTGTCTACACTGGAATTTAGAAGGATGAGAGGGGATCTTATCGAAACGTATAAGATTATTAAGGGGTTGGACACGTTAGAGGCAGGAAACATGTTCCCAATGTTGGGGGAGTCCAGAACCAGGGGCCACAGTTTAAGAATAAGGGGTAGGCCATTTAGAACTGAGAATGATCAGCCATGATCACGTTGAATGGCGGTGCTGGCTTGAAGGGCTGAATGGCCTCCTCCTGCACCTATTGTCTATTGTCTATTGTCTAAAACAAAAGTGTTATAGACAATAGGTGTAGGGGTAGGCCATTCGGCCCTTCGAGCCAGCACCACCATTCAATGTGATCATGTTGAGGTAAAAGGTTCAGCCTTGTTTGATACCATTCCGAATAAACACCAGCCAGTTGTGCGTCGGATCAGGACTTGATGCAGGAGGCATGAACAGCGCTAACCTGCAGGTTAATATTTTCAGACACAGGAGGTGGAATTGAAATTCGGGAGTGGCACAAATCTGGGAATATCAGACCACAAGCCATACGTCTGTCCAATTCTGTCTGCCAGTTAAGTCAGCCTAGAAAATTATACCACAAAATCTCCATTTTACCTGATCTGGTTAAGCTTAATTATTTTGTTAGCGCCCTTTATATGGTGACGATTGCAAAGAGTTTCACTGTGACTTGCCACATGTGACAATAAAGCATTCATTCATTCATTCATTCATTCATTCATTCATTCATTCATTCATTCATTCATTCATTTAAAATACAAAATGTACTTAACTTAGTAGCTTATATATTTTGTAAACAGATTTGAATATTTGTTGACATAAACCTAGTTTTCAGAAAGCCTCTTAGTGGCAAAGTATAGTTAAGCTTGAACTCTCGACAGATTAATGGGAGCTTCAACAGTTGCTCATCATTTGCAATTGTGGTGCCATCTACATGTGCTATATATAGTTACTCTGTAATCTACTGCAATTGATTCCTGGTAATACTGCAGTAATTACATCATAAAAACAAGGTTAATACCTACTTGTGAGCACCACAATACATGGTGTTGAGGACTGAATTTAAAACAGAAAATGCTGAACGTTCACTGCATGCCAGAGAATGTGCGCATAGAAAATTAGATGATTTGAGTGGCGATCCTTGCCTAGAATATTAGTGCGAATAATATTTTCTGTATCATCTTAGTCAAAGTCCAAAGTATCAGCTTGATCAAAGTCCATTTTCGATCAAGCTGCTTTCTGGTCCTTAAAGCATAAACTTTGTTTCTGTAAATAATACATCTATTGATTGTCTTCCTGCTTTCTTTTTTACACACTCTACCACCCATCTCCCAACCCCTCCTCCACCTGTCTCTGTGACTTCATCTTTCATAAATTACTTATTTGTCTTTTAATTTACAGGTCTGAAGAATGACAAATGCCTAAAAGAGCATTTTTTTCCTCCTCTTTGTGGATATTAAACTGGTCTGACAATAGACAATAGACAATAGGTGCAGGAGTAGGCCATTCAGCCCTTCAAGCCAGCACCGCCATTCAATGCGATCATGGCTGATCACTCTCAATCAGTACCCCGTTCCTGCCTTCTCCCCATACCCCCTCACTCCGCTATCCTTAAGAGCTCTATCCAGCTCTCTCTTGAAAGCATCCAACGAACTGGCCTCCACTGCCTTCTGAGGCAGATAATTCCACACCTTCACCACTCTCTGACTGCTCTTTAGTTCCATAAACTCTGCTTTATTTCAGATATATATCGTATTTTCAAGAAAGAAAAATACAATGTTTTAATTCAATCAATTCTTTATCTTTAAAGGCGTGACCATTGATTACATTAACGGAGTCTTTGGATTGGATGTTAGGAAATCTTACTGAAACACACCGAGCACAAGTGACAAATGACACTGCAAACATTCAGTCTGAAGAAGGGTCTCGATCCGAAACGTCACCCATTCCTTCTCTCCAGAGATGCTGCCTGACCCACTGAGTTACTCCAGCATTTTGTGCCTACCTTGCAAACATTATTCCTTTGTTCACACACAAGCACTCACTGGTATTGATTTGGAACCGGCTGCCAAATGTTGGAGGTTCTGAGCTGATCGACTGCATTTATACTTTTCAAGATGGTCACAAACTGGGATATCCACATCATTTGTGATTGGAGGAGAATGGATATAAATTAGGTAGTGTTGGAGGGGTGGGGGGTTGGGGGTAGTTCTCTTTAACTCATCTCTTTAACTTTAACTCTTGTGCGGCATGGTGGCGCAGCGGTAGAGTTGCTGCCTTACAGCGAATGCAGCACCGGAGACTCAGGTTCGATCCTGACTAAGGGGGCCGTCTGTACTGAGTTTGTACGTTCTCCCCGTGACCTGCGTGGGTTGTCTCCGAGATCTTCGGTTTCCTCCCACACTCCAAAGACGTACAGGTATGTAGGTTAATTGGCTGGGCAAATGTAAAAATTGTCCCTAGTGGGTGTAGGATAGTGTTAATGCACGGGGATCGCTGGGCGGCGCGGACCCGGTGGGCCGAAGGGCCTGTTTCCGCGCTGTATCTCTAAAAAAAAAATCTCACATTAGAGTAATATTTTAATTATTTATAAGTGTTTTAGATGTTCTTAAACACCTTTTTGAATTTGAAAATAATGCCATATTTTTACCTCCTATGGCAGCTTGTTCCATACACCCACCAACCGTTGTTTGAAAAAGTTACCCCTCGGATTCCCATTATTATCTTTTCCCCTTCACCTTGAACCTATGTGCTCTGGTCCACGATTCCCCTAGTCTACTCTGGGCAAGAGACTATGCATCTAATATCTGCATATCAATTACATAGTGCATGAAATGCATTTTTTTGATGTCCCAATCGTCTGACTTAAGGGCCTGTCCCACTTAGGCGATCTTTTATGGCGACTGCCGGCGACTGTCAAAGTCGTAGCAGATCGCCGAACTTTTCTTTTACCCGATGACAATGACCACGACAATGCCGAGTCAGGTCGAGATTACAGCGTCTTCTGAAACATCGCGAAAATTCCCACGCTGTCAATGCTTCTCCGTCATCCTAATTTTCGCTGAAATCACTAACAAGTCGGTAAGTACTTGAGAGTTTTGAACTATAACACCTTGTATGGGTTACTTAAAAACCAAGCTTCACTGTAACAAGGAATAAACAGGATTTACTTCCAGTTTACTAATAGCTCTATTAAAAAAAATAAAAAATTTAAGAGGTTAAGTGGATTTGTGTGAAAAGTGTGTGGGCATTCTTTGAAAATGTAAGGGAGATGTATATCTGGTTTCTGGGTTGCATATCTGGGTTTGGAGCTCACTTTAAATGTAATGGCTGAGGCCAAAAACATCACAGAAATTCCCACGCTCAAATTCACATTCAACAAATTGGATAACGAAAAGACAATTTTTTTTCTTAAAAACTGACAGACTTGAATTTTTTTTAAAAACCAACTTAATTTGATGATTTATTATTTGCAACTCAATGGCTTTCATATTAATTTAAGGTGACTGCATGAATTGGTGCATAGGAAAGGACTGTGGTTCATTAAATCTTAGGCTCAGATCAAGATTCATGTCATAAACAAATATCAAAGAAGGCGATTTAAAGGCAAAAAATGCACTGAAAGTGAAAGTGCTTCACATAATCACTGGTCTTAACTATGAATTTATATTTAGTAGTAGGGTTAGCACCACAAATTTGGTGTCCAATGCCCACAGATAAAAGAATACTTGTTCAGCCATACATCCGAGCCCTTCTGCACATCTTTGGCAACCTGCATGCAGGTACAGCAGGCAGTGAAGAAAGCCAATGGAATGTTGGCCTTCATAACAAGAGGAGTTGAGTATAGGAGCAAAGAGGTCCTTCTGCAGTTGTACAGGGCCCTAGTGAGACCGCACCTGGAGTACTGTGTGTAGTTTTGGTCTCCAAATTTGAGGAAGGATATTCTTGCTATTGAGGGCATGCAGCGTAGGTTTACTAGGTTAATTCCCGGAATGGCGGGACTGTCATATGTTGAAAGACTGGAGCGACTAGGCTTGTTTACCCTGGAATTTAGAAGGATGAGAGGACATCTTATCGAAACGACACGATAGAGGCAGGAAACATGTTCCCAATGTTGGGGGAGTCCAGAACAAGGGGCCACAGTTTAAGAATAAGGGGTAGGCCATTTAGAACTGAGATGAGGAAAAACTTTTTCAGTCAGAGAGTTGTGAATCTGTGGAATTCTCTGCCTCAGAGGGCAGTGGAGGCCAATTCTCTAAATGCATTCAAGAGAGAGCTAGATAGAGCTCTTAAGAATAGCGGAGTCAGGGGGGTATGGGGAGAAGGCAGGAACGGGGTACTGATTGAGAATGATCAGCCATGATCACATTGAATGGCGGTGCTGGCTCGAAGGGCCGAATGGCCTCCTCCTGCACCTATTGTCTATTGCCCCATGCTGACTGTGCTCACTGACAAAATCTCCATTTTTGAAGCAAAGGATAGGATTTTTAAAAAGCACAAAAATAAACTCTTAGAACTTCTGAAACTTGCATAGAATCTTTGAGTTTCTCTGGTTCAATGCCTCAGTGAATCAGCTTCAGTGGAATCACCCACGTGTGTAATTTCAAGTGTTAACTCAGTTAATCATATCCTTGCTGATGCAAAATGAACTTGTACTTCTCATAAATGATTCACAAAAGGTACAAGACATTCTCTGCAGTTCACAAATAGGACTTCAATGATTAAACTTAAAAGGAAACAAATGTGGTGTTAATGAATAAAAACAGGATGCTAATGAAGATGTTATAATTAAGCATTTGGTTAATTGGCTTCATAATCCATTTAATCTTTGCAAAGAAAAACACTTGGTTCTACGCTGTTTACATCATTCCAGCAAGCACCAGCAAAATGGTGGAAACAAACATATTTTGCAGTCATTCATTGATGTCATTCATAAAATACCTTTTAAAATAATGGATCCCAATTTTTTATTACTTGCAAATCACTTTGTTTTACGAGAGGATCAATGAAAGATAAAAAGAAGGACTTAGTTCTCTTTAAACATCACCTTGGATGACCTCAGGACATCCATCCCAAACTCCAGCTAATTAAATTGATTTTTTGAAATGTGGTAACTATTGCAATCTAAAAAACAAAGCAAGTATTTTACATACATTGTGATAATCAGTGATTTGTTTATACCGATGTTGACATGAGTGATAAATATAAAAAACATCAGGCCGCACAAAGGCATCTGTTCCTCTTTGGAAAAAAAGACAAGGTGCTGGAGTAACTTAGCTGGTCAAGCAGCATCTCTGGAGAACATGGATAGGTGACGTTTTGGGTCAGGTCCTTTCTTCAGACTGATTGTAGTGGGGGGAGGGGGGAGGGAAAGAGAGTTGGAAGAGATAAGGGACTGGCAGGTAATAGGCAGACGCAGGTGAAGGGGGGTTTTGATAGGCAGATGGTTGGACAAAGACCGGAGATGAAAAAAAAGAAGGGTGAGACAAAAGGATTGGAGTTGCAAATTGTGTAGCTTGAGGAAGGAATGTAGGTGGAAAGGGAGGACAAGGAAAGAAAGCAAGTCCAGGTGGGTTAGCTCTTTCTACCCCTCTCCACTCCCCACCCTCCCTTACCTTTCTGACCCTTCACCCTCCTGTCTTTTCATCTTAGGCCTTTGTCCAACCATCTGCTGATCACCCCCCATGCCCTTACCGGTACCCACCTATTACCTGCCAGGCTACGTCCAGCCCTTCCTCTCATCCAGTTATCTTTCTCTCCCCTGCCCCTCATCAGTCGGAAGAAGTGTTCCGACCCTAAAGTCGCATATCCATGTTCTAAAAAGAAGTTGCCCGACCCACCACCCTTTGTCTTTTTTTCCCTCCAAAAAATGCAGCATCTGCAGTTCCTTGTTTCTACATTGTTCTTCTTTCAAGTACTGCCCTCGGACTTTCTTTTATGTCCACTCACAGGTGCTGACAATCGGAGCAATGAGAACAGACAAATGGCAGCAGCTCTGCCATTGAAGCAGCCCTTTGGGTATTCCATTGGAGGCTTAGCCGGGATTTTGTGCTGAAGCCTTATGGCGCTTGAACTTAACACTCTAACTCAGTTGCGTGGGCTATCAACAGAGCCACAACAAACACCGACTGAAGGAACTCAAAGTTTGCATATTTGCAGCAGTGGGTTCTGAGCAGAAAACCACCATAGCCCTGTGATTCACCTCTCAAACTATTCATTTCTTTGCCACTTGCACCTTCAACCATCTGGGGTATTTATTTCACAAAATGCTGGAGTAACTCAGCGGGTCAGGCAGCATCTCGGGAGAGAAGGGATGGGTGATGTTTCGGGTCGAGACCCTTCTTCAGTCTGAAGAAGGGTCTCGACCCAAAATGTCACCCATTCCTTCTCTCCTGAGATGCTGCCTGACCTGCTGAGTTACTCCAGCATTTTGTGAAATAAATACCTTTGATTTGTACCAGCATCTGCAGTTATTTTCTTATATTATTCAACCATCTGGGAATCGTCTCAGTAATTTCCATGCAAGATCCCTCCCTATCCTTTGTCGAGCTTCTTAAGATTCTCCTTACACCTATCACTTTTACCAAATTTCTTGAGATTTCCAGATTTCTCCGTGTTTACCTCAGCATCCATTTTGAATGATACACCTGAAGAGATCGAGGATATTACTCCTATTAAAAGATACTATAAAAATAAGAATGATTATATCACTAAGTACCGACTTGGGAATTTACAGAAGCTAATGCAAAAATACAATTCGATTTACAGAATTTATTCCCTGCAAGAACGATATCATTGAATTCAACCTGGTTACTGCATGGTGGTGGATAAACAAAGTTAAAGGTTGAGGCCTGAAATTTGTACACAACTGCAATGTCGCTTTCAGCACAGTGTAAATTCAACCTTACCAAAAGATCAGTGAGATCTTAAAATACAAATGACAATCAACACCATTCTAGTTTGAGTTTCATTTAAAAATAATGCTGCTTCCACCCACAAGGCTGGACATGCCTTCAGGTTAATCATTATCTCTTTAAAGTCATTCACAGGTCTTCAAGGCAACTAAAAATATATATATTTGATTTAGGTGCAACTGCACTACTAAATAAGTTCTGAATTTTTAAATAAACTTTCAAAAAAATCCTCAGTAATCATTACTGTATCCCAATGTAATTAGAAAACAGTATTGTATTCCTTTTTAATAAAAAAATGCTTTGTGGTTATTTAAATATTAGATAACATACATCGAGTGGATTTGCTGCGATTTAAAATCTTGTGTTATTTTGGAATAAAGCTGTTTTCATTAATCATATCTTGTTATCTTACCATACCAAATTATCTCTGTTGAGTACGTCAGGAATACTTTTAAAGTAACAAACTTTAGGGACTTCAAATTTCTGGGTGTGTATATCTCTGAAGGTATGTTCTGCACCCAGCACAATAATACAATCATATAGAAAGCCCATCAACACTTCTGCTTCCTTAGAAGATTGAGGAGATTCAGTATAAGAAAATAACTGCAGATGCTGGTACAAATCGAAGGTATTTATTCACAAAATGCTGGTGTAACTCAGCAGATCAGGCAGCATCTCGGGAGAGAAGGAATGGTCGACGTTTCGGGTCGAGACACTTCTTCAGACTGATGTCAGGGGGGCGGGACAAAGGAAGGATATAGGTGGAGACAGGAAGATAGAGGGAGATCTGGGAAGGGGGAGGGGAAGAGAGGGACAGAGGAACTATCTAAAGTTGGAGAAGTCGATGTTCATACCACTGGGCTGCAAGCTACCCAGGCGAAATATGAGGTGCTGTTCCTCCAATTTCCGGTGGGCCTCACTATGGCACTGGAGGAGGCCCATGACAGAAAGGTCAGACTGGGAATGGGAGGGGGAGTTAAAGTGCTCGGCCACCGGGAGATCAGATTGGTTAACGCGGACCGAGCGCAGGTGTTGAGCAGTATGTCAACAAATACTCTATTGAACTTCTATAGGTGTACAGTAGAGAGTATATTGACACGTTGCATCATGGCAACTTGAAAGCCCTGGAATGAAGAAGATTGCAAAAAGTGGTGAACTCTGCCCAGTCCATCAGCGGTACAGACCTCCCCACCACCAAAAGAATCGACAGCAGCTGCTGCCTCAAAAAAGGCAGCCAGCTTTTACAGAGACCCACACCATCCTGGCCACACTCCTGCCACCGAGAGGATGGTATAGGAGCCCGAAAACTGTAATGTCCAAGTTTATATATTTACACATATACAAAATAAGTTATATTTTTGTATAGGATTACACATATACAAAATAGTTATAAATATATATTTATATATACACACACACACGCATAAAAAATAATAGATACATCTTTTTTGAATGTGTATATGTTGTAAACAACTTTTTTGTATATACAAACAAGTTATAAATATAAAGATTCACACATACACACACATATATATATATGTCTGTAGCAAAGTTATATATATATATACACACATCTACAACAAATATATATAAAAATATAACTTTAACTATATATGTATAATATATACACACACACACACACACACACACGTATATTTTAAAAAATAACTGTTGTTTATTATGGTGTTTACAGAGTACTCTCTTTAGATTTTAGACTTTAGACATGCAGCACAGAAGCAGGCCCTTCAGCCCACTAAGTCCTCACCAACCAGCAATCACCCCTTACACCAATATTATTCTACACATTAAGGGACAATTTATCATTTTTACCAAAGCCAATTAACTTGCAAACCTGTATGTCTTTAGAGTGTGGGAGGAATCCGAAGCACCTGGAGAAAACAAACCCAGCCACCGGGAAAATGTGCAGACAGCACCCGAGGTTAAGATCGAACCCGTGTCTCTGGCGCTGTAAGGCCGGCACTGGCGCTCTCGCGCTGCGCCACTGTGCCGCCCAATCTGTCGTGCTGGTGCAAGCAAGAATTTCATTGTTCCCTAAGGGGGCATATGACAATAAAATACTCTCGACTCCCGACTCTGTCATGTAAGAAAAAAACGAACTGCAGATGCTGGTACAAATCGAAGGTATTTATTCACAAAATGCTGGAGTAACTCAGCAGGTCAGGCAGCATCTCAGGAGAGAAGGAATGGGCGACGTTTCGGGTCGAGACCCTTCTTCAGACTCTGTCGTGTTCAATAGCCGGATGGTTATTGGGAAGAAGCTGTTCCTGAACCTGGTAGTTACAATTTTCAGGCTCCTAAATGTTCTTCCCGATGGCAGGAGTGAAATGAGAGTTTGGCCTGGGTAGTGTGGGTGCTGCAGGATTCTGCAGTGCGTCTTATACATCCCTTCAATGGTAGAGGGGAAAATGAGACAATAAAACACTCCTGACTCTTGAAAGCAATTAATTATTTAGAAGCCACAAAATATCATATCTATGTGCACAGAGGCAGAGTTATTTTGGAGTAGCATTTGTTTCTGAAGTGACAGAATTTTTTTCAAAAGAGTTCAAAGGACAGATACCAAATTTAATATGACACATTAGTAACACTGATAAAAGTGTTCAAAGTTTAATTTGTTGATAATAAAAGCCATTACTGACAGGCATACATGGCTCAGGGAAAAGAACGAATACTTTCAACAGTGAGATACGTTTAGCTTATGTTCTTCTAATTTGAGAAAACAGAAAATACTTCAGTAAAAGCTGGAACAGAAGCTGAAATAAAAGCCAGTGCATAACTGGAAAAATGTGGAGTGTGCAGTATACATTAGAGCTGCTATCTCAAAAAGTCATAATAGACAATAGACAATAGGTGCAGCAGGCCATTCGGCCCTTCGAGCCAGCACCGCCATTCAATGTGATCATGGCTGATCATTCTCAATCAGTACCCCGTCCCTGCCTTCTCCCCATATCCCCTGGATTCCGCTAACCTCAAGAGCTCTATCTAGCTCTCTCTTGAATGCATTCAGAGAATTGGCCTCCACTGCCTTCTGAGGCAGAGAATTCCACAGATTCACAACTCTCTGACTGAAAAAGTTTTTCCTCATCTCAGTTCTAAATGGCCTACCCCTTATTCTTAAACTATGGCCCCTTGTTCTGGACTCCCCCATCATTGGGAACATGTTTCCTGCCTCTAACGTGTCCAACCCCTTAATAATCTTATACCTTTCGATAAGATCTCCTCTCATCCTTTTAAATTCCAGTGTATACAAGCCTAGTCACTCCAGTCTTTCAACATATGACAGTCCCGCCATTCCGGGAATTAACCTAGTAAACCTAAGCTGCACACTCTCAATAGCAAGAATATCCTTCCTCAAATTTGGAGACCAAAACTGCACACAGTACTCCAGGTGCGGTCTCACTAGGGCCCTGAGATTCAAGTGTCTCAGAGAATTGATGTTGAAAATGCTAACCAAAATCACCGAGGACCATTAACTTTGTAAATATTGATTAACATAACGGAAAACAAATTTACTTAATACAAAATCATTCTGAAGCTATCTTCTGTCTGTATTCGTTTGTATTAGATAAAGCATATCATTAAAATCATAGGTTTTCAATCAATATATCTTATTGAATAACAGGGCATTTACATCCTATAAATTGCCTCGTTTACTAACAAAGAGGAAATAAAGGAAAATGAAAAACACCATCTCAACACTGGATCTGACTGCTGCTTCAGTCAATGATTAATGAAAGGGACAAATACAGAAACAGGTCTGCTGTTCATCAGAGCTCAGAGAAGTAAACTCTATGGCAACTGCTATCTGGAATATCACTTTGTACAGAGTTGATGCACTGGAGAAACAACTGAATTTGACCCCTCGCTGTCCAGCCTTAGCAAGATAGAGTTTATTTATGGAGAGCTTGGATTTCCAGTTTGTACCCCCCTTTATTAGCAGCAGAAATTCTGGATCAAATAATGCTTAAGCAAGACAAGAGTGTCCCTAATCTCAACATACCATCCCATAAAACCACATTTGCCCAAGATCAATAGACAATAGACAATAGGTGCAGGAGTAGGCTATTCGGCCCTTCGAGTCAGCACCACCATTCAATGTGATCATGGCTGATCATTCTCAATCAGTACCGCATCCCTGCCTTCTCCCCATACCCCCTGACTCCGCTATCCTTAAGAGCTCAATCTAGCTCTCTCTTGAATGCATTCAGAGAATTAGCCTCCACTGCCTTCTGAGGCAGAGAATTCCACAGATTCACAACTCTCTGACTGAAAAAGTTTTTCCTCATCTCCATTCTAAATGGCCTACCCCTTATTCTTAAACTGTGGCCCCTGGTTCTGGACTCCCCCAACATTGGGAACATGTTTCCTGCCTCTAACGTGTCCAATCCCTTAATAATCTTATATGTTTCGATAAGATCCCCTCTCATCCTTCTAAATTCCAGTGTATACAAGCCTAGTCGCTCCAGTCTTTCAACATATCGCTCCAGTCTTTCAAGATTTATATTCCATACAATGACATGAAAACCTCATGTCCAAGAGAGATATTAAAGAGGGTTCTATGCAGCATAACCGTGGTTCAGGGGCTGGTTAAGATGTCCTAAACATATTAACAGAAAATAGATTGTCACTTCCTCCAAACTGCAACAGATTCTAACACCAATCGTGCAAGTGAACCCACTACCATTGCTTTTCCTTTGCTCAGTCTGAAGAAGGGTCTCAACCCGAAACGTCACCCATTCCTTCTCTCCCGAGATGCTGCCTGACCTGCTGAGTTACTCCAGCATTTTGTGAATAAATCGATTTTTTACTAGCATCTGCAGTTATTTTCTTTTCCATTGCTTTTCCTTACAGGATAACTGATGAACGAAATAATTCATATTAATGGACTTCATTAACTGTTAAAGTTAAAGAAGTCCATTAACTGTTTTTCTCACCAATGACCTTGTCCAACTTCCGAAGTATATCTCACTTATTCCCTTTAATGTCCCTATTATTTCAACGAGATGCTAGGCAGAAGTGACACTTCGTTGTCAATCAAAATCAGAGTAGTGAATCCCCTCTCTCTGGAGCTTTCAAGTTCAGTGAAGAATACAGTTGCTGGATCACTAAATGTAAACTCCTGTTCATGCTTATTTGGCAAAGCATTTGGATATTTAGAGGCAGTCAACCAATAAAACAAGCTGCCCCTGTACACACACTGCTATTAGCTAACAGAAGAAAAGGGTGGAGTGGAAGAAATAATCTTTCTTTTGACAAGACAACCTTTATAACTTGCAGAAGATAAAATGGAAATTCACACACCAAAGTCCAATGTGCAAGACTGCAGATTATTACTGTTCACGGTCATATTTCTGCTGCATCTGTAGAACTTTCGAAAAACACAATGGGGTTGCTTATGGGTCAAATCAACTAGCACTTATTGTGTCTGGATCAAAGCCACAATTGGCCCAAATGCCTTACCAAGACTAATTTATCTATTTGGTGATCAGAGATATCAATTTTGTTCCTCCTATTCCCTGCTTTCTCATACACCCTTTCTTAGCAGCAGAAATGCAAGGGAAATTCTTGATGAAGGTGGCCGTACCGATGGTTATTTGTAACAAGATCTCGGCATGTTATTTAATGTCAGGCACTGTCAGAGCCAAGTTCAATCCAGTCAATTCCTGTGTGACATGCGTGCTATTCTAATACCGACCACTGGCAAAAGCAGGAGCTCTCACCCCTTCTCAGACGCCATGCAGAGGTAACCGTCAAGAGTTAAATGAACGCAGATCACAAGTGGAACTTCCTTGATCTGCATGGCTTAGTACCACACCAACCAGTGTCAAAGAAGCAAATTATTCTTTTTTTATTCTAGCCAAGTGAAGCATTTAAATTTACCTAATGTTCTACCAAATGTTTGAAGGGAACATCTTAAAACGCTAGTGCATATCTCAAGTCACATCAGTTAAAATTGACAACCACATTCCTGTAAACAGAACAGTGGAATTCTCAAAATACAAGTTACAGACTTGAACAAGTCCCACAAGATATCACTCAAAATTAAAATCACCGTCTGCGGTTCCAGTGAACATTCTGGCTAAGATCTGGAGGTCATGCAAAGTCAGTTTAAAATTCACACATGAGATAAAGGAGGATCTGCATTCTATGACTGCTGGATGTACATCTATTATGGCACCAGTACAAAAACTTGTGGAATCCACACTTAAAAAAATACACTGCCTTATTCCCATGAATTACTTACATCCACATACGTATACAATCAACATTCATGATTTCATCCCCTGATATCATGGTATATGTTACAAGGATGTTAAAGATTTTATAAAATGATCTCATTGGAAACATGCTAGCAAAACAGAGTTTGTTCGATTTTAAAGCAACCAAAATATTTTGTGATTCACTCTTCCTGGTGGTTTTCTTCGATCTTGCTGCCCGAACTGCAGGCACCACTTGAATGATGTCATTTAAATGCAACAGACGTACATCAAGCAAGAAGATGAGGCAAAGAACAACTTACAAAATGTTTCAATATTGCTTAGAAAACCATCTGAATGTTCCAGTACTAATATAGAGCTTCCAGTGTGAGTTTTCAACCCACAATGTGATCCCACCACCAGTCCCATTTTCCCTTCCTTGCCTTTTTCCACAGAGACAACTCACAAATAATTAATTATTCACTCACAGTGGCAAACCAAGTTCCAGTCCAGAGACGATGTTGAATCGCATTATGGATCGTCGCGTGTCAGGATCGTGATATGGAAAACAAAATTAGCCATGAGAACAAAATAAAAGCAAGTCGAGGCTAAGAATATGTTTAGTTTATCGTTTTTCTGGCATACAGTTGAAGTTAATGGAGTTAAAGAAGAGGATTGATGTCGAACTAGACACAATTCAAAGTTCTTATAATCAAACCCAAATATACAAATGTGTCTTCCTCCCCAGATGTTAAAGACAGCTCAGATTTTTTTTTGGTCATATTTGATCAAGATTTCAAGATCAATTTATTGTCACATATACCAGTTAAGGTACAGTGAAATTTGAGTTGCCATACAGCCATACCGAGTGAAAAGCAATAAGACACACAGCCACATAAAATAAAATTTAACATAAACATCCACCACAGCGGATTCCATATTCCTCACTGTGATGGAAGGTAATAAAGTTCAAACATTTTCCTCTGTGTATGCTTTATCAAATAACATAAACAGCAAAATATTCCATGTTTCTGCAGAAAAAAATCAGTGAAGACCGTAAATCTGAAGAAAAAAACACTTCAGACATATACATCTGCTATGCATGTAACCAAATTTAAAGGATAATTATTTTTTAAATATTTTTTTTCTTTTCTATCTTATTTCAAGTAGTTTTTTTCTTTGAGGAAATAAACTTTATGGCCTAAGAAATTACAAACTCTGCACAATTCAATATTAAAGTGCTTGTGGTTAAATAGATTGAAGGCTGGCTAGATTTCTTTGCTGTAAGCCAGGTAATCATTTCATTCTTAATATAGTTACAATTTGATCAAAATGACAGGAAATAAATTTGTTGTGTCTTTCCTTTTCATCTTCAGATTTTTTTTCTGATTAGAAGGCTTTTAAAATATGAATAAAAAGAGCTTTATACCAGAAACGCTGATTTTCTTCTAACTTTGCCCTTTGAACTTTGTTACGAGGAATCAGCCTTCAATTATACACAGTAAAGTTTTACCATTCAATATTAACTATATTTATTTGAAGTCAGTTGTAAATTAATATAACTTAATCAGAAGTGCTCATCACCAAACTGCAAGATAATCAAACTAAAGTAGATCAGCTGATGACAGCCCTTTTCCTCTGCTTACTCCAGTAAATCAATGAAATGCATTAGTTATGGGAAATGATACGTATTACAGAAAAAAGATGTATCAACTGCATTTTAAAACTCTTTCCTACTGCAGTGCAAAATCAACATGTACAATTACACAACCAGGAAGCATTGCTGAACTACTATCTACCTCTTTGATAAACCTTTGTTCCCTTGATCTCTTTGCTAGCTTTACCTTGTACTAAACTTTATTCCCCTGCACACTGTAAGTGGATCGATTCTAATCAGATATTGTCTTTCTGCTGACTGGTTAGCACGCAACAGAAGCTTTTCACTGTACCTCGGTACACGTGACAATAAACTCAACTGAACAGTTTAAATCTCATTTAACCTTACGTCAGATTTAAGTCTAAGGCGTTTGGAAAAGCAATCAACGTTCTCATTCACAGGCGAGTTTATCTTACACAGTTCAATAGCAAGCACATTTACAACTGCGAAAAATACAGACAGAAGCTAGAATATCTCTGCATTTAATTTAGCATTGGGATTTGCTAAGATCATGCAGATAAATAAAGCTAAGTTACTCCAGCATTTTGTGAATAAATCGATTTGTACCAGCATCTGCAGTTATTTTCTTATACAGATAAATAAAGCGTTTTAGATTTTAGATTTCACAAATGTTTCCAGCCACTTGCTCTTTTTAGTTTTAAATACGTGACAATTTACTTATGATTGCTTTCATTTCTCACAAGGCATCGTGGCATTTATGGATCCCGTGCCTTTTACACTTTAATTGGTTTGGCAAATTATCTCCAATAAATAAATATTAATCCCCGGGTCGCGTTTTTCTTTTGCAGCAAGTCCTCAAATATCTGATCATGCGTTTTATTACACGCGATCAAATTTCAATTAGACAACAACAACAAAAAAAGGAGACATCTATCTAGTCCTCGGCCGGAGTTTCAAAAGCAAAAACCAAATTGCAATGTAACCTTCACAAGACAAAACCCTTACCTTGCCCCCTTTTAAAGATACTTCAGGAGTCTCCAGGCAGCCTGCGCTGGAAAAGCCTCAAACGTTGACAATATCGGCAGAACAGACTAATCCTCTCGTTTCAATGATACAGTTTTTGAAATATTGAATGGACAGACATTAAATGACATGCATCCACCTGCAAATCATCGCAACTCCTAATGCACTTTCTTTTTTTATCTTGCGTGAGCCTAAACACACAGCCTTTCAGGATTAGTCAGTGATGGGCGGGCGGATCGGACACACCGCCCCAGCAAGAGGCGCATACTCTACTTCTACTGGTTTAACCGCACTCCACAGTCACCTCCTACAGCAATCCGAGCCCCTGGGATCTCTCACTCGCACTGGCAACCTCCTCCTCCGCCCTTGGAGCTTCTGTCAGTCAGGATAGACCGTGTCACTATTTCAACTCTGAAAGTAGCTGTCCAAAAGTCTCAAAATCAAAAATAAATAAAAAATACTCAGCTAGTTTAATGCAGGGGGGGGAGGAAAGTGTGGAATTCTCTGCCTCAGAAGGCAGTGGAGGCCAATTCTCCGAATGCATTCAAGAGAGAGCTGGATAGAGCTCTTAAGGATAGCGGAGTCAGGGGGTATGGGGAGAAGGCAGGAACGGGGTGCTGATTGAGAATGATCAGCCATGATCACATTGAATGGCGGTGCTGGCTCGAAGGGCCGAGTGGCCTCCTCCTGCACATATTGTCTATTGTCTATTGTGAAATAGGATTGATTCATGGTGAAGCGAAAATGCACTAAACAAAAATCAATCTGACCACGGTTTGGCTGACAAATTTCTTGGTTATCGCAAAACACCTAAAATAGCTGGGGAAACGTGTCTGCCAGCTGGGGAAATGCCATCAAGTCTGCTCTGCCATCCAATCACGGCTGATCTATCTCTCCTTCCTAACCCCATTCTCCTGCCTTCTCCCCATAATCCCCGACATCTGTACTAATCAAGAATCTATCTATCTCTGCCTTAAAAATATCCATTGACGGCCTCCACAGTCTTCTGTGGCAATGAATTCCACTGATTCACCACTATCTGACTAAAGAAATTCCTCCTCTTTTCCTTCCTAAAGGAACCGTCCTTTAATTTTGAGGCTATGACCTCTAGTCCTAGACTCTTCCATTAGTGGAAACATCCTTTACACATCCTCTCTATCCAAGTCTTTCAATATTTAATAAGTTTCAATGAGGTCTCTTCTCATCCTTCTAAACTCCAGCGAGTACAGGCCCAGTGTCGTCAAATGCTCATCAACTGTTAACCCACTCATTCCTGGGATCATTTTTGTAAACCTCCTCTGGACCCTCTCCAGAGTCAGCACATTCAGACACGGTGCCTGACATTGCTCACAATACTCCAAATGCGGCCTGACCAGCGCCCTTTAGAGCCTCAGCCCTGTTTTTATATACAAGCCCTCTTGAAATAAATGTTTTTGCCTTCTTTACTACCGATTCGACTTGCAAAATTACTTGTTGGGAATCCTGCACCAGCACTCCCAAGTCCCTTTGCACCTCCGATTTCTGGATTCTCTCCCCATTTAGAAAATAGTCTACGCCTTTATTCCTACTACTAAAATGCATGGCTCCACACTTTGCTACACTATATTCCATCTGACTCTTCTCTGCCCACTCTCCCAACCTGTCCATGTCCTTCTGCAGAGTCAATGGACAATAGACAATAGGTGCAGGAGGAGGCCATTCAGCCCTTCGAGCTAGCACCACCATTCAATGTGATCATTCACAATCAGTACCCCGTTCCTGCCATCTCCCCATACCCCCTGACTCCGCTATCTTTACGTTATCTGCACTATCTACACTCCCTGCCCCTCCACGTAGTTGGAGGGGATGCTGGCGTGACACTGAGCTGTCATCGATGAACAACAGCCTGACATATGTGTTCTTCTTGTCCAAGCAGTCCAATGCAGAATGGAAAGACAGCGGGCTTATAACTCGTTGATCTATTGTGGCCGCAGGCAAACGTATTTTGTCCTGTACCAGGACTTGCTTTTATCTGTGAACTGCATCAGTATGGGGAATCTGGCACTTCTATCAAGTGCCAGCTAATCAGATGTAGAATAACAAAGAGACAAAATGTGAGAATATCAGAATATTCTCATATATAGTGAAATATGTAAAGTGTCAAAATATTAAGAGAGATGAAAAAAAGGTTCTCTTATCCCTTTTTATAAAAAGTTGAACCAATTCAATAAAAAAAAAACTTTAACACCATGAATGAAATATCAAACTTTTTCATGAAGATTTTAAATGCCGTGGTCAAGATATTCCACCAATAAGAAAAACCTCACGGGTTATAATGGCTAACCATAGGTTTTTCTGATCATAGAATCATAGAGTAATTCAGCACAGAAACAGGCCCTTTAGCCCAACTTGCCCGTGTCAACCAAGAAGCCCATCTACGCTATTCCCTCCTGCCCGCATTTGGCCTGTATCCCTCTAAATCTTTCTAATTCAAGTACCTAGTATAATTAGTGTGTTCTTTTTAGATTAAAAAAAACCAAAACTCTTCCCCTTCATATTTTTGAACCTTTTGCAACATAATACTTGAATGAAACTTCTGGAGAAGGAGATCACCCTGGAGAGCAGATTTCTGATTTCCACAATTAAATACACGTTTGGATTCTGGGATTCACCATCAGCTGAACTTTTCACTGTTGCTCCCACATGAAAATCTGAGCCGCATATAATAAATTCATCATGGAGATTTGTGAAGACGGTAGGAAAGAAATCCTTCCATTTATATATAAAGGCACTAAAGTCATTCTGAAGCAAAATCTCTGATGGAATATAGATACCCCAGCAGTAAACCTCTGCCTATCAAGGTCCACAATTAGCAATGTGAAACAGCTATGAGATAATGGACAAAAATGCACTGATCTTCTGCATTAAACTATTAGTTAATTGCAGAGCCTGAGTCAGCTTGTTTCCAATGTCGAAGTCAGGAATGAACTGGAGGTCAGAGACCATTGGTCCATTGGCAGACTGCGCACAAAATCCATGTCTGAAGGAATAATGTCTTGAGCTGAGGATCCAGATGCACTTTGCATTTGCCCCTTTTCTTTGATGCCACGGTTGACTGAGAAAAAGAATACAGAATTAAATAGCATAGGACTTTCCCCCTTAATTTTACTTCATGCGGATGCTCTAAGTTAATTTCTAGTGCTTAAATGTACTCCGAAGTTTAAAAAAAAATTGCATGATTTTAAATGTCACTGATCATTGGTAATATTTAAAAACTGATCAAAAGCCATTGGAGCACTCTGGCCCATGCAACATCAGGGCTGCTACCAAAAGCCCAGTGGCCCACATTAGCCTGCCGACAGTCATAGCAAAACAGGCCAACCAAGGATTCGACTACACCAAGCATGATCCTGTCCATTGAAGATAGACACAAAATGCTGGAGTAACTCAGCGGGACAGGCAGCATCTCTTGATAGAAGGAATGGGTGACGTTTCAGGTCGAGACCTTTCTTCTTTCTTTGACCCGAAACATCACCCCTTCCTTCGCTCCAGAGATGCTGCCTGTCCCGCTGAGTTACTCCAGCATTTTGTGCCTATCTTTGGTGTAAACCAACATCTGCAGTTCATTCCTCCACACATGATTCTGTCCATTGAGTGCTTATCTAGCTGAGAAAACAGATGAAACCTCCTTTTAACATTGCCTTTATCTAATACTTCTGACAATGTAGCACGCCTGCAGTGCAAAACTTCATATTTTGCTGAAGGCACACTGAGCCAGTAATTTTGCATTCAAGCATATATATATATATATATATATATATAATGACCATGCTGTTATTAGCTTCAGGAGATGATTGGGTAATTCCTGTGTCAGTTAATTCTAGAAACCACAATGCAGTAAAAGATAGATGTCATGTACTTAAATTGGATGGACAAGGAACTGTATATGCTAGTTTACACAAACGGACACAAAGTGCTGGAGTAACTCAACGGGCCAGGCAGCATATCTGGAGAATGTGGATAGGTGACGTATGGGTCGGGACCCTTCTTCAGACCGAAGAAGCATCCCGACCCCGAAACGTCACTGTCCACTTCTCCAGAGATGCTGCCTGACCCACTGAGTCACTCCAGCACTGTGTGTCCTTTTCACAAATTGCATTTTGGTCATCCTCCTCTATAACCCTGTTTTTACTCGGAAGAGGCCAATGTAGATTCTGTGAAGGCTTCTGTTTTCTCTGCCGTTTAAGTAGATTCTGCAGAGAGTAGTGCGTTCGGCAGAACACACCATGGGAACTACACTCATCCCCCTGCAGGACCTATACATCAGGAGGTGCAGATCCAGAGCAAGTAAGATTATGAGGGACCCCTGCCACCCCAGTAACGGACTGTTCCAGATGCTACGGTCAGGAAAACGCCTCCGCTGTCACGCTGTGAAAACGGAGAGGATGAGAAGGAGTTTCTTCCCACAGGCCATCAGGACTGTCAACTTTTATAACTCCAGACACTAAATTTTTGTCTACACTATAGTAACATTAACTTTATTTATATGCTGTAACTGTAATTCTTTTTTGTGCACAATCCGCAGGCATTGCCACTTTCATTTCACTGCACATCGTGTATGTGTATGTGACAAATAAACTTGACTTGACTTGACTTGACTTGTTTTCAGGATAAGCTGAGTTTGCAGTGCAAGTCAATTCAAATCGAGTTTATGTCACATGCACAAGAACAGCAAGTTGCAGGTACAGTGAAAATTTTCCTTCCAGCAGCATCAGAGGCTCATGGACTCAAACGACACTCAAAAGCATAAAGTCTACATAAATTACAAATACACTTTTCTAGCCAGTGGGAAAAAAAAGGCAGTGCAAAAAGACATTTGTGCAAAAACGCACAAAAACTGTTGGTTGTGATCTCAGTCTTACAACCTTTCTGCCACCAAATAACTGGCTGACATGGTGTTGAATTCTGCTTCATGCACCCATCCTAAAATTTGAATAAACTGTTTTAATTATGATGTGTCAAGTCCAGACCTTTCTTCTTTCTTTGACCCGGAATGTCACCCATTCCTTCTCTGCCTCTGAAGGCAGTGGAGGCCAATTCTCTGAATGCATTCAAGGGAGAGCTAGATAGAGCTCTTAAGGATAGCGGAGTCAGGTGGTATGGGGAGAAGGCAGGAATGGGGTACTGATTGAGAATGATCAGCCATGATCACATTGAATGGCGGTGCTGGCTCGAAGGGCCGAATGGCCTCCACCTGCACCTCTTGTCTATTGTCTATTATCTATTGTCTATCCAGAGATGCTGCCTGACCCGCTGAGTTACTCCAGCATTTTGTGTTCAAATTATCCATCCCATTTCTATTCAACCAGAGTAGACAGTCAACTGTATTGGTTTATAGTTTCAAAGCAAATCCAATTGCCACATTTATTAAAGTACACTATTTGAAAATTCAATACATTTCAGAAAGTCATTATATTTTTGAAAGTCTCAATACAAGTGTCTCTTGTATATCCAGCTGTAAACTCCCTGAGAAATGTTTAAACAATAAATAAAAAGAAGAATATATGTATATATAAATCGATATAATTTCCTTAAAAACAAAACATATCTTGACACGAAGGTGATCCTTAGCATTGAAGCTTGTCAGCAGAATTGGAAAGGACATGAAATGCTACTTTATAAGAGGGATGGGGAACATATCCTCAAATATCCTCAAATACATCCTCATAACATATGTACAATGCATGTTTAAGTTATTCAATTTGAAATAACAGAGGTATTCTTTCAATGCATTAACTTCACGTTTAGTGCACAAGATAATGTGATATTTTAACCGATTGCAGTGTAACTTTGCTGAGAAATTCACTAAATCATGCAAAATCAGAAATCACCACAAATTCAGTCTATTTTATCACGTTCTTCAGAAACCTCATCTTAAGAGAATAGACAATAGACAATAGGTGCAGGAGTAGGCCATTCGGCCCTTCGCGCCAGCACCACCATTCAATGTGATCATGGCTGATCATTCTCAATCAGTACCCCATTCCTGCCTTCTCCCCATACCCCCTGACTCCGCTATCTTTAAGAGCTCTATCTAGCTCTCTCCTGAAAGCATCCAGAGAATTGGCCTCCACTGCCTTCTGAGGCAGAGAATTCCACAGATTTACAACTCTCTGACTGAAAACGTTTTTCCTCATCTCCATTCTAAATGACCTACCCCTTATTCTTAAACTGTAGCCCCTGGTTCTGGACTCCCCAACATTGGGAACAAGTTTCCTGCCTCTAACGTGTCCAATCCCTTAATAATCTTATATGTTTCAACAAGATCCCCTCTCATCTTTTTAAATTCCAATGTATACAAGCCTAGTCGCTCCAGTCTTTCAACATACGACAGTCCCGCCATTCCGGGAATTAACCTAGTGAACCGTTGCTGCACGCCCTCAATAGCAAGAATATCCTTCCTCAAATTTGGAGACCAAAACTGCACACAGTACTCCAGGTGCGGTCACACTATGGCCCTGTACAACTGCAGAAGGACCTCTTTGCTCCTATACTCAACTCCTCTTGTTATGAAGGCCAACATTCCATTGGCTTTCTTCACTGCCTGCTGTACCCGCATGTTTCCTTTCAGTGACTAATGCACTAGGACACCCAGATCTCGTAGTACGTCCCCTTTTCCTAACTTGACACCATTCAGATAATAATCTGCCTTCCTATTCTTACCACCAACCTCACATTTATCCACATTAAACTGCATCTGCCATGCATCTGCCCACTCACACATCCTGTCCAAGTCACCCTGCAACCTCATAGCATATTCTTCACAGTTCACACTGCCACCCAGCTTTGTGTCATCTGCAAATTTGCTAATGTCACTTTTAATCCCTTCATCCAAGTCATTAATATATATTGTAAATAGCAGCGGTCCCAGCACCGAGCCTTGCGGTACCCCACTAGTCACTGCCTGCCATTCTGAAAGGGACCCATTTATCCCCACTCTTTGCTTTCTGACTGCCAATCAATTTTCTATCCATGTCAGTACCCTACCCCCAATACCATGTGTTCTAATTATGCCCACTAATCTCCTATGTGGGCAAAATTAGAGCACATGGTATTTGCCCACTAATTCTCCTATCTCCTATATCTTTAAGAATGGACTCTAAAATCTTACCAACCACTAACGTCAGGCTAACCGACCCCTCTTTTGCCTTGCTCCCTTCTTGTACAGCGGAGTAACATTTGCAATTTTCCAGTCCCCCGAGACCACTCTTCAATAGTAATTCTTGAAAGATCACTACTAATGCCTCCGTAATCTCTTTCAGAACCCTGGGGTGTAGTCCATCTGATCCAGGTGACTTATCCACTTTCAGTCCTTTCACCTTCTCCTTCAGAAGAGCATCTCAGCAATCTTCTGCCCCCTGACCCTCTTGAATTTCGGACATCAGTCTGAAGAAGAAGGGTCTCGACCCAAAACGTCACCTATCCATGTTCTCTGGCGATGCTGCCCGACCTGTCGAGTTACTCCATCACTTGGTGTCCTTTTATGTATTAACCAGCATCTGCTGTTCTTTGTTTTTAAAAGTTTATCAATTGCAATTTTGAAATTCTTATTTCCTCGACTCAAGTGGTTTTTGTGACTCAGCGTTCTAATTTCCATTCCCTGTTGTGTGAAGAACATAAATAAATGTTTAATGCGAATCAAGATGTGAAAATTAATGTCAGCAATGAGATCTTTTGAAAACAGAGCTTGACTTTATCAGTTCCAAATTATTATTAGAACAGTGAAGAAATGAGGATTCAGCCTCTCTGAGAAAACCTTTTAAATAGAAACATCGAAAATAGGTGCAGGAGTAGGCCATTTGGCCCTTCAAGCCAGCACCGCCATTCAATATGATCATGGCTGATCATCTAAAATCAGTACCCCGTTCCTGCTTTTTCCCCCCATATCCCTTGATTCCTTTAGCCCTCAGAGCTAAATCTAACTCTCTCTTGAAAACATCCAGTGAATTGGCCTCCACTGCCTTCTGTGGCAGAGAATTCAACAGATAAATTCAGTATATCATACTCTAGAAACCCCTGACTTCTGGATTTGTAATAACTAGTAAAACTTGAGAAGTAGTGAAATTTTAGAGCACTGTATTCTTGCTTGTAAGCAACATGTGGAATAGAAATGCTTCTGTTAATAGTACCCGGAAAGGGGAGGACAAACAGCTGGTGGTGATGGTACATGCTAGGGAATAAATTAGAAAGTAGAATCTCAAAGGTAGTTATCTGTATTACTCCCAGGTAGAAACAAAATGCTGGAGTAACTCAACGGGTCAGGCAGCATCTCGGGAGAGAAGGAATGGGTGACGTTTCGGGTCGAGACCCAGCTTCAGACTGATGTCAGGGGAGGGGGCGGGACAGAGATGGGATGTAGTGGGAGACAGGAAGACTAATGGGAGAACTGGGAATGGGGAGGGGATAGAGAGGGAAAGTAGGGACTACCTGACTTCTCTAACTTCAGGTAGTCCTTGCTTTCCCTCTCTATCCCCTCCCCTTCCCAGATCTCCCACTAGTCTTCCTGTCTCCCACTGCATCCTAGCTTTGTCCTGCCCCCTCCCTTGACATCAGTCTGAAGAAGGGTCTTGACCCGAAACGTGCAGCGTAGGTTTACTAGGTTAATTCCCGGAATGGCGGGACTATCATACGTTGAAAGACTGGAGCGACTAGGCTTGTATACACTGGAATTTAGAAGGATGAGAGGAGATCTTATCGAAACGTATAAGATTATTAAGGGGTTGGACACGTTAGAGGCAGGAAACATGTTCCCAATGTTGGGGGAGTCCAGAACCAGGGGCCACAGTTTAAGAGTAAGGGGTAGGCCATTTAGAACTGAGATGAGGAAAAACTTTTTCAGTCAGAGAGTTGTGAATCTGTGGAATTCTCTGCCTCAGAAGGCAGTGGAAGCCAATTCTCTGAATGCATTCAAGAGAGAGCTGGATAGAGCTCTTAAGGATAGCGGAGTCAGGGGGTATGGAGAGAAGGCAGGAACGGGGTACTGATTGAGAATGATCAGCCATGATCACATTGAATGGCGGTGCTGGCTCGAAGGGCCGAATGGCCTCCTCCTGCACCTATTGACTATTGTCTATTGTGTCTACCTTCGATTTAAACCAGCATCTGCAGTTTTTTTCCCCCATGTATTGCTCCCAGTGTCGCCTGCTCTTGAGTTTACAAACAGAATGGACCAGATGTGTAGGAAGGAACTGCAGATGCTGGTTTAAACCAAAGATAAGACACCAAAAGCTACAGTAACTCAGCGGGTCAGACAGCATCTCTGGAGAAAAGGAATAGGCGACGCCTCGAATCGAGACCCTTTCTCAGACTCTCTGCTGAGTCACTCCAGTGTTTTGTGTCTTTCTTTGGACCAAATGTGTGTGTGGTTGGGGAGATAGTGGAGAGGGGGAGATATGGGTTCCTGGAACACTGGAACCATTTGTGTAGAAGCAGGGACCTGTGCAGACCGGACCTCTTACACCCAGCAGTCTCGGAACCTATGCCCTAATGGGGATATAAGGAACTGTGGGTGCTGGACTCCAGAGATACACATGAAGTGCTGCAGCAACCCAGTGGGTCAGGCAGCATTTGTGGAGGGAATGGATTCCATTCCCATACCGACCTTTCTTACCTGGGACTCCTTCATTGCCAGAGTCAGGTCAGACTCAAACTGGAGGAATAGCGCCTCATATTCCGCTTGGGTAGCTTACACCCAACGGTATGAACATTGAATTCATAGTCAGAGAAAGTCATAGAGAGTGGAAACAGGCCCTTAAGTCCAACTTGCCCACGCTGGCCAACATGTCCCATCAACACTAGTCCCATCTTCATGCATTTGGCCCATATCCCTCTAAACCTGTCCTATCCATGCACCTAAAATTCTCAAATTTTGGATACCATGACTCTTTTCGTCATATCTCTTCCCTGTTCCCTCCCCTCACACCATGCACACCCATTCAACCCCCCCTCCCTCTTCTCCTGTATCAATCTATCAATTGGCAGTCTTTGTCCAGTCCCCATCTCTTTTCCAGCTTTCTCCTCTATCCTACAATACTACAATCAGTCTGAAGAAGGGTCGTGACCCGAAGCATCGTCCATCCATTTGCTCCAGGGATGCTGCCTGACCCACTGAGTTACTCCCGCACTTTGTGATTTGCCCTAACGGGGATAGATACTACTGTTGTTGAGAAGTGTTTTAATTAGAGTGGTAGGAGAATGAAAACACAGAGAGAGAGAGAGAGAGAGACTGCAGAAAAACAAGGACAGAAATGAAAGAACAAAAGAATGCAAAAGAAGAAAGCAGGAAAATCAAGGATGGGAGGTAAACAGTACACAGGTCATTAGACAGGAGAGCAGAGGAACAAGCCCTGTAGCCATTGATGTTTGTGCTGCACACGTGCCTGCACATGGTCGACATCCCTCCATTCCCTGTCTAAATGCTTCTTATGTTTTGCAATTGAATCTGCCTCCTCCACTTTCCCTGGTTTGCAATTCTGTCATTTGCCACTCTCCGTGTAATAACCAGCCTCATAAATCTCCTTTTGACTTCCCTCTCCTAACTTAAATGATAAATGATAAATGATAAATGATATTTGACTCTGCATTAAAATTTGATAAGCAAGTCAACGCTGTGGTAAAAGCCAGCTTCTTCCAACTTCGAACCATAGCTAAAATCAAACCTTTCCTCCAATTCGACGACACAGAAAAAATCATTCACGCTTTCATTTCCTCCCGCCTAGACTACTGCAACTCCCTATACACTGGGATCAGCCAATCTTCCCTGTCCCGCCTGCAACTGGTCCAAAACGCCGCAGCGAGACTCCTGACGGATACCCGTAAAAGGGACCACATCACACCGATTCTGGCCTCTCTCCACTGGCTCCCTGTACGGTACAGAATCAACTTCAAGCTCCTCCTATTCACGTATAAAGCCCTAAATGGACATTCCCCCCCCTACATCAAAAAATTTCTAACCCCCCTCTCTATCTCCAGGTCCCTCAGGTCGGCCGACTTGGGGCTACTCACTATCCCGCGGTCTAGGCTTAAGCTCAGGGGTGACCGCGCTT
This sequence comes from Rhinoraja longicauda, assembly GCF_053455715.1. Taxonomy (NCBI): domain Eukaryota; kingdom Metazoa; phylum Chordata; class Chondrichthyes; order Rajiformes; family Arhynchobatidae; genus Rhinoraja; species Rhinoraja longicauda. The sequence continues at coordinate 84,046,471 of NC_135956.1, forward strand.
TTGCGGTTGCAGCTCCTAGACTGTGGAACAGCATCCCTCTCCCCATCAGAACTGCCCCCTCCATCGACTCCTTTCAGTCCAGGCTCAAAACCTATTTCTACTCCCTAGCGTTTGAGGCTCATTGAGGAGGCGCTGTGAACTGTTTGCGTGCTACTGTATGTTTCTTTTTTTCTTCCTTAGTACCTAATCAGATGTACAGCACTTTGGTCAACGTGGGTTGTTTTTAAATGTGCTATACAAATAAAATTGACTTGACTTGACTTGACTTAAAGCTTTGCCCCCTCGTATTTGACAACTCCAATCTGGAAAAACTCTAATTATCCACCCTGTCTACTAATAATTTTACGTACTTCTGTCCAGGGCTTTTTTTAAGACAAAGAAGGTGATGGTTCACCTACTGGCCATCCTGTCACAAGAAAAGCACTGCTTCTAATACGTCACCTCTCAGCCTCCAACACTCGAGAGAAAACAATCCAAGTTTGCCCAACTTCTTCATGTAGCACTCTTCGATCAAGTCAACATCCTAGCAGAACGCGATGCCAGGGTTGGTGGTTGAGATAGACAATAGACAATAGGTGCAGGAGGAGGCCATTTGGCCCTTCGAGCCAGCACCACCATTCAATGTGATCATGGCTGATCATTCTCAGTCAGTACCCCGTTCCTGCCTTCTCCCCATACCCCCTGACTCCGCTATCCTTAAGAGCTCTATCTAGCTCTCTCTTGAATGTATTCAGAGAATTGGCCTCCACTGCCTTCTGAGGCCGAGAATTCCACAGATTCACAACTCTGACTGAAAAAGTTTTTCCTCATCTCCGTTCTAAATGGCCAACCCCTTATTCTTAAACTGTGGCCCCTTGTTCTGGACTCCCCCAACATTGGGAACATTTTTCCTGCCTCTAACGTGTCCAACCCCTTAATAATCTTATACGTTTCGTTAAGATCTCCTCTCATCCTTCTAAATTCCAGATAAAATATAGATATAATGGTGGGATTTAAAAGCTTTTGGATAGGCATATGGATACACAAGAAATGGAGGAATATGGATAATGCGCAGGTAGATAAGCGATGGTCTTGGCATCATGCTCGCCACAGATATTGTGGGCTGAAGGACCTGTTCTTGTGCTGTACTGTTCTATGTTCTAAATTGAAGCGAGAACATACGATCTGATAACCATTAGGGAGGCAGGTTTGTAAGGGGATGAAAATTGCAAACTTAATATTCAGAGATATTTGTCTTTTAGGAAGGACAGATGGAAAGCAACGATGGTGGGAGAGCAATGTTAATTAGAGATAAAGTAAGTACAATCCTGAGAAATAAACAGAAGATGCAGAATCCGTTTGAGTGCAAGTTAAAAACAGCAAGGTAAATGGGAAAGAATATAAAATCGCAAATAATGGGGGGTATGAAAACTGTATAATAACTGTGAGTCTTCAATCCTTATGTTGATTGGATTATTCAAATTAGGATATCTTACTGCAAAGTTTAAATTACACAACAATTTAAGTCCAACAAGTAATTTAATTGGAGATGATTCACAGTATTTTCACTAGGATGATATAAGAAAATAACTGCAGATGCTGGTACAAATCGAAGGTATTTATTCACAAAATGCTCGAGTAAATCAGCAGGTCAGGCAGCATCTCGGGAGAGAAGGAAAGGGTGACGTTTCGGGTCGAGACCCTTCAGTCTGAAGAAGGGTCTCGACCCGAAACGGCACCCATTCCTTCTCTCCTGAGATGCTGCCTGACCTGCTGAGTTACTCCAGCATTTTGTGAATAAATACCTTCACTAGGATGATCCCAGGTATGGATTGAGTGTCTTATTTAGAAAAGGTTACACAAATTTGGACCGACTGGAGTTTGGAGGAATGAGAGGCAATCTTGTTGAAATATGTAAGATTCTTAAGGGGGGGGGGGGATACGGTAAATGCTGAGAGGATGTTTTCTCTCGTCAGAGAGCCCTCAACTACGATATGATATGATAAAACTTTATTCATGCCGGGCGGGAAATTGGTGTGCCAACAGTCACAACACACATGGTACACAAGAACTTGGAATGAACAGTGAAAGCAAAAAGAAAAAGACAAGCGACTGTTGTGTGGCTGCCTTGTGAACAATGCCTTCACCGGGACAAATGAACAAACAAACACAGACTTATCCCATGGCAGAGGATTCTAAACTATAGACAATAGACAATAGACAATAGGTGCAGGAGGAGGCCATTCGGCCCTTCGAGCCAGCACCGCCAATCAATGTAACAACTAGAGTGCCCCCCCCATGCCGGGTCCCCATTGTCTTCCCTTTCCCACTCACACTCATCGACCACGAGGCCCCACCACCACCGAGGCTCCCGTTGCCGCCGAGGCCCACACGGCCGCCGATACTCCCGTTGCTGTCAAGGCTCCTGCCGCCACCGGGGCCCCACAGCCGCTGAGGGAGCCACCGCCACCGCTGAGGCTCCTTCGGCCCAGACAGGCCTCGCCGTCAGGCTTGACCGCAGTCCCCTGGGAGGCCTGTGGGGCGAGTCGGGCCTTCCGGTCTTTGGTTGTCGTTCTGGTCAGCGAGATGAGGAAGAATCATTCCTCACAAATGGTTGTATTAGGGATCTCTTCCCAAGTCGACCAACGGCGTAAATTGAGAAATCCATCAACCTCAACCAATCAGTCAGGGAATAATGGGTTGTGGGGAAAAGGCATAAAAGGGCATGAATGGAGGTTGAGGAATATTGGAAGAGCCCCAACCAGACTGAATGGTGAAGCAGGTTCAAGAGGCTGAAAGGCCTACTCTGTTCCAACCCTTTACGGTCTGAACTCTCAGATATATCATCCATCTTCAAAATGGAGGCTTATTTCATCCATCTATTTTTCCCAGGCAACAATATAATTAGCTTACTTAATTTCAAATAAAAAAATTAATATATCTAAAAGGTTTTCCATGGTTTTCTGATAACATGGATATTCTATGGAAACAGATGTTATTCTGGTTTAAGAAAACTATATAATTTTGGCTCCTTCTTGGAAACTGAACATTCTTAAAATTGTTTAGAGTCAGATGCACCAAGCATTTATTCTATGGGGTTGTGTCAGCTGACAGCCAAAGCTTCCCCGAACAAGCTTCCTCTCTCCAAAGCAAATATACTAGTATCCTCCCTTCTGTACAATTCATCCAGAAACATTATAGTACTTGGGGAAATTCGGCGGGACAGGCAGCATCTTGTTCCCAATGTTGGGGGAGTCCAGAACAAGGGGCCACAGTTTAAGAATAAGGGGTAGGCCATTTAGAACTGAGATGAGGAAAAACTTTTTCAGTCAGAGAGTTGTGAATCTGTGGAATTCTCTGCCTCAGAAGGCAGTGGAGGCCAATTCTCTGAATGCATTCAAGAGAGAGCTAGATAGAGCTCTTAAGGATAGCGGAGTCAGGGGGTATGGGGAGAAGGCAGGAACGGGGTACTGATTGAGAATGATCAGCCACGATCACATTGAATGGTGGTGCTGGCTCGAAGGGCCGAATGGCCTACTCCTGCACCTATTGTCTATTGTCTATTGTCTATTGTCTCTCTCTGGAGAGAAGGCCTTTGGACTAAAGAAGGGTCTTCAGACTGACGAAGGGTCTCGACCCAAAACGTCACCCATTCCTTCTCTCCAGAGATGCTGCCTGTCCTGCTGAGTTACTTCAGCATTTTGTGTCTATCTACAATTTAAACCAGCACTTGCAGTTCCTTCCTACAAAATTATAGTACTTAGCCTTGGTTATAAAGACTATCAATACATTTATGCTTAATCCTGTTGGCAACAACTAACTGGCTGCCATGTTTCCTTTTTCACAATAATAACTGCACATCTCAGAAAGATTGTAAAAAGCATTATACAAATGGAATCAATTCTTCTTAGGTGGTGAATCTGTGGAATTCATAGAAGCCACTGAAGGCTGTAAAGGCCAAGTCAGTAGATATTTTTAAGGCAGAGATAGATAGATTTTTGATTAGTACAGGTGTCAGAGGTTTTGGGGAGAAGGCAGGAGAATGGGGTTAGGAGGGAGAGATAGATCAGCCATGATTGAATGGCGGAGTAGACTTGATGGGCTGAATGGCCTAATTCTATCCCCATCACCTATGATGTTATGACCTTAGAGTAGGCAAGTCTTTGCTGTGAACAATGTTAGCTCTTCGATATTTAAAGATTAAAATATTTTTTGTCAGGACCAGATTGTTTTGGAAATCTCAGTGGTTGATGCATTTCATCTGGCTACTTCAGATTAGCACTGGAGTCAGATTTTTATTGACTTGCTGAAGAGCACTATCTCCTGAACATTGCCAATTAGTGGTAATCTTTTTCACAGCAAGAATTCCCTGGTTAGCAGTCATCTTTCACTAGATTTGATGCTCTTGAAAGGGTCATTCAGCTCATCTAGAAGCAGCAGACATTTGTAATGGACTATCATGAGCAAGGATATCAGCAAACAATGATTTTGATTGATATCGGGAAATGCATCAAAGGCTGCCAGCATTACCAAAGCTGATGTCAACCTTCAGAATCTCATTTAGAGCTAAGTAGCTGTAATATTTATTTAAATTGTGGTTATATCCATCCTGCTAGGATTACATGTTTCAGGAAATGTTATGTTTGGATATTGCCTTGATACAGACCTTGATAAAGCCACTTTCATGATAGACAATAGACAATAGGTGCAGGAGGAGGCCATTCGGCCCTTCGAGCCAGCACCGCCATTCAATGTGATCATGGCTGATCATTCTCAATCAGTACCCCGTTCCTGCCTTCTCCCCATACCCCCTGACTCCGCTATCCTTAAGAGCTCTATCCAGCTCTCTCTTGAATGCATTCAGAGAATTGGCCTCCGCTGTCTTCTGAGGCAGAGAATTCCACAGATTTACAACTCTCTGACTGAAAAAGATTTTCCTCATCTCAGTTCTAAATGGCCTACCCCTTATTCTTAAACTGTGGCCCCTTGTTCTGGACTCCCCCAACACCGGGAACATGTTTCCTGCCTCTAACGTGTCCAACCCCTTAATAATCTTATACGTTTTGATAAGATCCCCTTTCATCCTTCTAAATTCCAGTGAATACAAGCCTAGTCGCTCCAGTCTTTCAACATATGACAGTCCCGCCATTCCAGGAATCAACCTAGTAAACCTACGCTGCATGCCCTCAATAGCAAGAATATCCTTCCTCAAATTTGGAGACCAAAACTGCACACAGTACTGCAGGTGCGGTCTCACCAGGGCCCTGTACAACTGCAGAAGGACCTCTTTGCTCCTATACTCAACTCCTCTTGTTATGAAGGACCATGATGGTCCTGTGGGAAATGGTTCTGCTGATACTGTGGAACAAAATGTTCTGACAGTGGTGTTCAGCCTCTGTGTTCGTCTATTAAGATTCAGATGCAAAATGATATTTCCAAACGTCGATTAGAATAGACTCAGTAAAAATGAAATTCAAAAGAAGCTGTTCAACATAACTAATGGCTGGAGCCTGCATGTAGGAAAGGACAATGAGCTTCGAGTGTATTAACAGGCTAAACAATAAAACAAATGCATTTTAATTCTAGCAACCTTCTACAATACTCAATAGATTTGAAAAGATTGTATTACAGTCAATAAGCATTTGGAAAAGATGACATCACTCTGGCCTCATGAATAATGGACAGAAACGAATAATCGCCAGCAATATATTAAAAAAAACATATTAAAGCAAACTAAAATCAACCAATACTCTGACATTTATTAAATTCAGGATTTGACCTTTGTTGACAAGATCAACATTTATTGTACATCCCTAATTGCCTTGAGAAGATTGTAATGAGGTGGACACAAAATGCTGGAGTAACTCAGCGGGACAGGCAGCATCTCTGGAGAGAAGGAATGGGTGACGTTTCGGGTCGAGGACCTTCTTCAGATGAGGTATCTCCTTGAACCACTGCTTTCCCTCTGGTGATGGGATTCCCACACTGGTGTTGGGGATGGAGTTCCAGGAGTTAGATCCAGCAACAATGAAGAGTTTAACCACAACCAGAGAGCAGTTTTGAACCACTATCTACGTCATTGGTGACCCTTGGTTTATCCTCGATTGGACTTTGCTGGCTTTACCTTGCACTAAACGTTATTCCCTTATCATGTGCCTATACACTGCATATGGCTCGATTGTTTCGTCTTTCCGCTGACTGGTTAGCACGCAACAAATGCTTTTTACTGTACCTCGATACACGTGACAATAAACTGAACTGAAACGCCAATAGGGATGGGGGTGACTTCATGGTGCTTGAGTTTGGTACCAGCTAAGAGGCACCAGTTTCATTATTTTTTCGTTTAAATGTAGCAATATTGGTACAACTGAATCACTTCCTCAGCGATTTCAGAAGCTACTTTAGAGTCAACCACATGGTGCGGGTTGCAGTTACATGAGGTGAGGACCAGGTAAGGATGGCACATTTTCATACATACATACACCTACAGTTTGTTGACCCCACCGAGCTTGCAGCCCAATAGTATGAAAGTTGAAGTATCCAATTTTAGATAACTACATAACCCTCCCCCTCTCCCTTCTTCCCACATTGGGAACAACCCCCCCCACCTTCCCCCCCCCACCCACCTTCCCCCCCTCCCCACCTTCCCCCCCCTCCACCTTCCCCCCCTTCCACCTTCCCCCCCCTCCCCCCACCTCCCCCCCACCTCACCTTCCACCCCACCTTTTCCCCCTCACCTTCTCCCCCCTTCCCCCCCACCTCCCCCCCCAACCTTCCCCCCCCACCTTCCCCCCCCACCCCCCCCCCCCCCAACCGTGCCCAACTTGGACTTGCACCCATTTCTCCCCTTCCACCTACATTCCTTCTTCTAGTCTCACAATTTGAAACTCTTCAATCATTTTGTCTCACACCTTCTGGATATTCATCTCTGGCATTTGTCCAGACATCTGCCTATCAAAAACCCCTCCTCACCTGTATCAACCTATTACTTATCAGGCCTTGTTCTGTCCCTCCACTATCTAGCACCTGGAGTACTGTGTGCAGCTTTGGTCTCCAAATTTGAGGAAGGATATTCTTGCTATTGAGGGCGTGCAGCGTAGGTTTACTAGGTTAATTCCCGAAATGGCGGGACCGTCGTATGTTGAAAGGCTGGAGCGACTAGGCTTGTATACACTGGAATTTAGAAGGATGAGAGGGGATCTTATCGAAACGTATAAGATTATTAAGGGGTTGGACACGTTAGAGGCAGGAAACATGTTCCCAATGTTGGGGGAGTCCAGAACCAGGGGCCACAGTTTAAGAATAAGGGGTAGGCCATTTACAACAGAGATGAGGAAAAACTTTTTCAGTCAGAGAGCTGTAAATCTGTGGAATTCTCTGCCTCAGAAGGCAGTGGAGGCCAATTCTCTGAATGCATTCAAGAGAGAGCTAGATAGAGGTCTTAAGGATAGCGGAATCAGGGGGTATGGGGAGGAGGCAGGAACGGGGTACTGATTGAGAATGATCAGCCATGATCACATTGAATGGTGGTGCTGGCTCGAAGGGCCGAATGGCCTCCTCCTGCACCTATTGTCTATTGTCGATTATCTAGCCTTCTTTCCTCTCCCCCACAATCAATCTGGAGAAGGATCCTGATCTGAAACGTCCCCTCCCCATGTTCATCAGAAATTGCTGCCTGACCCGCTGAGTTACCTCAGGAGTCTGTGTCTCCTTTTTACCATCAGTGATTCTGTGTGCCTTCACATGCTAAACACTTGCAGTCTTCATTGAGACAGTTCACATGAAATCAGTAAACTGATGTGAACTTCAACACTTCACACGAGTCTCATTGTGGAAAAGTAAATGAGATGTAACCGAGTTTTTAAAATGACAACATTATTGCAGGATACAAGATCCCTGACCATAGCGCAAATCAGAAAAGAGAATATCCATGTTGCCTACTGCTGTATGAATAGCCTTCTCCGAGGTCTACAACTAGCACAAACCACACACCACAAAGACAAATAGGCAATTATTTGTTGGTGTTTATTTACATGCTCTGAATACTAGTTCAACATAACCCACCGCTGCCACCATGTTGTACTTTGTGGTCCGGTATCTGTTGTACCTTTGTTATGACTCTGGATGGACCACAAGTACACGGTAGCGCAGCGGTAGAGTTGCTGCTTTACAGCGAATGCAGCGCCGGAGACTCAGGTTCGATCCTGACTACGGGTGCTGCACTGTAAGGAGTTTGTACGTTCTCCCCGTGACCTGCGTGGGTTTTCTCCGAGATCTTCGGTTTCCTCCCGCACTCCAAAGACGTACAGGTATGTAGGTTAATTGGCTGGGTAAATGTAAAAATTGTCCCTAGTGGGTGTAGGATAGTGTTAATGTACGGGAATCGCTGGGCGGCACGGACTTGGTGGGCCGAAAAGGCCTGTTTCCGGCTGTATATATATGATATGATAAGTACACGTGTTTAAAAGGTTATAATGCTGGAGCTTCAATCCAGGCTGTTTATTCCATGGCCACCTGGAACCAGAGTGACCACCTAATCACCTCATTCTCTTATATACATGTTACTACACAGGCAAACAAAGTAGTCCTTGTGACACGACAAAGTAGTCCCTGCAATATCACAACACCTATGACCACATGGATTTTCTCCGGATGCTCCACTTACGTCCCACACTGCAAAAACGTTTTTGGTAAGTTATAAAATTTTCCCCAGTGTTAGTGTATTGGGTGATTGCTGGTCAACACGGACTCGGTGGGCCGAAGGGCCTATTTCCACGCTGCATTTCTAAAGTCTAACGTAAAGCCTGAAGTTCCACGCTACCAGGTTTGGGGATAGCTATTTTGCTGCAACCAACAGGTTCTTAAACCAACTTACACAACCCTAATCCTACCTCAGTACCGAATACTAAGGACCACATCTTGCACTACAAATCGGCTTTGAAGAATTGTTTCAAAGTGTTGGTTTCATTAATATTTTGAGGAGAGGAACTATTTTCATTCATTAAAATCAATTGAAAGCAAGGCAATGATGTTTGATTCGTACTAGTATGTTATTTAGTAAAGTTCGGGACAGGTGGTGGGATCAAGCTATCTCTACTGCTAACACATACAGTATCACTCAATGCCCTTATGCATACCAACTAGCAAATAAATTCCCGTTCAATCTCCCAGTAAATGCTGGTGCATAATTCAGTCATCTTTGCAATTTTAACAAGAGCAATATAATTGACACTGCTCTCCCTTGTTTTAATGAAAGTGGTCCCTTGGGTCCTGAGTTGCCCCTCAAATAGGTTTACAAACCCAATATATACTAATTGGAATACCAGGAAAAGGAGTCATTGGAAAGGAAATGGTTTTTTTTAATGGGCGCATTGGAAGATTTGAAATGAGTGGGGTTGTTTTATGTGACATCTTTAACTGGATAATTGCACATTAAAAGGCAAAGTTCAGCTATGAAAATACAGGTTGGAGAGTTTGCGGAAGACACATATTTCACACAGAAAGGAATCGCTGTCTGAATCGCTCTCTAAACCCAAAGCCACAGGTAACCTGGGAGAAATGTCATAAATAAGATTGAAAACACTGTTATGTCTTCTGAGGGAGTGATGTTATAGAGATTTACAATCACTACGACTGCGTTACCTTCTTGGTACCAAACGATCAGAACAACTGCATTAAGTAGTCATCACTTAAGCTTGTACTCGCTGGAATTTAGAAGACTGAGGGGGGATCTTATAGAAACATATAAAATTCTTAAGGGGTTGGAGAGGCTAGATGCGAGAAGATTGTTCCCGATGTTGGGGGAGTCCAGAACCAGGGGTCACAGCTTAAGGATAAGGGGGAAGTCTTTTAGGACCGAGATGAGAAAACATTTCTTCACACAGAGAGTGGTGAGTCTGTGGAATTCTCTGCCACAGAAGGTAGTTGAGGCCAGTTCATTGGCTATATTTAAGAGGGAGTTAGATGTGGCCCTTGTGGCTAGAGGGATCAGGGGGTATGGAGAGAAGGCAGGTACAGGTTACTGAGCTGGATGATCAGCCATGATCATATTGAATGGCGGTGCGTACAGGCTCGAAGGGCCGAATGGCCTACTCCTGCACCTATTTTCTATGTTTCTATGTTTCTATGTACTTCGCTGACACTCTATGCTTAATTGGAAAATAGGGCGTGTCACCTAGCAATTTCAGTGACTAGAATCGCAAAATTGTTGATCCGGAACCTAGGACAAAGAAAAACGTTATTTGCATCTGATTCATAGTCCCAAAGCTTCTGTGTGCATTTGCATGTTATGAAAAAATTAAAACTTGATAAATTAAATCTATGCTTGAACCAGGAGAGATTTTTGACCTCACTCCCTTTATATGCAGGTCGAACAGCATCGCACATAAAAAATAACAAGTGCAAGACATTTAAAGGATTAAAAATCCTCACATGCACTAATTCTTGAAGATGACTAAAATATTATACAGGTTTTCTTACCTTGCAAGTCTTTTCTTTTCATCTGCTTAGTTTCAGAAAGCTAAGCTCTAAGCATCACATTTAAGGCTTGTGAAGGATGGCTTCCCACAAAAAAAACGTCCTGTGCAAATCCTGGCGAAAAATGTATGTAGTCCACATCAGTTAAACTATTTAAATTTGGCTTCTCAATAATTTAGTTCAGGGATAGAGCTAGTCACTAACCTAGCAACCTTTTTAAACTTGTGGATTACCATCATCTGCATTTCTGATTTACTGCTCCCATGTTTAACATAAGTCTTTATTGTTTTTCTCAGATTGTATTGATAGAGTAACTCAATGGCTTTAAGTGGGGTTTTAGATATTAAACACCTGATGAGTCTCAGTGGGAGATCAAGTCACGAATAATTCTCTTTGCTGAGATCATTCCTCTTTCTCATTTGAATGAAATCACGAACAGCACAATAATTTGTTGGTTATACATACTAATTCAGGTTCTTTCGCGAAATAGACTCTTAAATATGACAGACGTCATGGAATATGAATATGGGCCAATGCATTCAAATTGAGGAAACTTGTATGTCTACAATTCTTAAGCTCACAGAGTAGTGTTACGGCTTGGAAGTCATTACTGATGAATCAATATAACTGTGCAAGTAAGGTTTTAAGACGTATCGATAAGGCCGCATCAACTTACTTAGCTCCTTCAAAATCAATCTCATTTACTTTGCAGTGCCTTGATTTGTATGGTTACATTATCCATTATACTGTCCTTTCCCAAAGACACTAGGCCACGTAATTTTCCTACCGTCCTCTCAGGCCTTAATCTTTCCCTGGTTACCCACTTGCCTTAAAGTTCCTCGGGATTTTCTTTAATCACGTCTTCCAGTGATATATTATGTTCCCATTTCGCCCTCCCAATTATTATAGGTGTCCTCCGATGTTATGTTAGGCCACCTGTATTTAGTTCTCTATATCTGCCATATGTTTTCTTTTCTCATTATTCAATTCTTGGTATCATTTGACACCCTGGGTTCTTTAGACATGGATGTCCTTATCTTGAAACTAGTCAAAGTTCTGCAACTAGACACAAAAAGCTGGAGTAGCTCAGCGGTACAGGCAGCAGCATCTCTGGGCAGAAGGAAAGGCTGACATTTCGGGTTGAGACCCTTCTTCAGACTGATCAGGGTTGTCCATTCTGTTTACCAGAGAGAGATTCTCACGGTTCTCCCCCAGCTGCTTTTACCTATGCCCTCTCCGTCATCAAGGGACCCAAACCATCCATTCTCCATGATGAAGCAATTCTTATCATTGTTTGCCGGACTTTTTTGTTGTTTGTTATGGTGTTTACAGAGAATTCTGTTTACATACCTGTTGTGCTGCTGCAAGAGAGAATTGTCATTGTTCCATTTTAGGGCACATAAAAATAAACCACTCTTGACTCTCTTATTCCATTTTTGTGTTCTGCATTTTGGTGCCCACAGTATGGACTTCTCTATGTCAGAAGAAGCAAACACAGAATAGGTGACCACTTTGTAGAACACCTGCATTTAGTAGACAAAATGGAATCAGAGCATCCTGTCTCCTGTAACAGTAAATTATTCAGCCCACTTCTCCTCTGACCTTTGTCTTTGACTTTACTTTGCTCCATTGCAAGTTTGAAGAACAGTACTGAATCTTCCTGCTGGATATAGACAATAGACAATAGACAATAGACAGTAGATGCAGGAGGAGGCCATTCGGCCCTTCGAGCCAGCACCACCATTCAATGTGATCATGGCTGAACATTCTCAATCAGTACCCCGTTCCTGCCTTCTCCCCATACCCCCTGACTCCGCTATCCTTAAGAGCTCTATCTAGCTCTCTCTTGAATGCATTCAGAGAATTGGCCTCCACTGTCTTCTGAGGCAGAGAATTCCACAGATTTACAACTCTCTGACTGAAAAAGTTTTTCCTCATCTCCATTCTAAATGGCCTTATTCTTAAACTGTGGCCCCTTGTTCTGGACTCCCCCAACATTGGGAACATGTTTCCTGCCTCTAACATGACCAACCCCTTAATAATCTTATACTTTTCAATAAGATCTCCTTTCAATCCACTACCCTCCAATCCACAGCTACCCTCCAATCCACAGGAACTGATCCTGAATCTATAGAACATTGGAAAATGATCACCAATGTGTCCACAATTTCTAGAGCCACCTTCTTAAGTACCCTGGGATGCAGACCATCAGGCCCTGGGGATTTATCAGCCTTCAGTCCCATAAGTCTACCCAACACCATTTCCTGCCTAATGTGAATCTTCTTCAGTTCCTCCGTCACCCTAGGATCTCTGACCACTAGAACATCTGAGAGATTGTTTGTATCTTCCTTAGTGAAGACAGATCCAAAGTACCAGTTCAACTCATCTGCCATTTCCTTGTTCACCATAATAAATTCCCCTGCTTCTGTCTTCAAGGGACCCACATTTGCCTTGACTATTTTTTTCCTCTTCACATACCTAAAAAAGCTTTTACTATCCTCCTTTATATTATTGGCTAGTTTACCCTCGTACCTCATCTTTTCTCCCCGTATTGCCTTTTTAGTTATCTTCTGTTGCTCTTTAAAAGAGTCCCAATCCTCTGGCTTCCCACTCTGCTTTGCTATGTTATACTTCTTCCCTTTTATTTTTATGCTGTCCTTGACTTCCCTTGTCAGCCACCGGTGCTTCTTACTCCCCTTAGAATCTTTCCTCCTCTTTGGGATAAGTTGATCCTGCAACTTCTGCATTATTCCCAGGAATACCTGCCATTGCTGTTCCACTGTCTTCCCTGCTCGGGCCTCCTTCCAGTCAAATCTGGCCAGCTCCTGCCTCATGCCTCTGTAATCCCATTTGCTATACTGTAATACTGACACTTCCGATTTTCCCTTCTCCCTCTCAATTTGTAGAGTAAAACTTATCATATTCTGATCACTGCCTCCTAATGGCTCTTTTACCTTGAGTCCCCTTTTCAGATCAGGCTCATGTTGTAGATATGTGGATATGTTGTAGATCTAAAAGGGGGTTGTCTAAAACTCCCCTTCTTCAATGCAATGGGTTTTCGTTTTCTCCAAAATGTGGCTTGATCTTTCTGCTTCAATTTATTTTGTTTCTCTTTCCTACCTTCTGTTGATTTTTAAGTAATTACTAGAGCAAGTGGACCCGTTGGGCCCAAACCTCTCCTGCATTGGTGCAGCACCCTCTTCTCCCCACTTCCCCTCTACCCCCCACCCCCGCCCCCTCCCCCTCCCCCTCCCCATCCTCCCCCTCCCCATCCTCCCCATCCTCCCCCTCCCCCTCCCCCTCCCCCTCCCCCCGCCCCCTCCCCCACTCCTAACCCCTCAACCGCCTTTATCCTCCCTCTACCCACTCCCTCCCTCCCCCCTCCCTCCCTCCCCCCCCCCTCCCTCCACCCCCCCTCCCTCCCTCTCTATGAGATAGATTTAAATTTTAAAATGTGAATAACTTTTAACACCGATTTCAATGAAACTTAGGATTCACATTAGGCAGGAAATTAGCACCAAGGGGACAACGGTGAGTAAGGTGGGCCTAAAATTGTCGCGCTATCGTGTATCATTTTGGCTGTAGTTCAGGAACAAACAGACTAACGAGAGCTTTAGTATATAGATTAGCTCAACCACTTTTGGCACCCTGCCATCTGTTCTTTGCAACCCCTCCCCGTCTAAAGCAAAGTTGTCTTTTTACCTTTCCAATCCTTTACCACCTGATGCCGGCTGCCCTGCTCAGCACCTCCAGCCTTCAGCTTTTGTTTCAAATTTCCAGCAATTGCAGTTTCTTACCCTTAAAGTCAGTAGTTCCTTCGGATCGGTATTCTGCACAAGGACATGTCATCCAGGGAATAAAACAATAAATTCTAGGGGATAGACACAAAATGCTGGAGTAACTTCTAAAAGAATAAATTCTAGGGGTGCAGAGAAGAAATACCTTTCAATTACATCAGATTCTTTTGTATTCGCACTATCTAAAATACCATGAGGAAACTGTTAAAACAAAGCCTTTCCAAAAAAAATGCTATCAAAACTTAATATTTTTGAATAAAAATTAATATTTACTTAAAACCAAACAATTGTACCCCAAAGAAATTTATTAATAGTTGGTGTGACACTTGGGAATCAAGTTCAGTGGTCAAAGTTAGAAGATTATAAGGTGCTGAAACCGCAAACATCCACACATCTTATTTCAGAAATATTTACAACTGGCTTACTAGTTTAGTTTGGAGATAGGATCGTGGAAATAGGCCTGTCGGCCCACCCAGTCCGCACCGAACAGTGATCACCCGTACACTAGTTTCATCCTACACACAGGGACAATTTACAGAGGCCAATTAACTTGAAAACCTGCGCGTCTTGGGAATGTGGGAGGAAGCCGAAGCACCCGGAGAAAATCCACGCAGTCACAGAGAGAACGTACAAATTCCACACAGACAGCACCCATAGTCATGATTGAACCCATTTATCTGGCGCTGTGAGGCAGCAGCTTTACCGTTGTACCAAGGTGCTGCCCTTGGCTAAAAAAAAATAATTAAAACAGCAAATGTGGGCCACAATTTAAACCTGAATTGTTAAATAGCCAATAGACAACAGACAATAGATGCAGGAGTAGGCCATTCGGCCCTTCGAGCCAGCACCGCCATTCAATGTGATCATGGCTGATCATCCACAATCAGTACCCTGTTCCTGCCCTCTCCCCTTACCTCCTGACTCCGCTATCATTAAGAGCTCTATCTAACTCTTTCTTGAAAACATCCAGAGAATTGGCCTCCACTGCCTTCTGAGGCAGAGAATTCCACAGATTTACAACTCTCTGACTGAAAAAGTTTTTCCTCATCTCAGTTCTAAATGGCCTACCCCTTATTCTTAAACTGTGGCCCCTGGTTCTGGACTCCCCCAACATTGGGAACATGTTTCCTGCCTCTTGCGTGTCCAATCCCTTCATAATCTTATATGTTTCAATAAGATCCCCTCTCATCCTTCTAAATTTCAGTGTATACAAGCCCAGTCTTTCAACATACGACAGTCCCGCCATTCCGGGAATTAACCTCGTGAACCTACGCTGCCCAGTAGCTGAAATTCCACCTCATCTAGTCTTTATATGTTCGGCATGATGAATATTACAAACATTTTCTATTTTTACTTTGCACATAATAAGCTGATTCTTAACTGAAGAGGATGAGAATAATTCCTGGTGACAATGCACATGGCTGGGGGCATTTTTGTTTAAGATGGATGAACAAATGATTGCCTTTATCCATATTTAACTCTGATAGATGAGCCAGCTGCCCCGATCTAATTGCTGTCATCTTGCTCTATTCTTATTTGAAATGTAATATATATATATTTTAGTCCTGCCATTTCTGTTGCTCATATTCACTAAAATTCACCATTTAATATAAAGAGGAAATTGCCAGCTTGAAAATAGAAGGTGCAAATGGTGAAAATCTGCCAAGTTAGCTTCTTACAGTAGTGTGGAATTATATTTCAAATGGATTCTAAAACAGCAACAAATGAAAATAATTTGAGAGTCAGCCAGCCTTTTTCCTGTAAGAAAGCATGGGCACATCAGACAGCAAAGCAGGTAGACCTCAAGGGATAATAAACAATTAATTGCTGAGAAGATAGAATTCATTTGAAATCAGCAGTCGTGAATTTAATTTGAGCTTCTGTGTAAATGGCTTTCAGTACATGGCTAATTAAAGGTCACTATACCACATTAGGTTCATAGGGGCAGAGTCTAATTAAATCTCACTTAGCTCAAAGCTGAAATGTGATTTACTTATCAAGCTGTGACATGGTGAAGGCATGTGGTGAGAAATTTAATCTGATTTCATTCACTAAACCACTGTATTGGAAATGATCACCACGTTGCAAGTAAAATGAGCGGGCAGCTTTAGAAAATTAGTGTGAGCAAATCGAGGAGCGAATTTTACATTCCCATTTAACCAAAGTCTTGCGGTTAAAGGGCTCACACATGTTGGAGCTGTGTTTGTATCTCCCTGCAACAATTTGAGATCTCGCACCTCCTGATATTCCACCAGCGTTGGCTCTGCCTTCAGCATCGGAAGTTGCAAGTCCTGGAGTTCCCGTCCAACCATTTTCATAGATCTACCCACTTGAGATGAGACATAAAAAATCCACCTCTGTGACGTGCTTCCTTGAAATGACTGGGCCAAATTTTTTATGACACTGTTTCTGTGAAGTCCCTTAAAAATGTGCTATAAGTAAACAAATAAAGTTGGTTTCGCCGGCAGACGATGAACGTGTCGACGCGAATACCCAATTCACCTTTCGTGACATTCAAGGTTTTCAACAATGACCAACCGTGGACCAACAGCCGGCCCCATAGCAGAAGCGTCCACGTCGCAAGGCTGGAAACTGGAAGTGTCCTGAGCTAATTCTGCTACCACCATCATCTATTGCAACAAGTGACGGCTCCCACTGATTGTCGCCGGAAGCTTGCGCCCTTTTCAGGACGGACAATGACAGCGATGTCAACATTTGAAACATGGATGGTGGACACGAAAGAAGAAGTAGACCAACGGTCAAGATTCTATTAAACCCCCAATAACATTAATTCCATAGCCATCCAAAATACCTAACTTCAACATAACTGGAAACAAGGGCACTGATTACGCCCTGTTAGCAACGGTTGAAGAAATCTATAAACATAATCCCGATTAAAACAATCTCGAAAACCATGTTAACCCACGAGGCATCAATATTCAGCAAAGTAAAATTATCCTGGGTTTAATTTAGTGTCTGTGAAAAAGTGCAGAGCCCAGCTCGATAAACATAGAAAAAAGGTGCAGGAGGAGGCCATTGGGCCCTTCGAGCCAGCATCACCATTCATTGTGATCATGGCTGATCCACAATCAGTAACCTTTGCCTGCCTTCTCCCCATATCCCTTGATGCCACTAGCCCGAGAGCTCTATCTAAAGGGCCTGTCCCACTTAGGAGATTTTAAGGCGACTGCCGGCGACTAGGCTTTCGCCGAACGTTTGCCGGGGTGTCGCGGGCATGATCGTGAGGTGTCTTCCAAAGATCGTAGTGGTTTGTAGTGGATCTCGGCACGTCGCCGAGAAATCAAACTGTTTGAAATCTCTCGGCGACAGCTGGCTTGTCGCCAGGTATCGTTGCTTATTGCGGGCACTGTCGCATGCTGTCCCCAGGTTTGCTAGGTTCTCTTAATAATAATAATAATAATAATAATAATAATAATAATATAATAATAATAATAATATTCATTTACTGTCATTGCAACGAGTACAACAAAATTAAAAAATAGCCAATCCTGACGGTGCGTAAAAACATATATGCAATAAATGCAAAAACAAATAAATACAATTATATTAAGTACAAAAGTTTTAACAGTGTTGCCTAGTGCAGAAGGTAGTGTTCAGTTCTCGTATGGCCCTGGGGTAAAAACTGTTCTTAAGTCTGTTTGTTCGGGATTTGATCGACCTGAAACGTCGACCAGAGGGCAGATGAACAAACAGACGGTGGCCGGGGTGGGATGGATCTTTTATTATTTTGCCTGCTCTACTGAGGCAGCGTAGGCTGAACAGGTGCTCCAGGGAGGGCAGTGAGCAGCCGATGATCTTCTGGGCCGTCGTGATGACCCTCTGAAGGGCCTTCCTGTCCTTTTCTGAGCAGCTGGCATACCATGTGGTTATACAGTATGCCAGCACACTCTCGATGGAGCAGCGATAGAAGTACATCATGAGCTTCTCCTGCAGGTTGGTCTTCCTGAGGATCCTCAGGAAGTGGAGTCTCTGCTGTGCCTTCTTCACTGTGGTGATGGTGTTGGTAGACCAGGTAAGATCCTCTGCGATGTGCGTACCCAGGAACCTGAAAGCGGGTACCCTTTCCACACAGACCCCATTGATGTAGAGTGGGTCGTATTCTGCACTGGTTTTCCTGAAGTCTATTATGAGTTCCTTTGTTTTGGAGGAGTTCAGGACAAGATTGTTCACTGAACACCATGCTGCCAGCCTTTAGATTCCATCCCTGTAGGCTGTCTCATCTCCTCCTGAGATGAGTCCAACCACAGTCGTGTCATCCGCGAACTTGATGATGGTGTTGGTGGGATGGGTGGGGGCGCTGGTGGGATGGGTGGGATGGGTGGGGGCATTTAGAAACACATAATATTAAAATAAGTAAAGTCATTTCAAAATACCATAAAATGCTTGTGTTTAACCAATTTATTCACCCTCAGGACATTTGACAGGTAGATTGGAGGTGACAGTTTGACGGTCAGGTAAGCGTGGGAATATTCGCGATGTTTATGGCCATCAGCCATTACATTTAAAGTGGGCTCCAAACCCAGATATGCAACCCAGAAACCAGATATGCATCTCCCTTACATTTTCAAAGAATGCCCACACACCTTTCACAAAAATCCAATGAACCACTTTTAAATAAAAATAAATAAATACAGCTATTGGTAAACTGGAAGTAAATCCAGTTTATTCCTTGTTACAGTGAAGCTTGGTTTTTAAGTAATCCATACAAGGTGTTATAGTTCAAAAGTGTGGAGAATGCTGGAGAGTGGATGTTTTTTTTTGATGAAATCATACAATTTTGAGAGGGGAAATAAGCAGATGAGTCTGCTGTCTAGCTACCCCTCTCTCCCTTTACTTCCACCTTTTCTTCCTTCCCTCTTCCAACCCTGGTTCCTCCTTTGCTATCTACTATGCTCTATCTCCCAATGCCAGCCTCTTATTCCTAAAATATGTTTAGATATTTTATTTTTCAGTGGGTTATTTCTTAAACCCATTATGGATTCTGCAAACAACAGCACTCCTGGTGCGATTCCACCCTGTGCTCTTATCACAAAGTGTGATATTCTGAAGAATATCATAAAGATTTGTCCCCTGCATATTAATCAGAGGAGCAGCAACATTCTCTCCCTTTGTATTTGGTAATGCAAATCTCTTTATAATCTCTCCTTGCAGCTTTGCCCCTTTGCTCTTTTTGTTGAAATCGCTGTCTTTTGCTATTGGATATGTCTAAAGAAGGTTGTTTTTCAGAAACCTCACCTCTCCATGTCTTCCAGAGACAACGTGCAGCCAATATGTTGCATTACTCCAGCACTTTGTGCTTTTTTGGGGGTAAAGTAACATCTGCAGTTCCTTGTGTCTTCAACTATCTTTGTACTGAACGTAGATCAGACAGAGAGTACTGTACTGAACTTCACACAGAGGGTGGTGAGTCTGTGGAATTCTCTGCCACAGAAGGTAGTTGAGGCCAGTTCATTGGCTATATTTAAGAGGGAGTTAGATGTGGCCTTTGTGGCTAAAGGGATCAGGGGGTATGGAGAGAAGGCAGGTACGGGATACTGAGCTGGATGATCAGCCATGATCATATTGAATGGCGGTGCAGGCTCGAAGGGCCGAATAGCCTACTCCTGCACCTATTTTCTATGTCTCTATGTTTCTAGCCAGGATTTACTTCACAAAGTGCAGCACCTGGGTGTATTATTCAAATATGTTTTAGCCAACAATTTGTGAAATTTAGTACTGTCTTTGTTTTTACGTCAAACTAGTAATTCTAGGTTTATAAAAGCAAGATCTTTGACATAATTCTTTCTCACATTTTGCATGTTTCGTTTTGTAAAATATTCTGTATCCAAATATGTAAACTGCACTGTTTTTAAAGTTTTACAGTTTTCGCACAAAAGACGGATTATTGGACGTGTGAATGATTTTTTTAATGGTAAAGAGGTATCTTATGATTGAACCCATTAATGTTTAATGTGGAATAAATAGTGGCATGGCTGGTGCCTCACTGTGTTGGAGACCTGGGTACGATCTTGACCTTGGATGCTGGCTGTGTGGAGTTTGCACGTTCTCCCTGTGAGCGTGTCAGTTTCGTCCAGGTGCTCCGGTTTCCCCCTAAGTCCCAAAGATGTGAGCTTGTAGGTTAATTGACCTCTGTGTAATGTGTAGGGAAAGATGAGAAAGTGGGATAACATAGAAGTAGTGTGAACAGGTGATTAGTGTGGGCTGAAGGGCCTGTTTCAATGCTGTCACTCGAAACTAAACTAAATCTTAATGGTTCATTCGATGATTTGTTAGATTCTTTTCAATTGAGTCAACATAGTACTGAACAGAAGTACTAACTCGAGATTCCTTGATCAAAATAAGGGTAATTTCTTGATTGCTTGACACATGTAACTGAAGTAAATTACAAAGACCACTAGAACAACACTTCCATTTACAGCCTCTTTTGTGTGTGTGGTAGGCAAGTTAGAAAGGAATTAACTTTCCTTGTACCAAAAATCATTTTCTGTGTTTCAAAGCTGCTTCATCAGTAAACATTCTGCCTGACATCTTTCAGTGGGCAGTTTTATCACCAGGCTAAACAGCTGATTCTGCACTAAATGCCCAACAGTTTGGACTTTCTACCTCATTAGTTTGTTTTCTTTGCTGCAGAATTCTTGATCTTGATGCTAAAAATATCATCAGCATTTGCTCACTTGGGACTAGCTTTTAAATTATACTGGAGAACAGTTGATTGCTGAGTCAGAGTTGAGGTATCTATTGCTGATGGCACAGTGCCTAATTTATCCTTCTTGGGATCTTTTCCTTGGTACATGAATAAGAAGGGTATGAGTATCTTTTGGGGAGGGAGGGAGGGAGGGAGGGAGGGGGGGAGGGAAAAACTGGTACTGATTTATGCTTTGCACAAAATATTGTTTATTTAGTATTGTAATAGTGTTCTGTTCAACATATGAGATTGTTTGTTTACGCTTTCATAGCACCCTTTCCTGTGATCTTATTCCAGAAAATGTTTTTTAAATTTGGCCGACTCTTGGGCAGATGGAACGTGTGTGGTACGTGTGTGGAAAATTGGAGACCGAGGACAGTGTAGCAGTAGTGAGGGAATAAAAGCGAGATTAGCAAAGCAAAACTTGTTTTAAAGGCAACCTACCAGTTTCAAAAGCTCCTGCATTCTGAATTGTTGAGTTTTATAAACCCACACTAATGTGGGTCAGATCATGTAAATTTTTAACGCATGGATTCTGGGGAGAGTTGCAGAACATGTGTGATGGGAGAATGGGATCGGGATTCAGAAAATGGAAATGGTAATATTGTTACAGCCTTGTGAATTGGGATCATGGGACAGTAAACCATACCTACAACTGGGCCTAAAGATCAGACAAATTATTGTACTTCATTAGGTGCAAGTCTAAAGAAGGGTCTCGACCCGAAACATCACCCATACCTTTTCTCCGGAGATGCTGTCTGACCTGCTGAGTTACTCCAGCTTTTTGTGTCTATCTTCTGCTGAATACCACATTGGGTATAGGAATGTGGTAATGTAAAATACAGGATAGATTGAAGATTGTAGATACTGGTGTTGAAAGTGGAGGGAAATCATTGGAAAAGTACCTCAGAATTGTTACACTTCTGATTGAAAATTTGTATTTAAGGTTTCAAACCTTCAATAACCTTGATTTGGCAGCAGGTATAGAGAGTGGAAGAGCAATGTCTTTTGTTCCACAATTTAATTTGCCCTTGCTCTGTTCTTTAATATTTTTGTTCATTGCTTCCTGAATACGTTAAAAGCACAACTAGTAGATGCGAAAACTTGTAGCGACACAGTGTAATCTATTAGATATAATTTTCTTTTTGCCTGTCTGGTCAGGTTATAAATATTTAAATCATTATTTCGTAGCTCTTGTTCAGAACATTATGGATATTTAATAATTAATTTCCGTTTCATTGTGTGAGATTGTATTCGACTTAATCCGGCTGCTGACCAAAGGTGGAGTGCAGTTGCTAACGTTCTTCTTTCATGTCTGACTAATTTCATTTCAAGTTGAGACAATTGCAACATAAACCCACAACTTTTTTTCATACGGTTAGCCGAGAGAGGCAAGTGAGATTAAATGTAGACACAAGGAACAATTTACATCTGTAAAGTATTGGTGAAACAAGAACCCAGGTCGGCATAGTTCTCATCAACCACAACACCATCAAAGGAATATAAAGCTGGTGCAATTACAATAGAATTAACAGTAACTTGTAACCCACACCTGTACATTTAGACTACCAATTCATGATGTATCAGAATAAGTGTCCAATTTCTTCTCGGTGGAATATCACCTGCTTCTGATCTTGTTCATCTCATTTGAAGAGAAAATTGGGTATTGTTTAAAATTATCTGTTCATGCATGCTTAAAACCTTTGAAATAGGAAACGGCTTCAGGAGTACCATTCTATTTAGAGTTTTACTTAAAGCTATGTTGTTTTTCGTTCCAGAGGAATTTAGCTCTAGGACTTTGGAAGAGCTTGCTGAACTTCCATTTAATGAGATTGATATTAAGGAACTGTTAGAAGGTAAGATTTTGTACATCTACCCTCATGATTGATTTTGCTTAATGGTGAGGTTTTTTTTTTAGAGATACAGCGCGGAAACAGGCCCTTCGGCCCACCGAGTCCGCGCCGCCTAGTGATCCCCGCACATTAACACTATCCTACACACACTAGGGATAATTATTTTTTACATTTACCCAGTCAATTAACCTACACACCTGTACGTCTTTCGAGTGTGGGAGGAAACCGAAGATCTCGGAGAAAACCCACGCAGGTCACGGGGAGAACGTACAAACCCCGTACAGTCAGGATCGAACCTGAGTCTCCGGCGCTGCATTCGCTGTAAGGCAGCAACTCTACTGCTGCGCCACCGTACCGCCCATTTTTGAGTAATGGCGTTTAGGAATTTTAACTTCCAATGAAAATCTTTATTTCCTATCAGACTGAAGAAGGGTCTCGACCCGAAAAGTCACCCATTCCTTCTCTCCTGAGATGCTGCCTGACCTGCTGAGTTACTCCAGCATTTTGTGAATAAACACATACAGTCTTGGTACATTCATTTGTAAATGGTCTTGGAGAATTGAACAACAAATAGTTGGAGGAACCATTCTCATTGATGTCAGTGCTTTATGTTTGAATTTAGAAGACCTGAGGCTGAAGTGTTTACATTTGATCCCAGAAATGCTGAGTGGATAAAATTTCCCTGCCCCTTTATGCTCCCTGCTATCACATACCATTCTCCATTGAATTTTGTAATTCCATATCACATCAAGAAATGCATACAACAGAGTAAAGGCATTGTCAACATCCCATCACCTGTACATTGCTAGAGAATTAACAATAATCTGCTAAGGACGGCTTTTAACATTTGCCCTAATGTCTTGTCATTACTTTTTCTTAAATGCTTAAACACTTGTAAAATGTCTTGGGATTATTACTGTGTGAAAGACTACATAAGTGAGGGTCTCGACCCGAAACGTCACCCATTCCTTCTCTCCTGAGATGCTGCCTGACCTGCTGAGTTGCTCCAGCATTTTGTGAATAAACACAAGTGGAAGTTGTCAGTTCAATGGATGCTCATTGTACCTCATGTATTTACGTGATTTGCCTTGGAAAATAACTGCAGATGCTGGTACAAATCGAAGGTATCACAAAATGCTGGAGTAACTCAGCAGGTCAGGCAGCATCTCTGGAGCAGAGATGCTGCCTGACCTGCTGAGTTACTCCAGCATTTTGTGATAACGTGATTTGTCTTAGTTATTTATGGAATTTAACTGTGAGAGGATGGCTATGACTGGGCAGATTTGGATCTTTCTGTGTGATTAGCCACGAATATAAGTGAGTTTGAGAGCCTCCCCAAAATTTACCCGCAATTGCTTAAAATATAAATCAAAAGCAACTTTAAAATTAAGTGTGTCAAATGCGTTTTCTTATTTTGCTCTGCAAAGACTAGAAGAATGTGAATGCATTCAGGAAGAGGAATAAAGGGAAGGGATATTATGGTTCAGTAATATTGAGGTTTCATTAAGGTCACTGATGCCTCTTGATGGCCCATCATGTGTAGCTTTATCTTCCTCTTTCTCGGTTGCCATATTCTTCATCCCATGGGGTTTAATGTGATCATGGCTGATTCCCGGAATGGCGGGACTGTCATATGTTGAGCGACTAGGTTTGTAGACACTGGAATTTAGAAGGATGAGAGGAGATCTTATCGAAACGTATAAGATTATTAAGGGGTTGGTCACGTTAGAGGCAGGAAACATGTTCCCAATGTTGGGGGAGTCCAGAACAAGGGGCCACAGTTTAAGAATAAGGGGGTAGGCCATTTAGAACTGAGATGAGGAAAAACTTTTTCAGTCAGAGAGTTGTAAATCTGTGGAATTCTCTGCCTCAGAAGGCAGTGGAGGCCAATTCTCTGAATGCATTCAAGAGAGAGCTAGATAGAGCTCTTAAGGATCACAGAGTCAGGGGGTATGGGGAGAAGGCAGGAACGGGGTACTGATTGAGAATGATCAGCCATGATCACATTGAATGGCGGTGCTGAATGGCCTCCTCCTGCACCTATTGTCTATTGTCTATAATCGGTCATAATATGCAGCAGGCTGATGTTCAAACCTGTCTTGCTGATGGTGATTTAAGGCCTGAAGGTATGAGGTATTAATTGGTAAGGATTATGGCAAAGTTTTTTCTGCATGTTTGACTAAAATGTTACTGCAACTATTTTTGTTCCTAAAATAGAATTAGCCTTAAATAACTTCAAATTACTGCCTTGGCAGAAAGCTGAGCACTTGAAATGATCAATGTTATTCATCTTATCTCGTTCCCAACCAAGTGAAAGG
This sequence comes from Rhinoraja longicauda, assembly GCF_053455715.1. Taxonomy (NCBI): domain Eukaryota; kingdom Metazoa; phylum Chordata; class Chondrichthyes; order Rajiformes; family Arhynchobatidae; genus Rhinoraja; species Rhinoraja longicauda. The sequence goes on from NC_135956.1 coordinate 84,071,600, forward strand.
ACACAAAAGTCGCAAAACGCGATGTCTGAAACAGAAAAGAGACCAAAGCCAAGAAATGGGAGGAAAAGGTCTTCCAACAGAGGAAGGAAAATCAAAACCTCCAAATGATTTTGTATTAATGCCTCTGACGAATCCAAAGGTACAAGTACATGTGGAAATCTGCAGGTGTGTCTAATCTTTCTCTGGAGTTTGGAACTTGTTCGGTGTTTGTTGCTTAGATTACCGATCACTTTTGCAGCAATCAGCAGGAAATTGGAATGACTTTGTGGTTTTGTGAATGACTTTGATTATCTTTCAGGTAATACATTAAATTCACTTACTCCCTAATGACTACCTTTTCAGGGTTATTCATTAACCTGCCCTGCAAGTCCACTGACACACTCAGTTGAGTGCTCTTGATACATTCAGACCCTTTTGCTTTCCTGCATTTAGTGGTCTTTTCCTTTTTTTATTATTTGCCATACATTTGAGACGGGGAACCGTGTGGGTCGAGGGGTAATGTTCCTGTCATGAAAATCCTGCTGCCACATGAATGTTTTGCTGATTAAAGTTGTTGCTGCACTTCCCATCAGTACAGAAGCACATCTCCACTGCAATGGACTAGTCAGTGACATCCCCAGATGTGAATACATTTCTGGTTTCAGATTTTTTTTGCACTAGTTGCAGCTCCCTTGCTCTGCCACTCTAGGGAGAGTTGACCAGATACAATCGGCAGTGAAGGGAAGTTGAAATCTAATTTTAAATGTGACTTTAAAAAAAAATCTATATTGTAGCGACCATAGAGAATGGTTCAGGTCGTCGAACCCTCGGATTGGCCAGCGAGGTCACGTGTGAACGCGACCATGGGGATTGGTCCAGGGAGCGACATCGCTGATTGGCCAGCGATGTCATGTGCGCGTTTGGCACCCGAAATAGTTAGTTCGGCGAAGTCTTCGAAGAAGACAATAAGTTTTTGATGGTTGTCCTTTACCTTGTTGTTTAACTCTGTATTCGAATATTGCGGCTGCAATAAACTTCTTCTACAACCAACAAGTTTCCGGACTCGCCATATTGGTGACCCCGACGTGATCTGGACGATCACCGACTATGCAGGGACCCGACGCCTCGTCGGCGATGGCCGCGCGGTAAGCGTTCACCTTCCGTGGTTTTGGACGCACGCACCGCAATCTTGGTTTATACACACCGAAGCTCAATTTCATATAAAGAAGATATCGGACGACTCCACGAGGTATTACTACCTCGTCAGCGTTCTATCACCGGAGACGACCACGCGCGTGATGCGGTTCATCGTTAATCCACCTGCGGAAAGCAAGTACGAGGCCCTGAAGAAAGTATTCCTGCGAATCTTCGGGTTTAATAAGCATGGTGGTGCGGCAAGACTTCTGCACCTACCGGATCTTGGAGACCGACTGCCTTCCGTCCTCATGTCCGAAATGATGATGCTAGCCGGTGAGCATACGGATTGCCCTATGTTCGAACAGGCATTCCGCGAGAAGCTTCCTGAGGATGTCCGACTGCTGCTCACGGATTGTTCTTTTAAGGACCCCGAAGCATATGCAGCGAAAGCGGACGCGCTCATAGCGGCTAAAAACAAGGCAAAGGACCAGGCAAGCGGTTCGATCAACAAGGTCTCGACATCAGTGACCACGCCACAGCGACGGCAAGATGGCGCCACGTCTCCCGCCAATTCTCCGAAAGCCCGCCAAAAAGATCCGCACAAGCGCGGCTGGTGCTATTATCACCTACGATGGGGTAGCGAATCCCGCAACTGCCGCTCACCTTGTACCTTCGCGGGAAATGCCTCGGCCGATCGTACATAGGGGCAGTTACGATTGGCCAGAACCGGCGCCTCTATGTCCATGATCGATTCACGGACACAGAATTTTTGGTGGACACGGGAGCCATCGTCAGTATAGTGCCGCCGACCGACCTCGAAACCAGATCGGGTAAGACAGGTCCCACCCTCATCGCGGTTAATGGCAGCCCAATTCGCACTTTCGGTATACGGAAGATGTCCCTTGTGTTAGGCCTCCACACGTACGAATGGCCATTCATCATAGCCGACGTCAAACAAGCGATCTTGGGAGCAGATTTTCTCTGGGCTTTTTCACTGGTCCCTGATGTCCGCGGTAACGACCTCCGACCCTCCGCCGAAGATGAGCACGTCGCTCCGACAATCGCCTCCTCGCCCAGCCCTACTGTCCAGGCCGTCGTCGCGGCCTCCGACTCGTATGCTGAGATTCTGGCGGAGTTTCCAGAGCTGCTCATTCAACGTTTCGACACGTCTTCGGCCAAGCACGGCGTGGTCCATCACATCCGCAACGAAGGCCCTCCTGTTTTCGCTCAGGCCAGGAGGCTACCGCCAGACAAACTGGTGGTGGCACGGGCAGAGTTCAGGAAGATGGAGGAAATGGGAATTGTTCGTCAGTCTGACAGCCCGTGGGCCTCGCCGTTACATATGGTCTCCAAGGCATCTGGGGGGTGGAGACCATGTGGCGATTATTGGCGTCTCAATGCTGTCACCACGGCTGATCGCTACCCCATACCGCACCTACAGGACTTTTCATCTGGGCTGGAAGGAGGGGTGGTGTTCTCCAAAATCGATTTGGTGCGAGGATACCACCAGATCCCGGTGCGACCGGAGGACATACAGAAAACTGCAACGATTACTCCGTTCGGGTTGTTTGAATGGTTGCGTATGCCTTTCGGTTTAAAGAACGCGGCACAGGCTTTCCAACGACTGATGGACCGCGTGGGCCGGGATTTACCCTTTTTGTTTATTTATTTAGACGACATCCTGGTTGCCAGCACCTCAGTACAGGAACACCAGGCCCACTTGCGGACCGTTTTCCAGCGGCTCCAAGACCACGGGCTCATAATCCAACCCTCCAAATGTCAATTCGGCCTTCCTGCTCTTGATTTTCTAGGGCACAGAATTACCCCTGCCGGCGCCTCCCCTTTGCCCGAAAAGGTGGAGGCTATCCGGGCATTTCCTAGGCCCACCACAGTAAAAGGGCTACAGGAGTTCGTAGGCATGGTTAATTTCTACCATAGGTTCGTTCCGGCAGCTGCGCGAGTCATGCGCCCGCTTTTCCAATGCCTTGCAGGGAATCCGGTAGAGTTGATATGGTCCCCGACCGCAGAGTCGGCTTTTCCAGCAGCTAAGGCAGCTTTGGCAGACGCCACCATGTTGGTCCACCCGAGCCCCTCCGCCCCCACGGCCCTGACGGTTGACGCCTCTGACGTGGCGGTGGGCGGGGTTCTGGAGCAGCAGGTCGGTGGCCGTTGGCAGCCTTTGGCGTTTTTCAGCCGGCAACTAAATTCGGCTGAGCTGAAGTATAGCGCATTTGACCGAGAGCTTTTGGCCCTCTATTTAGCTGTTCGTCATTTCAGGTACTTCCTTGAGGGCCGCCCATTTGTGGCCTTTACGGACCATAAACCATTAACATTTGCTTTTGTCAAATTGTCTGACCCATGGTCGGCCCGCCAGCAGCGGCACCTGACTGCTATCTCCGAATTCACCACCGATGTCCGTCATGTCGCGGGTAAGCTTAATGCCGTTGCTGACGCCCTGTCTAGACCTGCTTTTCCCCCTATTTCGGCGGTGGACTGCGAAGTGGATCCCCATGAGCTTGCGGAGGCACAGCTTCTAGCGGATACCGCTTCGGCATACCAGTCCACCACTTCGGGATTGAAGTTGGCCCAGGTAGCTTGTGGGTCAGAAGGCACAAAAGTCTGGTGCGATGTTTCTCTTCCCCGTCCCAGGCCGGTAGTACCGCCCTCCCTTCAGCGCCGGGTTTTCGATGCCATTCATGGGCTGGCGCACCCGTCCATCCGCTCCACCTCTGCTTTGGTAGCAGCTCGGTTTGTCTGGCATGGCCTACGGAAACAGGTAGCGGGTTGGGCGCGTGCCTGCATTCCCTGTCAGACCGCTAAAGTCCAGCGCCATGTCCAGCCCCCCGTACAGGATTTCGAGGTCCCGGCTGTTCGTTTTTTCCACATCCACGTGGATTTGGTCGGTCCTTTGCCTTCCTCCCGGGGCTACACCCACCTCCTCACGGTGGTGGATCGGTTCACCCGGTGGCCAGAGGCTTTCCCATTGTCTGATATTTCGTCAGCGTCTTGTGCTAGGACTTTGGCCCTTCATTGGGTAGCTCGTTTCGGGGTCCCGGCAGTTATTACCACTGACAGAGGCCCACAATTCACTTCGTCCCTCTGGGCCGCGCTCGCAGAACTGTACGGGTCCAAGTTACAACCCACGACTGCATATCACCCCCAGGCAAATGGACTCGTAGAAAGGTTCCACCGCCAACTTAAGGCGTCCCTCAGTGCAAGGCTTGAAGGCCCGGACTGGGTAGACCAGCTCCCTTGGGTTCTTTTGGGCATCCGGACTGCTCCTAAGCTAGATCTCGGTGCGTCGTCCGCAGAGCTAGTATATGGCTCGACACTTCGAGTACCCGGAGATCTGTTTCCGGACCCTTCAGACCAGCTGCCTACAGTCCCATCAGTGTTAGCATCTCTCCGGGAACGGGTGGGCTCCCTGGCTCCAGTTCCGACTTCACGTCATGGGTGTCCCATGGTACATGAACCGCCTTCCCTGAAGGACTGTGAGTTCGTTTTTCTGCGAAAAGATTCCCATCGCGCCCCGTTGCAGAGGGTCTATCAAGGGCCGTTCCGGGTTTTGCGTAAGGGAACGGCTACCTTCACCTTAGACATGTGCGGCAAGAGTGAGCTCGTCTCGGTGTCCCGGCTCAAACCTGCACATTTGGATCCGGATCAACCAGTCCTGGTCGGTCAAACCCCTAGGAGAGGCCGACCTCCGTTAGTTCCGCTCAGTCCAGGACCCCCCGTTCCGACAGTTCCTCCAGGACTCCCCGTTCCGGCAGTTCCTCCGGGACCCCCCGTTCCGGTAGTTCCTCCAGGACCTCCCGTTCCGGCTGTTCCGCCAAGTCCGGAACCCCCGGCTCCTGTGGTTCAGGCTGTCCCTCTCCGTACTCGTTATGGTCGCGAAATCCGGCTCCCTGCTAGGTTCCGCACCTCGGGTTCTGGGGGGGGTCATGTAGCGACCATAGAGAATGGTCCAGGTCGTCGAACCCTCGGATTGGCCAGCGAGGTCACGTGTGAACGCGACCATGGGGATTGGTCCAGGGAGCGACATCGCTGATTGGCCAGCGATGTCATGTGCGCGTTTGGCGCCCGAAATAGTTAGTTCGGCGAAGTCTTCGAAGAAGACAGTAAGTTTTTGATGGTTGTCCTTTACCTTGTTGTTTAACTCTGTATTCGAATATTGCGGCTGCAATAAACTTCTTCTACAACCAACAAGTTTCCGGACTCGCCATAATATTTTTAAAGTAAGTTTATTTCATGGCCACAATTTCCTTTCCCAGTAGTTCTCCTTAAAACTTCCTCTCGGATGTTCAAACATAGTACAATATCTATTGTTGCAAGGATTTGTATGTCAAGAATGGGGTCTATTTCATAGATTTCTAAATATTTAACCATGCATCTGTCCACACGAGTAGTTTCATTTTCCTGGTTTCCTGGGGCAACCGATACAAAGTCTCAGAAAGGTGGTGTCCATCAAACTAGAGCAAGAGAGGTGGTGCTAAATGGAAAGAAATGCTCAGCTTGTAAACTGTCAGAGAACAAAATACTGTATTGAGGAAGGACGTCTTTGCTATTGAGGCAGTGCAGCGTAGGTTCACGAGGTGAATCCCTGGGATATGAGGAAAGATTGGAAAGACTGGGCCTGTATTCACTGGAGTTTAGAAGGATGAGAGGGGATGTTATAGAAACGTATAAAATCATAAAAGGACTAGACAAGCTAGATGCAGGAAAAATGTTCGCAATGTTGGGGGAGTCCAGAACCAGGGGACACAGTCTAAGAATAAAGGGGAGACCTTTTAAAACTGAGGTGAGAAGAAACTTTTTCACCCAGAGAGTTGTGAATTTGTGGAATTCTCTGCCACAGAAGGCTGTGGAGGCCAATTCACTGGATGAATTTAAAAGAGTTAGATAGAGCTCTAGGGGCTAGTGGAATCAAGGGATATTGGGAGAAGGCAGGCACAGGTTACTGATTATGGATGATCAGCCATGATCACAATGAATGGTGGTGCTGGCTCGAAGGGCCAAATGGCCTCCCCATGCACCTATTTTCTATGTTTCTATGTACAATAGTAATTTTTATAATTTATTTTTTAAATAAAAAAATTAATTATCTGAGTTTTTTGGTGGAGTCTCTGGCACTTGAATGGCTGTAATTATAAAATATCAACTCCTTGGATATTTCCTGACATCCATGGGAAGTGATTCATCTTAAACTACATTTTTTTCAAAATAGGTTCATGTGTAAAGAGGAAGTGTGGATTCAACTGTACATAGCTTCATGCCAAAATCAAAATCAAAAGGGAATCTTATAGAAACATATAAAATTCTTAAGGGATTGGACAGGCTGGATGCAGGAAAAATGTTCCCCATGTTGGGGGAGTCCAGAACCATGGGTCACAGTTTAAGAATAAGGGGTAGGCCATTTAGGACTGAGATGAGGTAAAAATATTTCACTGAGAGAGGTCTGAATCTGTAGAATTCTCTGCCATAGAATTCTCTGTCAGTGGAGGCCAATTCACTGGATGTTTTCAAGAAAAAGTTAGATTTTAGAAAGAGTTAGAAAGAGCACTGAGCAGCTCCTTCAGTGACAGACTCCTTCACCCCAAGTGCGTGAAGGAGAGATATAGGAAGTCCTTCCTTCCTGCTGCTGTGAGACTGCACAACCAGCACTGCTCCCAGCAGACGAGTCAAAAGTAACAGTTAAGAATACACAGAAAACTGATGACAATTTATCCTTGACTTTACTTTTATTTATAATGAATGATCTCTTGCTATCCACTTTGCTGCTGTAACACTGTCAATTTCCCCGGTGTGGGATGAATAAAGGAATATATTATGATTAATATATTATTATTTCGCTCTTGGGGCTAAAGGAATCAAGGGATATGGGGGGAAAAGCAGGAATGGGGTACTGATTTTGGATGATCAGCAATGATCATATTGAATGGCAGTGCTGGCTCGAAGGGCTGAATGGCCTACTCCTGCACCTATTTTCTATGTTTCTGAACCATTAAACGGTACTTTTTCCTGTCGCATGGGCAAAAAATAATGGCTTTCATCCTGCAATCTTTTTTTGAGGTGCTGTGCTGATCCTGCAGCTTAGTCACAACATTGGTCCTTTATCTCAACCAGGTCATATCCTTGGATAGCTGGAGAACTGTACAGTTTTAGAAAGTTCTAAAAAGTTTTAGAAGGATGAGAGGAGATCTTATCGAAACGTATAAGATTATTAATGGGTTGGACACGTTAGAGGCAGGAAACATGTTCCCAATGTTGGGGGAGTCCAGGACAAGGGGCCACAGTTTATGAATAAGGGGTAGGCCATTTAGAACTGAGATGAGGAAAAACTTTTTCAGTCAGAGAGTTGTGAATCTGTGGAATTCTCTGCCTCAGAAGGCAGTGGAGGCCAATTCTCTGAATGCATTCAAGAGAGAGCTGGATAGAGCTCTTAAGGATAGCGGAGTCAGGGGGTATGGGAAGAAGGCAGGAACGGGGTACTGATGAGAATGATCAGCCATGATCACATTGAAAGGCGGTGCTGGCTCGAAGGGCCGAATGGCCTCCTCCTGCACCTATTGTCTATTGTCTATTGTCTATTGAAATGAGCAAGCTGTGTTTTTGTCTTGTGACGTTTCTATGGGATGAGCTCAAAATAAAGAAAGGAGCAATTACTCTAATGGGATTATATTATAGTACCCTTTCTCCCCCCCCCCCCCCCCCCCTCACCTCAATAGACTATGGGAGTTGAAGCATCAAATATGTAGACAGATTATGGAAAGATGCAAGAACAACAGTGTGGTTGCGGTTGACTTTTGCCTTGGCAACAGGTAGAATGATTAAAATCGGAGATAAATATAGAAGCCAGAACTGGGGATTGTGGTGATGAGAGATTATATGAGAAAGGGAGGGGGGTGAGACCATGGAAACCAGAGATCATTAAAAAATCTAAGCATTGCCAGCCAGAGCCCTTCGAGGTCAGCAAATTCAAGGGTAAACTAGAGAACACGTATTCTGTTACTGTTGAAGTCTTGTATCAGCCTGAGTTTTCTAGGATTGGAAGCCATCCAGACAAATATTAGAATAATGGAACCTCGAGACAGAATGATTGAGACGTAACAAATTAATTGGTGGGAAAGTGGCAAAAAATATTGCACAAGGCAACTTGGGTACAGATGTTGATAGGAAGGATTTGTGGGAACAGCAGTATGTAAAGGATGCATATAGCTTTGCTCAGCTTCTTTTGACAGAGTGAAATGGAATCGCTATCTGGATCATAGGTATTTTTCTGGAACATTCTAACTCTTATTACTTACTGCAAATGCACACTACACATCATCATGAAACAAGGAAACAGGTGTTGGCTGCCCCTTTGAGTTGAAACTCTGCACCAGGAAAGTTTTGAGCAAAATCTATTACAATTCCTCTTTTATGAGGCTCTATAAGGCACTGGTAAGGCTGCATTTGGAGTATTGTGAGCAATTTTAGGACACCATATCTGCCTCTGGAGAGGGTCCAGAGAAGGTTTACAAGAATGATCCCAGGAATGAGTAAGTTAACCTATTGACGAGTGCTTGTCGGCACTGCGCCTGTACTCGCTGGAGTTCAGAAGAATGAGGGGGGGCACCTCTTTGAAACATACAGAATAGTGAAAGGCTTGGATTGAGTGGATGTGGAAAGGATGCTTCCACTAGTGGGAGAATCTAGGACTAGAGGTCATAGCCTCAGAACTAAAGGACGTGCTTTTAGGAAGGAGATGAGGAGAAATGTCTTTCGTCAGAAGGTGGTGAATCTGTGGAATTCTTTGCCACAGAAGGCTGTGGAGGCCAAGGCAGTGGATATTTTTTAAGGCAGAGATAGATAGATTCTTGATTAGTACGGGTGTTAGAGGTTATGGGAAGAAGGCAGGAGGATGGGGTGAGGAGGGAGAGATAAATGATTGAATTGCAGAGTAGACTCGATGAACCTATCACTTATGAACTTATGGCTGCAGCTACCTTGGATGCTGCAACATGTTTCTACTTGATGGGTGTTTCTTCGGTAGCATGTCCTGCAGCTGGCATTGTTTGGCAATTTCTTGTCCAAAGACTAACCATCCTGCTTGGCTTCTTTGGTCAGAGCGGATCACCTGTTTTTTGATTGTTGCTAATAGGCATTTGTATAAATAGGCTAGTAAAATTTACAAATGCATTTATTAACAAGCAGATGATAATAATTTGTAAATATAAAGTGTATTATATTTACAAATGGAATTAATTATTGTACTAATGTTTCTCAATCCCCAGAGCTGTGACTGACCCACATCAGCGTAAAAGCAAAGTGGATGCCATTCTAGAGGGACTAACTCTAGAGGGCGGCACGGTGGCGCATCGGTAGAGTTGCTGCCTTACAGCGAATGCAGCGCCGGAGACTCAGGTTCGATCCTGACTAAGGGCGCCGTCTGTACGGAGTTTGTATGTTCTCCCCGTGACCCGCGTGGGTTTTCTCCGAGACCTTCAGTTTCCTCCCACACTCCAAAGACGTACAGGTATGTAGGTTAATTGGCTGGGCAAATGTAAAAATTGTCCCTAGTGGGTGAAGGATAGTGTTAGTGTGTGGGGATCGCTGGGCGGCGCGGACCCGGTGGGCCGAAGAGCCTGTTTCTGCGCTGTATCTCTAAATCTAAATCTAAAAAAATCTAAAATCTAAACTGTACTATTCCAAGGAATGGGTCAATTTAATAATCAAATTCTGTTTGAATAATTATCAGAAGAAATGAACAATGAAGTAATATCTACACTGGAAGCAGTGGCAGGTCAGTTTAAATTTCACAGACTGATCTAATATTTGTATAGCTTATGATGGGAGAATTTGCTTTTGTAAATTACTGGAGGTTACATGTATTCTGCCCCTTTTGTTTTTATAGATAAAATAAATTGGATAATATTTACCCAAATTACCTTCTCTAATTGATTCAACAAAAACAGAGCAAGTTGGAATTTTACTGCTGCAGATGCTGCATTCCGCTAACGTGATTTTAATTACAAGAGAAAGCGCAGTGTAATGGTGATTGGAAGACCGGTTACTCACTTTGGAACAGAGTGTCGAGTACTGCCACTTGACACATAACCCAAGCGAACACCTGAAGAGGACCCAAGGATCGCTATTCTATTAATTAGTGACCAGCTAACTAATAAACCTTCAAATCAAGAGCTCATTTGTCATCTTGAGTAGATATAAAAATTACATCTTAACTGTCTCAAAGACGAGGAGGTGCGTTCCAGGCCAGAGTTCACCCCCCCCCCCCCAAGTAAGAATACAATATAGGATTAGTTAGTCTAAATCAAAATGCTGTTCGCATGGTTTTGCCAGAGATGAAGGCAAACTCGTATGGGCAGTCGTTAATGGCTGGTAAAACAAAATGGTCAATGCAATGCTCCACAAATCGGCCCCTCAATAGTTACAGATTGGAGCGATTGGGCTTGTATACACTGGAATTTAGAAGGATGAGGGGGGATCTTATTGAAACATATAAGATAATTAGGGGATTGGACACATTAGAGGCAGGAAACATGTTCCCAATGTTGGGGGAGTCCAGAACAAGGGGCCACAGTTTAAGAATAAGGGGTAGGCCATTTAGAACAGAGATGAGGAAGAACTTTTTCAGTCAGAGAGTGGTGAAGGTGTGGAATTCTCTGCCTCAGAAGGCAGTGGAGGCCAGTTCGTTGGATGCTTTCAAGAGAGAGCTGGATAGAGCTCTTAAGGATAGCGGAGTGAGGGGGTATGGGGAGAAGGCAGGAACGGGGTACTGATTGAGAGTGATCAGCCATGATCGCATTGAATGGCGGTGCTGGCTCAAAGGGCTGAATGGCCTACTCCTGCACCTATTGTCTATTTTCTATTGTCTATATAACCAACTGCAAAGAAATTTGGGTTGACCTCTCTCCTGGATCTTGGTGTAGGTGGTTTTAACTGAGTTCTTCATTGGAATGTTGTCGTGAAGAGGCCTCCTTTATTCTTTGTGTTTCTTCATTTGTCCTGATCCACTGAGCTACTGATTCTCTGACACTTTGTACAGATTTTAAAATGGTGTTTACATTTATCAAACTTCCCTTGCGCTTTTTGTGCACGGAGACTAATTCTAACTTGTTTATAATTCTGAGACAAATCAACAAGGCGCATAACAGGCATCAACCTGATCTGCAGGTTCAATACTCTGATCGATAAGGCTAATGAAATAAATTATTCATGGAGAAAATGAAAGATTAGTATTGAATGCACATAGCATGGCAAACAAAATAGATGAACAGCGTACAAATAAAAACATGTTCTGGTAGCTCTTACGATGCTGGGTTACTTGGATTGGGATCTGAATATTGAAGCTTGTATGACATTTAAGAAAGATTAGAAGTTAAGAGGATAAATGAATAATTCATTTAAATCATGATGGGTTTTTTTCTAATGCTGACAAATTCAGACCACTGCAGAGAAGTGGTTTTGGTGAAGATAAAACAATATTCAAAACAAATAGTCATTTGTGGGCGTTGAATAAAGGCTCTCTAATATAGAGGGCAGTGTTAGAAAGAAGAGTTTCTCAAAGATATGGTGAAAATCATGAAGACTTTTAATATGCACACGAAGACTTTTAATATGCTTGGTCCACAAAAGTGTTAGAGGTAAAAGATTAGTGAAGACTGGTGGCATTAATGTAGATTCATGTAAAGTGCGTCATTGATGATCTGTGCAGACTAATTCGACAAAAGGGCCTGTTTGTGTTGTATGTCTGACTCTGACCTTTATAGTGTAGCTGGCAGATGAAGTGAATAATCTACTTTTTTCTCGTTAACATATCTCCAATTGACATATCTCCGAGCACGTTTCTTCCTAAGTTGTTGACTTGTGTTGGTAATAGTACAGTGTTCATACTTTTTAACCAATTATCTACTAACATTCAAATTAGGAGCAAGGGAAGGCCACTCGGTTACTAAATTTGGTAATTACACATACATAGTAAAAATAAGGGGGCATAAAACGATGCAAAAGGATTTGGATTAAGTGAATGGGTAAAATACCCATAGTGTAGGAAAATAACTGCAGATGCTGGTACAAATCGAAGGTATCACAAAATGCTGGAGTAACTCAACGGGTCAGGCAGCATCTCTGGAGAGAAGGAATGGGTGACGTTTTGGGTCAAGACTGATGTCAGGGGGGGTGGGACAAAGAAAGGATATAGGTAGAGACAGGAAGACAGTGGGAGAACTGGGAAGGGAGAGGGAAAGAGAGGATAGAGGAGCTATCTAAAGTTAGAGAAGTCAATGTTCATACCGCTGGGCTGTAAGCGGCCAAGCGAAATATGAGGTGTTTTTCCTCCAATTTGTGGTGGGCCTCACTATGACACTGGAAGAGGCCCATGACAGAAAGGTCAGACTGGGAGTGGGAGGGGGAGTTGAAGTGCTCAGCCACTGGGAGATCAGGTTGATTAAGGTGGACTGAGCGAAGGTGTTGAGTGAAACGATTGCCGAGCCTGCGTTTGGTCTCGCCGAAGTAGAGAAGGTGACATCTGGAATAGCGGATACAATAGATGAGGTTGAAGGAGGTGCAGGTGAACCTCTGCCTCACCTGGAAAGACTGTTTGGGTCCCTGGATGGAGTCGAGGGGGGAGGTAAAGCGACAGGTGTTGCATCTCGTGCGGTTGCAGGGGAAAGTGCCTGGGAAGGGGGTGGTTTGGGTAGGAAGGGACGAGTGGACCAGGTAGTTACGGAGGGAATGGTCTCTGCGGAAAGCAGAAAGGGGAGGAGATGGGAAGATGTGACCAGTAGTGGGATCCCGTTGTAGGTGACGGAAATGTTGGAGGATAATTTGTTGTATACGTGGCTGGTGGGGTGGAAGGTGAGAACGAGGGGGAGGAGTTGGCTGCGCCTAACGGCTGCGGCTCTCTGGCAGTCTGTTGTCTTTTTTTCTTTTTTTTTGTTTGTGTCGGTGTTGGGATGGTTTTTGTTTCTGTTTTTGGCTGTGTATGTGTGGTGGGGGGTTGTGGGGTGGGGGGTTGTGGGGTGGGGGGGTGGGGGGGTGGGGGGGGGCGGGGGGAAACCTTTCTTTTATTGGGTCTCTTCCCCGGGGCGCGGCTCGGCTGCGGGCCTTAACATCGCCCAGTGCGGCTCGGCTGTGGGCCTTAACATCGCAGGCGCGGCTCGGCCGCGGGACGTTTCAGTGCCCGGTGCGGCTCGGCTGCGGGACGTTTCAGTGCCCGGTGCGGCTCGGCCGCTGGACTTAACATCCCCCGGTGCGGCCGCGGGACTTTTCAGTGCCCGGTGCGGCTCGGCCGCGGGACGTTCAGTGCCCGGTGCGGCTCGGCCGCGGGACGTTCAGTGCCCGGTGCGGCTCGGCGGCGGGACGTTTCAGTGCCCGGTGCGGCTTGGCCGCTGGACTTAACATCGCCCGGTGTGGCCGCGGGACGTTTCAGTGCCCGGTGCGGCTCGGCCGCGGGGCCTTCCATCCCCTTGCGGGGGCTGTGCGAGTCGTTTGCCTCGGTAGGGGTCGAGCTGCCTGTCCGTGGGTGCGGGGGGAGGAGAGGGGAAGTTTTGTTGCCTCCATCACAGTGAGGGGGTGTTTGGAGTCACTGTGATGGATGTTTGTGTTGGGGTCGGGTGTCCTGTGTTCTTTTCTTTTTTGCTGTGTTTTGTGTGACTGCTGAAATTTCGCTCGGTGTTGTGCCGAGTGACAATAAAGTGTTGTTATGTTATGTTATGTTATGTTATGTTATTCTGTCCTTGTTACCAATGGGGGGAGGGGGAACAAGAGCAGAGCTGCGGGATATAGAGGAGGCCCTAGTGAGAGCCTCATCTATAATGGGAGAGGGGAAGCCCCGTTTCCTAAAGAATGAGGACATCTCTGATGCCCTAGTGTGAAACACCTCATCCTGGGTGCAGATGCGGTGTAGACGGAGGAATTAGGAGTAGGGGATAGACTTTATGCAGGAGACAGGGTGGGGAAAAGTGCAGTCCAGATAGCTGTGGGAGTCAATGGGTTTGTAGTAGATGTTGGTCACTAGTCTGTCTCCTGTAATGGAGATGATGAGATCCAGAAATGGTAGGGAGATGTCAGAGATGGTCCAAGTATATTTAAGAGCAGGATGGAAATTTGTGGTGAAATGTATGAAGTCAGTGAGTTCTGCATGGGTACAAGAGGTAGCACCAATGCAGTCGTCGATGTAGCGGAGGTAGAGTTCGGGGATGGGGCCAGTGTACGTCTGGAACAGGGATTGTTCGACGTACCCGACAAAGAGGCAGGCGTAGCTAGGGCCCACGCAAGTTCCCATAGCTACGCCTCTGGTTTGGAGGAAGTGGGAGGATTCGAAGGAGAAGTTGTTGAGGGTAAGAACCAGCTCTGCTAGGCGGAGGAGAGTGTTAGTAGATGGAGATTGGCTGGTTCTACGGTCGAGGAAGAAACGGAGGGCTTCAAGGCCATCCTTGTGGGGGATGGAAGTGTAGAGTGACTGGACATCCATGGTAAAGATGAGGAAGAGGGGGCCTGGAAACCGGAAATGTTGTTGAGGAGATGGAGAGCGTGTGAGGTGTCTTGGACATAGGTGGGGAGGGATTTAATCAGGGGGGGTAGGATGGAGTCGAGGTAGGTGGAAATAAGTTCGGTGGGACATGAACAGGCAGAAACAATGGGTCTGCCGGGACAGTTCTGTTTATGGATTTTAGGGAGAAGGTAAAATCGGGCCGTGCGGGGCTGGGGAACGATAAGGTTGGAGGCATTAGAGGCCAGAGCGCCGGAATTGGTGAGGTCAGTGATGGTGTTGATGATTAAGGTCTGGTGCTCGTCGGTGGGGTCATGGTCCAAGGATAAGTAGGAGGAGGTGTCTGAGAGTTGTCGTCTGGCCTCGGTCCAGTAGAGGTCAGCACACAAGACTACCACAGCACCTCCCCTGTCTGCAGGTTTGATGACTAAGTCAGGGTTGTTGCAGAGTGAGTGGAGGGCTGCACGTTCAGGAGGGGAGAGGTTAGAGTGAGTCAGGGGAGTGGAGAATTTGAGGCGGTTAATGTCACGCCGGCAGTTGGAGATGAAAGGTTCTAGTGAGGGTAGTTGGCCAGCCGGGGGAGTCCTAGAGGAGGGGGTCCGTTGGAGACGGGAGAAGGGGTCATCAGTGAGGACTCCTTCCCATGGAAAAAGGCTCGGAGGTGGAGGCGACGGAAGCAGAGCTCCACATCATGGCGGACGCGGAACTCGTTGGTGTGGGGGCGGAGGGGAACAAAGGTGAGGCCTCTGCTGAGGACAGACCGTTCGGTATCTGAAAGGGGGAGGTCAGGGGGATGGTGAACACCCGGCAAGTGTGGGGGTTGGGATCGGATGGAGGCAGGGGAGCAGACGGAGGTGGAGGCGATGTATGGTGGGGGGGTGATAGGTTAACAGAGCAGAGGGGGGCATGAGCACCCATGTATGGGTGGGGAGTACAGCCCAGCGGTATGAACATTGACCTCTCTAACTTTAGACAGCTCCTCTGTCCCTCTCTTCCCCTCCCCCTTCCCGATTCTCCCACTGTCTTCCTTTCTCCATTTATATCCTTTCTTTGACCCGCTCCCCCTGACATCAGTCTGAAGGAGGGTCTCGACCCGAAACATCATCCATTCCTTCTCTCCAGAGATGCTGCCTGTCCTGCTGAGTTACTCCAGCATTTTGTGATACCTAAATACCCATCGTGTGTAGATGACAAGTTCAATCTGGGGCAGTTGATGAGGAATGTGAAAGTTTGCTTGCCATGAAAAACAAAGTGCATTATAGACAATAGACAATAGTTGCAGGAGGAGGCCATTCGGCCCTTCGAGCCAGCACCGCCATTCAATGTGATCATGGCTGATCATTCTCAATCAGTACCCCATTCCTGCCTTCTCCCCATACCCCCTGACTCTGCTATCCTTAAGAGCTCTATCTAGCTCTCTCTTGAATGCATTCAGAGAATTGGCCTCCACTGCCTTCTGAGGCAGAGAATTCCACAGATTCACAACTCTCTGACTGAAAAAGTTTTTCCTCATCTCACTTCTAAATGGCCTACCCCTTATTCTTAAACTGTGGCCCCTTGTTCTGGACTCCCCCAACATTGGGAACATGTTTCCTGCCTCTAACGTGTCCAACCCCTTAATAATTTTATACGTTTCGATAAGATCTCCTCTCATCCTTCTAAATTCCAGTGTATACAAGCCTAGTCGCTCCAGTCTTTCAACATATGACAGTCCCGCCATTCCGGGAATTAACCTAGTAAACCTACGCTGCACGCCCTCAATAACAAGAATATCCTTCCTCAAATTTGGAGACCAAAACTGCACACAGTACTCCAGGTGCAGTCTCACTAGAGCCCTGTACAACTGCAAAATGACAAAACCTTTTGAGGTCTAAGATGGCCAAGGCACCTGAATATATTGCAGAAAGTTATTAAGAAATCTAATTGTGTGCTGTTCCTACATATTATCCTTTGGGTGGTGCAGCTAGTAGAGACCCTCCTCAAAGTTCCTGTGATCCACGTTCAATCCCGAATGGTGCTGTCTGTACGGAGTTTGCGTGTTCTCCCTGTGACAGCATGGGTTTCCTCTGGGTGCTTGGGTTTCCACCCAAATTTGAAAAATGTGTTGATAATGGCCCATTGTAAATTGCCCTTGGGGGTGTGAATGAGTAATTCGATCTGGGGCAATTGATGAGAAAATGAGGAGAACTAAATGAAATTGGCCAGAATTGGGGTAAATGGGTACTTTATCATTAACATGGACTTGGTGGGCCAAAGGGCCTGTTTCCATGTAATATGACTGACTCTGTAATAATATATTACATTTTATTCCTGGAAAAAATCAAAGTATTTCCACTGTAAGGCCACATCTGGAGTAATGTATACGATATCATTCTCTTATTTTAAGATGGATATCAATGTTCCCTACTCCTTTAGGAAAACTGAATATAATCAAGCATAGTTAATGTGAGTTTGAGAGGCAAATCTTGTGTAACAAATTCACTCGGAAGATATGATGGAGAGTTGATAAAAAAAAAGAACCTTTAGACGTGTTTTTAAATTTCCAAAAGGCATTTGACAAGTTACCACCTAAGAGATTGTTCACAAATTAAGTACCAATGGTATACGAGGAGGCGTTGTCAGCATAAATTGAAAATTGGGTGCCTTGTAGAAAACAGAATTTGGAATAAATTAGTTATTTTCGGGTTATAAGTATGGTATTTCTGGGATTGCTTCTTGGCCCTCGGATACATACTGTTTGCATTAATGATGTAAAGGAGGGGAAAAAAGGTGACTTTTCCAAGATTGCCAATGATACAAAAATTGATGGAAAGGGGATATGTGATGACAACATTGTGATTCTGAAATGATATATAGATAGGCTGAGTGATTGGGTGAAACACTGGCTAGTGGAGTTTAACATGAGAAGTGTGAGATCATGCACTGCAGTGAGATGAATAGTGGTTAATGGGGAAGGACACGCAAGGAGTTAAGGCCAATATAGATCAGCCATTAATATTAATGGCTGATCTATATTGGCCTTAACTCCTTGCGTGTCCTTCCCCATTAACCACTATTCATCTCACTGCAGTGCATGATCTCACACTTCTCATGTTAAACTCCACTAGCCAGTGTTTCACCCAATCACTCAGCCTATCTATATATCATTTCAGAATCACAATGTTGTCATCACATATCCCCTTTCCATCAATTTTTGTATCATTGGCAATCTTGGAAAAGTCACCTTGGCTGGGGCATTCATCAATACTATCATTATTGGGTTATTATTGTCACAAGTACATGGATACAATGATAGATGGGTGGGTTATATTATGAGAAGGACTAGATAGGGCAGCCTTGTATTCACTGGCACAGACTGAGAAGGGACTTGACACAGTGGCTGTGGAGATGAGGTTTGCAGTTAAGGAAGAATCTAGAACTAGAGGGTCACTGCTTTCAAATTTGGGGTTGCCCAGTTCAGTCAAAAGCATCATTTTTCTGAGGATGAGTTCTTCCTCGAAGCACAATTGAAGCAATCTTTTAAATACTTTTAAGGCAGAGGTGGATGGATTGTTGAAGGGCAAAGGGATAAACTTTCAGTGCATTCATTGATTGCAGAGTTGAAGTTAAAATCGGATCCATATTAAATGGCGGAACTGCACTGGTAAGCTGAATGGCCTGCTCCCAGTTTGTATATTTGCATCATTGAGTTTATTTACTAATAATTTTTTTATTAATTATAGAAACAGTTTTGAAGTACTTTTCAACCTTAAAATCGTTATTTTTAACTGTTCTGTCCCTTTCTGTCGAATTTGAGTACAGGGGGTTAATACGCTAGAATTCCTCATGTTTGTTTTTTACCAACCTCAGTTATTTCTAATTTTCTAAATGTTTACTTTATCAAGGCTGGTAAATTCTTCAGTTTGGAACCATAATTGTATCCGTACTGATCAACATGTAGACAAAAATTGATTTTTGTATAAAAATGTTGACTATTTTATCCTCCTTGTAGGTAACCTTCATCACCACCATCCACCTCCCATCGTCCCCCCCGACCAACACTCTGTACCTCCCAAGCATGCTGTTTGTGGCACCAGTTGCATTTTTAATGTCTGCTGGTCCAGCATCCTTCACATTGGGAATGGTTCCATTGATCGGTGTTCTCAAAAGCATTGATGTTCATATTCGGCAGTTACCCAGGATTGAAAACTATCTGCTTCCACTCTTATAGACAATAGACAATAGGTGCAGGAGGAGGCCATTCGGCCCTTCGAGCCAGCACCGCCATTCAATGTGATCATGGCTGATCATTCTCAATCAGTACCCCGTTCCTGCCTTCTCCCCATACCCCCTGACTCCGCTATCCTTAAGAGCTCTATCTAGCTCTCTCTTGAATGTATTCAGAGAATTGGCCTCCACTGCCCTCTGAGGCAGAGAATTCCACAGATTCACAACTCTCTGACTGAAAAAGTTCCCGCCATTCCGGGAATTAACCTAGTAAACCTACGCTGCACGCCCTCAATAGCAAGAATATCCTTCCTCAAATTTGGAGACCAAAACTGCACACAGTATTCCAGGTGCGGCCTCACTAGGGCCCTGTGGACTTGTTTTCTGGACTCTGAGATGCCTCATGGGGCATTAGTGGGATCCATTGACTCTTGCACAAATGGGCAGGAGTTCTTTGGGGTGCGTGGGCGAGTAGCTTCTCAGGCATGCCCTCTGCCACTCTGAGCATCCGATGCCTGACGATCCTCCACGCAGCCTTAAATGCTGCTGGAGCTGATGTTCTTAAGAGGGGATTTGTCCAGTATTTCCTCCAATAAAATTGTGGTGTAATAAATTTGTCTTTGGTTCTACTTCATTGAGCTCTGTCAGCCTAGTTAGCTGCTGCCGAATTACATGTGAGTATGAGGAAAATATGAGGAAAGATTGGAAAGACTAGGCTTGTATTCACTGGAGTTTAGAAGGATGAGGGGGGATGAGAAGGGCAGCACGGTGGTGCAGAGGTAGAGTTGCTGCCTTACAGCGAATGCAGCGCCGGAGACTCAGGTTCGATCCTGACTACGGGCGCCGTCTGTACGGAGTTTGTATGTTCTCCCCGTGACCTGTGTGGGTTTTCTCCGAGATCTTCGGTTTCCTCCCACACTCCAAAGACGTACAGGTATGTAGGTTAAAGGTATGTAGGTATGGAGGAGGTATGGGCCTCCTCCAGTGCCATAGTGAGGCCCACCGGAAATTGGAGGAACAGCACCTCATATTTCGCCTGTGCAGTTTGCAGCCCAGTGGTATGAACATCGACTTCTCCAACTTTAGATAGTTCCTCTGTCCCTCCCGTCCCCTCCTCCTTCCCAGATCTCCCTCTATCTTCCTGTCTCCACCTATATCCTTCCTTTGTCCCTCCCCCCTGACATCAGTCTGAAGAAGGGTCTCGACCCGAAACGTCACCCATTCCTTCTCTCCCGAGATGCTGCCTGACCTGCTGAGTTACTCCAGCATTTTGTGAATAAATACCTTCGTCAGGTATGTAGGTTAATTGGCTGGGCAAATGTAAAAATTGTCCCTAGTGGGTGTAGGATAGTGTTAGCGTGCGGGGATCGCTGGGCGGCGCGGACCCGGTGGGCCAAAGGGCCTGTTTCTGTGCTGTATCTCTAAATCTAAATCTAAATCTTATAGAGACGTATAAAATTATAAATGGACAGGGCAAGCTAGATGCAGGAAAAATATTCCCAATGTTGGGGGAGTCCAGAACGAGGCGAAACAGTCTAAGAATAAAGGGGAGGCCATTTAAAACTGAGGTGAGAAGAAACTTTTTCACCCAGAGAGTTGTGAATTTGTGGAATTCTCTGCCACAGAAGGCAGTGGAGGCCAATTCACTGTATGAATTTAAAAGAGAGTTAGATAGAGCTCTAGGGGTTAGTGAGATCAAGGGATATGGGGAGAAGGCAGGCACAGGTTACTGATTGTGGATGATCAGCCATGATCACAATGAATGGCGGTGCTGGCTTGAAGGGTGCGTCCTGTTTTCTATGTTTCTATGTTTCTCTGTCCAACTCTAGCAATTGCCTTTCTCACAAGAAAAAAACATTTGTGCCTCTGCTTCTTGACAGAATCTATTCAAATATTATATCGAGGATTGGGTATGAATATTGAGGATAGCAAAGCATTCAAGCCGCATGCAACCTTTATAAAGCTCTCCAAAGCACCAATCCTTCGTCGCAAGGTAATGATTTTAATGGTTAACTGTCAGGTGATTATATGACAAACTAATTTCTGTGGCAGGCATGACCTTTATATACCAATTGAGAGTTGGTTCGGCTTGAATCCAGGATGATTCATTGCCTTATCTGTATGTACCTGTATATATATCAGGCTGAATTTTATGTTGCAATTAGGAGTTTAACAAAGCCTTGGATTTTAGAGGGATATGTTATTGATCAATTTGAGTGCTAATATTTTCCCCGTAACTGAATTATTTTTAGATTCGCATGCGAATGAAGTTTGATATCTGTAGTCAGAGTTTGGTCCATAGTTTGGTCAGTGATGGTGACACTGCACTCTTCAGAGTCTCGCGAGGAATTCTGATGTTCCTATAATTCTTTATTTATAGAGGAGAAATCCTTACCATCCTATGCTAGGATGGACACCTTCTCCATTCATTTTAATTGTGGGAACAACTTTGAAGAACTAATATAAGGGTTTGATAATGTAGGTTTCAAAATTTTGGATTATTTTCAATAGACAATAGACAATAGGTGCAGGAGTAGGCCATTCGGCCCTTCGAGCCAGCACCGCCATTCAATGTGATCATGGCTGATCATTCTCAATCAGTACCCCGTTCCTGCTTTCTCCCCATACCCCCTGACTCCGCTATCCTTAAGAGCTCTATCTAGCCCTCTCTTGAATGTATTCAGAGAATTGGCCTCCACTGCCCTCTGAGGCAGAGAATTCCACAGATTCACAACTCTCTGACTAAAAAAGTTTTTCCTCATCTCTGTTCTAAATGGCCTATCCCTTATTCTTAAACTGTGGCCCCTGGTTCTGGACTCCCCCAACATTGGGAACATGTTTCCTGCCTCTAACATGTCCAACCCCTTAATAATCTTATACGTTTCGATAAGATCCCCTCTCATCCTTCAAACTGTAAAAATGAATTCTTGAATCTAAACATTAATGATTTTCTAAAAT
Organism: Rhinoraja longicauda; assembly: GCF_053455715.1. NCBI lineage: Eukaryota > Metazoa > Chordata > Chondrichthyes > Rajiformes > Arhynchobatidae > Rhinoraja > Rhinoraja longicauda. Next base: position 84,093,372 of record NC_135956.1, read on the forward strand.
ACTGACAGCCAGCTAAGTCAAGGTTGGCAAATAAGTTTTCATTGCCTGCTTTATGTTGGGAGTTGCTTGCCATTCATACCCTTTCCCATACAATCTTATTAGATGTAGAGCTTTCTCTGAGGATTGCCCAGATCTGAACAGTGCTTCCCATGGGAGAACCATATTAAGAAAGTTCAAACCTTGTTTGGTGGGCAGTGACTGTGGATAGCTTGCTGCAAACCAGATACTGGGCCAATGTTCTCAGTTGTTCATTGTTCTATTTTGGGACATGTATATACTAAAACTCTTGTTTGTTTGTTTGTTCCTGAACTACAGCCAAAAACGGTGTACGATAGCGCGACAATATTAGGCCCACCTTACTTACCGTCGTCCCTTTGGTGCTAATGGAAGAAGTTTCATTGAAATTGGTGTTATATTTTTAAAGTTATTCACATTTTAAAGTTTAAATCTATCTCCTAGGGAGGGAGGAGGGAGGGGGGGGATAAGGGGGGTTGAGGGGGGCTGGAGTGGGGGGAAGGGGGAGGGGAAAGGGGAGGGTGGGGGAGGAGGGGGGATAAGCGGGGTTATGAGGGATGGAGTGGGCGGGAAGGGGAAGAGGGAGGAAAGAGGGGGAGGAGGGAGGAGAGGGGGGGAGGGGGAGAGGAGGAGGGAGGGGGAAGGGGGATAAGGGGGTTGAGGGGGATGGAGTGGGGGGAGGGGAAGGGGGAGAGGGAGGGAAGGGGTGGGGAGGGGAAGGAGAGGGGGGTGGAGGGAGGGGTATGGAAGGGGGGAGGTGAGGGGGAGAGGGAGGGGGAGGGGGGAAGAGAGGAGTGGGAGTGGGGGAGGGAGAGAGGAGGGGGAGTGGGGGAGGGAGAGGGGAGGGGGAGGGGGGAAGAGAGGAGGGGGAGTGGGGGAGGGAGAGAGGAGGGGGAGTGGGGGAGGAGAGGGTGCTGCACCAATGCAGGAGAGGTTTGGGCCCAACAGGCCCACTTAGTCTAATATGATAATAAAACACTCTCTTAAATCTTGACTCCCTTAATTGTCTCCATGGTAAACTTTTAAACTGTAGTAAGGTAGAAGCTTGAGGTTGAAACAGTTCCTATGAAGTGTTTTTGAATGTTTGGGTCCTTCATGTCAAAACATTACATTTAATTTTAAATTCCATTAGATCATTAAAAAAAAGTAACGTATTTTGTGAACATATAAGTGTGAGCAGTGAAGAAAGCCAATGGAATGTTGGCCTTCATAACAAGAGGAGTTGAGTATAGGAGCAAAGAGGTCCTTCTACAGTTGTACCGGGCCCTGGTGAGACCGCACCTGGAGTACTGTGTGCAGTTTTGGTCTCCAAATTTGAGGAAGGATATTCTTGCTATGGAGGGCGTGCAGCGTAGGTTCACTAGGTTAATTCCCGGAATGGCGGGACTGTCGTATGTTGAAAGGCTGGAGCGATTGGGCTTGTATACACTGGAATTTAGAAGGATGAGGGGGGATCTTATTGAAACATATAAGATAATTAGGGAATTGGACACATTAGAGGCAGGAAACATGTTCCCAATGTTGGGGGAGTCCAGAACAAGGGGCCACAGTTTAAGAATAAGGGGTAGGCCATTGAGAACGGAGATAAGGAAGAACTTTTTCAGTCAGAGAGTGGTGAAGGTGTGGAATTCTCTGCCTCAGAAGGCAGTGGAGGCCAGTTCATTGGATGCTTTCAAGAGAGAGCTGGATAGAGCTCTTAAGGATAGCGGAGTGAGGGGGTATGGGGAGAAGGCAGGAACGGGGTACTGATTGAGAGTGATCAGCCATGATCGCATTGAATGGCGGTGCTGGCTCGAAGGGCCGAATGGCCTACTCCTGCACCTATTGTCTATTGTCTATTGTCTATTTGCAAATAAATTTATGGTGTCTATATTAGCCTTCTGTTTCCAAGTGCCTCAGTATTTGGAAAGTTTAGGCACATGACTACTTTTTTCTACAGCTGAGGTAGAATCATTTCAATGGTGTGGAGTATTATGTGAGATTCCATACATCCACAGTAACGTATTTTGAATGGGGCTTGGTGGGTTCGATGAATAATTTCTCTATTCTCTCTCCATTTCAAGAGTACAGGTGCAGCATGTTCCTGTTAAGATGAAGGGCAAAGCTGGCAAGTTTAGGAACCCTTGTTGATGAGAGACGTTGAGGCTCTGATTGGGGAGGCAAAAGGCGTACATCAGATTTAGGCAGTCGAGACCAATCGAATCCCTCTGAGTACCAGGTAGTGCAGGAGAGCCACTTTTCATTTAAAGGGTCGTCTATATCTGGAATGAGCTGCCAGAGGAAGTTGTAGAAGTGGATAGAATTACGACTTTTAAAAGTCATTTGGAAAGATGTATGGATGGGAAGGGTTTGGAGAGCTATGGGCCAAATGCAGACAAATGATACAAGGCTTGTATGCCAAAATGGTTTGCATGGACAAGGTAGGCCAAAGAGCCTGTTTGTGCTGGAAAGCTCAATGCATCTAATAATGCATGCATGGTCACTGCAACATCAGTAGAGAAGTTGTCTTAATGTTAGAGATCAAGATGCTTTGTTGCACCTTAGCTACAGAACAGGGTTGATGTACTGGATGGTCTTGCCTCTGACTGTTCTTGTGTGGGTATTACAGTGCCATTATTTGTATCTCTGCAGCTTACAGAAGCAAATAATCAAACTCCATTTGCTCTTTGCTCAATTTTCCTTTGGACAACAAAATGTCGATAAAAATGTCTTTAAGTTGGGGATCACCAAAATATCTTTCCCACATTTATGTTCCTCTGCAGAAATAATTTTTCAGTGTGCTAAATATTCAGTATTTTAGTTTTGCAAAGGCACTCTCTAGAGATAGCATGACTTATTTCTGTGGTGTATATCTGACTGAAGGCCATTATATTCAAAAATATCATTGCACACTGTATATCTTGGACTATAAACAAGGAATCTGGTTTGATATCAGTATTTTACAAAATGAAGTCAAAATCTATCATCTACCTATTCTCTTCGGCAAGATGCTTTAACAGAAAATATTTATGTTGCAATGTAGAGACATAAAAAACCTTTATCACTGACCTCTCTCTACCTGCATTACCCCTCTACAGGTTGAAATGAGGCAAAAGATAATGAGGATATATTTTCCAATTATTTGTAATGTCGACCAACTTTGTTTAAATGTCCGGAAGCTGCTTATTTGGATTCTCTGGCATATTAGGTACCTTCAGTGAGTAATTCTATTAAATTTGTGGATCAAGCATCATTTTGTCAAATTAACCCACTTTATTATCTCAATGGAGTTAGGTTAGGTAAGGGGGAGGTGTAGCGAGACCTGGGTGTCCTTGTACACCAGTCACTGAAAGTTGGTGTGCAGGTACAGCAGGCAGTGAAGAAAGCTAATGGAATGTTGGCCTTCATAACAAGAGGATTTCAGTATAGGAGTAAAGAGGTTCTTCAGCAGTTGTATAGGGCCCTGGCAAGACCACATCTGGAGTATTGTGTACAGTTTTGGTCTCCTAATTTGAGAAGGACATCCTTGTAATTGAGGCAGTGCAGCGTAGGTTCACGAGATTGATCCCTGGGATGGCGGGACAGACATATGAGGAAAGATTGAAAAGACTAGGCTTGTATTCACTGGAGTTTAGAAGGATGAGAGGGGATCTTATAGAAACATATAAAATTATAAAAGGACTGGACAAGCTAGATGCAGGAAAAATGTTCCCAATGTTGGGCAAGTCCAGAACCAGGGGCCACAGTCTTAGAATAAAGGGGAGGCCATTTAAAACTGAGGTGAGAAAAAACTTTTTTACCCAGAGAGTTGTGAATTTGTAGAATTCTCTGCCACAGAGGGCAGTGGAAGCAAAATCACTGGATGGATTTAAGAGAGAGCTAGATAGAGCTCTAGGGGCTAGTGGAATCAAGGGATATGGGGAGAAGGCAGGCACGGGGTATTGATTGGGGACGATCAGCCATGATCACAATGAATGGCGGTGCTGGCTCAAAGGATGTTTCTATGTTTCTGGGATGTGTATATTTGTTTGGATTAAGAAATGTGCAGCATTCTTAGTCTGCATCATCAAGCATCCATTTATTTATCACATTTCAAGTAACCCCTGCATTCCCTCCCTACCCTACACTAGTCATCCTACTAGTTCCACTGTTTGCATCCTTGTATTCCTTTGTTATCACCTCTTCCCCAGCCAACAATGGGCCTTTGTGGGCTCCACCCTGCCTTAGTCACCTGTTTCTGTGCCTTCTTCTGGTCTTTTCTTACCTCCATTTTCCTCCCTTCTATTTTCAGTCTGAAGACGGGTCCTGACCCGAATCGTCACCCATCCTTTTCTTTTTCTCCAGAGACGCTGCCTGACCTGCTGAGTTACTCCAGTGCTTTGTGTCTATCCGTTTATACTAGCTCTCTGTCCTTCCCATGAATTACTCAGTTTCCAAGAATCGCCTCCCTTAGTTTTCAACACTCTTTTGCAGTGCGTGTATTGTGGAAAGATCAAGGATTGGTACTTTAGGCATTTTCTACCTTTCAAGAGAATTTCTAGATTGATAATTATATCGCAAGTTTAAGACCGCGTAGATTGTTTCACCATTGAATAGGATCATGGCTAATCCTGCATAAGATTAGGTCGGCATAGGCTTGATGACCGTTTTACTGAACACTTGTGTTCGGTATGCCAAGGCCAGTTTTTTTTTTTAGATTTAGAGATACAGCGCGGAAACAGGCCCTTCGGCCCACCGAAGCCGCCCAGCGATCCCCGCACATTAACACTATCCTACACACACTAGGGACATTTTTTACATTTACCCAGTCAATTAACCTACATACCTGCACGTCTTTGGAGTGTGGGAGGAAACCGAAGATCTCGGAGAAAACCCACGCAGGTCACGGGGAGAACGTACAAACTCCGTACAGACGGCGCCCGTAGTCAGGATCGAACCTGAGTCTCCGGCGCTGCATTCGCTGTAAGGCAGCAACTCTACCGCTGCGCCACCGTGCTAAACATTTTAATTCTCCTTCCCATTCCCATACTCACCTTTTCTGTCCTGGGCCTCCTCCATTGCCAGAGAGATGCCAGGCACAAACTGGAGGAACTTCAGCTCATATTCTGCTTGGGGAGCTTAACACTCAATGATATGAACATTTAATTCTCTAACTTTAGGTAACCTCTACAACCCTCCCCTGAGCCCTTGCTGACCTTGCACCTGTTTCTCCCCTCCCCCCTCACCCACATTCCTAAATAATTCATACCTTGTCAATCCTCTACTGTCACAGTTCTACAGCCTTGTCTCACACCTTTGTGTTCATCTCTGGCCTTTGACTATCAAACCACCTTCAACCCCCCCATCTATATTCGCCTATGACCTCCCATGTTTAGTCTGCCCTCCACACTTCCTATCACCTGCATGTTTTGTCCTTTCTTCCAACCCCCCCCTTCCCCCCTCACCCCTTCAATCAGTCTAAAGGGTCCTGAATTAAAACAACACCTTTCCATGTGTCGAAAGGAATTGCAAATGCTGGTTTATATCAAAGATAGACACAAAGTGCTGGAGTAACTCAGTGTGTCAGGTAGCATCGTTGTGGGGGTGGGGGGAGAGATGGGTGACATTTCGGGTCAGGTCAGGACCCTTCTTCAGACAACGCCTATCTATGTTGTCCAGGGATGCTGCCTGACCTGCTGAGCTGCCCGCTGTCAACGACAAACACACGTGGTTGTGTTTCCTTGGCAAACCGGCATCCGTAGTTCTTTGTTTCAACATAAGTGCCATTATCCTGCACTACCCCCACATCCCTTGATTCCCTTAAAAAACGTATAGATCCCTGCCTGAATATAATGAGCTTTCACAGGCCTTAGGGGCAATGTCCAAGGTACATTGGCACCTTGTCGATGATGTGTGGCTATGGGGCACAGTTGTTACAGTATATTAAAAAATATCTGCCTTAATGCGTTATCTCCATTGTATTTTGTGCAGTTTTTAAACACCTGTTTAACTATTTATGTATCTGGAAAGAATGTTTTGCTGACTGGGCAATTCAAACTTTTTTTGACAATTCTAACAAATATGTTGGATATGCTTCTCCTTGGGGGAAGTATAACAATGCCTATCTTGAATTTTAACAGGTACCTTTAAACCCATTACAATGGAATCCTCCCATGTCAATCCTTATTGCACTGGACTAACATGCGTTTTGATTGCCTGTTAAATTGGAAAAAGCTTCCAAGCATGAGTAGCACTTCAACCCTTTGAAAGCGTGGTTGAATGGGGTGTGATTGCCAGCACACCTAAATGTGGCCTTTGACTACTTGTAAATACTGTACACATTGTTGCTGTTTCCGCACCACAGCTTTCGGATTTGTTTCACCTGCGGGCTACCATCCTGTTAAAAGCTGCACAGTCTTTCACTGCAAGCTGTTCATTACTTCCCCCCCCCCCCCATTTGCTGATTGGCAGGTGCTGAATTTATGACTCTTCCTATCTCAAACGCCTGAGGATTGAAGTACTCTTTGACCTTCTAAAATACCTCTGCAAGCAAGAGATCTCTAGCTTTCTGAGGAGCTGCGAAGTTAGCAGATTTGCTGAATGCCTTGGAACTGATAGGAGTTCAAGCAGCTTTTGTTCCCACACTGCAGCTACTTATTCTCATAGAGAGAAAAGAAGTCTCCATGTTCTCCATGTGGGAGGTGAATGATTGCAGGGCCTATGAAGCCTGTCGTTGGTGGTGCCATGTCCTTTCTTTTCCTGTCAAGATGGTGCAATTGTACCCAAGCCTCCTCTGTAATTGCACTTCATTTTGTGTTCCATTATGTTGCAGACTAATACTGTGTGCCTTGTTTGAATTTCACAACGCTGCACTTTAAAGAGCAGTTGCTGTTGCGTATAGAAACATAGAAACAGAGAAACAGGAGTAGGCCATTCGGCCCTTCGAGCCAGCACCGCCATTCAATATGATCATGGCTGATCATCTAAAATCAGTATCCCGTTCCTGCTTTTCCCCCATATCCCTTGGTTCCTTTAGCCCTAAGAGCTAAATCGAAATCTCTTGAAAACATCCAGTGAATTGGCCTCCAAAGCCTTCTGTGGCAGAGAATTCCACAGATTCACAACTCTCTGGGTGAAAAAATGTTTCCTCATCTCGGTATTAAACGGCCTACCTTTTATTCTTAACTTTAATAAACAGACAAATGATAACAAATGTTTAGTTCTCCTCCCTGTCTGACATTATCTTCACCGGCCTCCTTCCATGACATTTTGTACAAATACACAATACACAAAGTAGGTATGAAACATTAGCTGATGCAATTACTCCAGATAACAGTTAAATTCTCATCCATTATGCATCATAGCACTGTAGAATTGATTCTGAGCTTCACATCTCTGAGCAGAGGAAAGAAAATCCACACAGGGGATTATGCTTGTTTGAAATGTCTTTATGGTTAGTTATTTGGTACATTGGAGGCAGATGGAGACATACAGTGCATCAGTTTTATAACTGAAGGCCGAGAAAGTGAAGGAAACGAACATGTCAAAGAGAAATATACTGTAATATATTCTCCTGGAGAACATACACTGCCACATGGTGGTGGAAAGATGGGTGTGCTGTCATGATTCTTCATGCACTTAGACTTAGACTCAGAATTGGACAATTCTGCGGTACACGATAAATCTAGTTTGATGTACTGCTGTATGGTGACAGGGCAATGTGCGAAGTACCACCATGGCATTTTCTTGCAACATTTTGGAATGAATTATGTGTAGTGTGTGAATTGAAGGATGAGAGGAGATCTTATCGAAACGTATAAGATTATTAAGGGGTTGGACACGTTAGAGGCAGGAAACATGTTCCCAATGTTGGGGGAGTCCAGAACAAGGGGCCACAGTTTAAGAATAAGGGGTAGGCAATTTAGAACTGAGATGAGGAAAAATATTTTCAGTCAGAGAGTTGTGAATCTGTGGAATTCTCTGCCTCAGAAGGCAGTGGAGGCCAATTCTCTGAATGCATTCAAGAGAGAGCTAGATAGAGCTCTTAAGGGTAGCGGAGTCAGGGTGTATGGGGAGAAGGCAGGAACGGGGTACTGATTGAGAATGATCAGCCATGATCACATTGAATGGCGGTGCTGTCTCGAAGGGCCGAATGGCCTCCTCCTGCACCTAATGTCTATTGTCTATTACAATCTGACTTTTGACAGAAACTTCAACTTATTTCAAACCACAAATTTGTAAATTCACCAACTTACAGTTGTGCTACAGGTCTGGAAAAAGGATCCAATTAATAAAGATGCAAAACTAGCAAAGGAGCAGTTGGTAGAAGTGGCCGTATGCTTGATCAAAGGTTTGGCTCTGAATCGAGTTGGAGGTGGGTGACCTTTGAAGGGAGGTCAAGTGCTCAGCCACCGGGAGATCAGGTTGGTTAAGGCGGACTGAGCAAACGATCGCCGAGCCTGCGTTTGGTTTCGCCGATGTAAAGAAGGCTGCTGCTCCAGAGATCGCTGCTCTAGATGTCAACTTCTTTAGATCGGCGAAACCAAACGCAGACTCGGTTGATCGTTTCGCTCAGTCTGCCTTAACCAACCTGATCTCCCAGTGGCTGAGCACTTCAACTCCCTCTCCCACTCCCAGTCTGACCTTTCTGTCATGGGCCTCCTCCAGTGCCATAGTGAGGCCCACCGGAAATTTGAGGAGCAGCACCTCATATTTCGTTTGGGCAGCTTGCAGCCCAGCGGTATGAACATTGACTTCTCCAACTTTAGATAGTTCCTCTGTTCCCCTCTTCCCCTCCCCCTTCCCAGTTCTCCGTTTATCTTCCTGTCTCCACCTATATCCTTCCTTTGTCCCGCCCCCCTGACATCAGTCTGAAGAAGGGTCTCGACCCGAAATGTCACCCATTCCTTCTCTCCTGAGATGCGTACAGGTTTGTTGGTGAATTGGCTCGGTAAAAATATCAACAGCTGAACTAAAATATTTTCATCAATGTCCAGGATGCACTCCAGTTTTTGTAGTGGGCATTGTGCTCTCCATATCCAGAGTTGGCTGGACTCTGACATTCTCAGAGGGAGAGCAAGACAGTCGGCCAATGGATCACTGTACACCCCTCCCCCCCCCCCCCCCAGTGCCTGCAGCTTGGACCCATGAATGGCCACCTCGGCTAGCACTGGAAGCAGACTGGCAAGAATGTCTACTGACCAAACCGACCAACAAGTTGCTTCCTCTAAGCCAACTGATCATGGATCAGGAGTATGAGGTTGAAGTTGAGTGTAAACTGGTCCAATATTAAATTATTTCTTGGCGTTCCTGTTTTGATGGGGAACGGTAGTAAAGTAGTGCAGTCAAACTAATGACTTTCCAGTTGCATTGTTTTCTCTTTTAGGGTTTGCGAAAATCTGCCCAAAACTCTACATAGAATATGAAAATACCGTCTTTGGTGCAGAGGTGTTGTCACATATTGATCTTTGTGCAATGCATAAGAATAATGAGCCCGCTGGTTATTATCATTGTGATACTTCAGTAAGTATAGGTAGGTACGGTGATCACATGCTGACCATAAGACAATTGCTGGCATATCCATGCAGTAGAAAACATGGAAGTTATAATAAATCATGCAGGAACAATAAGAATGTTTATGGTCAATGAAAAAGACATTAATATCTGTTAAGGATTCTTGGGTTGTTAAGTGGCTAATTCCCTTTTACACCGTTCAATGCAAACTGGGTAACGACCTGTTTGTGTTAACCAGCTGTCTTGGAATGTCAATATGTTCTTGGAAGGTACAGTGCGAATTCTTGACAGTGGAACAGGGGTCAGAAAACCAGTGTTCAGTATGAATCGGATGCAAAATACTACAGATGTTGGAAATCTGAAATAAAAGCAAAACATTCTGGAAATGACAGCAGCAGGGGGGCAAGAACATGGGTAACATTTCACATCAATGGCCTTTCATCAAAATGGAAAAACAAGAAAATTAATTTGTTACAAGTTACAGAGAAGAGCAGGGGGAATAGAGACAATAAAGGTATTGTCTGGTTGGATGGAGACGAGGTGAGGCAAAAGACAATAGACAATAGGTGCAGGAGTAGGCCATTCGGCCCTTCGAGCCAGTGCCGCCATTCAATATGATTATGGCTGATCATCCACAATCAGTACCCCGTTCCCGCTCTCTCCCCATACCCCCTGACTCCGCTATCATACTGTCGGTGCTGACAAAGACGATGGTAAATTCCTCTATAGTAAGGCTGGTTATTCAGGAATAGATGTAAATGGATGGAAATAATTGGAGGCAGAAATAAGAAAATGAATCGCCTGGTGCCAAAAGTGTAATGCAGGAGGATCCAGCTGTTGCTGACATCCTGAAGCAAAATTGCCTGAAATTATCAGGTCAGGTTTCACCTGTTAGGTTGCAGTGGTAACTACCTGTGCTTACAAAATAGATTAAATTCCTAAATGAGAAAATAATCGTATGGATGCTGGTGCCCAGGCTACAGAAAATCTATCTCTACTTTTCGACTTATGACTGGTACATCTAAATCAGTGACTGATTTGGTATGTGTCCCCAAAGTTAACCGTCAAGGCAGATAGCTCAGAACACAATGTAGGAAAAGAGCAAAGATAGACACAAAATGCTGGAGTAACTCAGCGGGACAAGCAGCATCTCTGGATAGAAGGAATGGGTGACATTCGGGTCGCGACCCTTCCAAGAGCGGGTAGACTTCCAATGTAGGCCTCATGCTTGTCTTGGCTTAACACCTTACCTGCTGAAGAAGTCAACATCCATTACTGTGAACAATTAAGACTGGCACACTACTAGTGTGTCACCTTGATCCATCTGTTAGAGATGCACACCTGGTTTAAATAACTGCATTCTGATATTTGCTGTCTTTGTTGTTTCGCTATGAGACAATAAATTGCTTAGTTCTGCTTGCCCTATCTGGGTGATCTGTGTGAGAGTAATCAAATCTTACAGTTCGATATTTCTGCAATGAATTGAAATGAGAATTTGGAAGATAAAGTGAACGGCAAAGATAAGTTTACTAAATCAAGGTGTCATTGTCATAGTGGACGAGGGAAAGATGACACCAGTCAGGAAAGTACAAATATAGTGAGCAAAAGTGAATAATCAATGGCACGCCTTGATTTTAAAATCTGATGCAGCAAAGATTGCAACTGATGAAAAAACATCATAAAACTATTCAAGATCAAACTGAATAAAAGTTTAATAACTTGTCTGTGGTTTCCACTCCTAATAGATGAGAAGTTGGCTGTTACTTTGCATGTGTGGTATTTTGAGTTAAAACTATCTACAGGCAAAAGATTATCACAACTCTGGCTTGAATAGATGTGGAAATAAGGGTTTTCAGTACAGTAAAATTGTAAGAGGAACTGGTCAATGTAAAATGGAATTACACAGCATGAAATGGTCTAACATGCTCCTCGATTATCATCTCTGGAAATCATTTTACAGAATAGGATAGCTGTCTTTATGTTTAAGAAATTAGATTTGTAGATGGGAAGCTGGATGTGCAAAGTTTTCTTTAGGGAGAAAAATAATTTAAATCAGGGCAATGCTATAAAATCCATCTGTTTAAATAATGCCTAAAGGCTTGAAGGAGCAATAGAATATAAAGATCATGCAATGTTTGTGTGTGAATTTTCTACTGCAAGGGCAGATTTCGTAGAGCCTTTTTAAGATGATATAAAATGTTTATTGTGTAGGAAATCTCCACTTTCTGCCTATAGAGGGCACAAAGAAAAAGATTTTGTATGCAACAGTTAAGGAGGTAGAGGACGGCAGTGGTGGGGTATGTTCAGTAATGTTATAAAGAAAATTGTAGCAAAATCAATGAGTGAAAGAATATAAATCAGGTACCTATGATAATCACAATTTTATATCGCTCAGCAGCACCATTTAAAGTTGAATCATTCCAGTATGGCAATAGATTAACTAAGTTGTACCTGTATATCAAGTTGAATTCTATTCAATATTTTTTTCTATTCCTTCAACAGGAACAAGTAGCACACCACATTCTTCCAGCTTCCTTTCAGAGAATTCAGAATTTGCCAGCAGTATTCCTGCAGTATACATCAATGACTTGGATGAAGGGATTAAAAGTACCATTAGCAAATTTGCAGATGATACAAAGCTGGGTGGTAGTGTGAACTGTGAGGAAGATGCTATGAGGTTGCAGGGTGACTTGGACAGGTTGTGTGAGTGGGCGGATGCTTGGCAGATGCAGTTTAATGTGGATAAGTGTGAGGTTATCCACTTTGGTGGTGAGAATAGGAAGGCAGACTATTATCTGAATGGTGTCAAGTTAGGAAAAGGGTGATCTGGGTGTCCTAGTGCATCAGTCACTGAAAGGAAGCATGCAGGTACAGCAGGCAGTGAAGAAAGCCAATGGAATGTTGGCCTTCATAACAAGAGGAGTTGAGTATAGGAGCAAAGAGGTCCTTCTGCAGTTGAACAGGGCCCTAGTGAGACCGCACCTGGAGTACTGTGTGCAGTTTTGGTCTCCAAATTTGAGGAAGGATATTCTTGCTATTGAGGGCATGCAGCGTAGGTTTACTGGGTTAATTCCCGGAATGGCGGGACTGTCATATGTTGAAAGACTGGAGAGACTAGGCTTGTATACACTGGAATTTAGAAGGATGAGAGGAGATCTTATCGAAACGTATAAGATTATTAAGGGGTTGGACACGTTAGAGGCAGGAAACATGTTCCCAATGTTGGGGGAGTCCAGAACCAGGGGCCACAGTTTAAGAATAAGGGGTAGGCCATTTAGAACAGAGATGAGGAAAAACTTTTTCAGTCAGAGAGTTGTGAATCTGTGGAATTCTCTGCCTCAGAGGGCAGTGGAGGCCAATTCTCTGAATACATTCAAGAGAGAGCTAGATAGAGCTCTTAAGGATAGCGGAGTCAGGGGGTATGGGGAGAAAGCAGGAACGGGGTACTGATTGAGAATGATCAGCCATGATCACATTGAATGGCGGAGCTGGCTCGAAGGGCCGAATGGCCTACTCCTGCACCTATTGTCTATTGTCTATTGTCTATTGAACCTCTGTCGATATCTCCAGAAGAGTCAAGAGTGAAGCCATTTAAGTCAGACTACTTTAAAAAGCAAGGCATGGACTGTGAGCTTCACCGAACTGAACCATATGCCATAGAGCCTAGAGATCTGGACAAGAGTATGCAAAATCCTTCGAGAATTCTGTTGACCCACGATGCTTTTGCACAAGTGGATCATCCATTCACTGGGATTCTGCATGTGCAGAAAGAGGTATTTGACAAAATGCATGATGATTTAGTAGATATAAAAACAAGTATTCAGTCCTGTTTAGAGTACATGCAAACTGGAATCAAAAATGGTCTGGATCATTTGCAATCTGTCATTCCGGCAGAACCCGAGAGAACTTTATGGGCAATAGACAATAGACAATAGGTGCAGGAGGAGGCCATTTGGCCCTTCGAGCCAGCACCGCCTTTCAATGTGGTCATGGCTGATCATTCTCAATCAGTACCCCGTTCCTGCATTCTCCCCATACCCCCTGACTCCGCTATCCTTAAGAGCTCCATCCAGCTCTCTCTTGAATGCATTCAGAGAATTGGCCTCCACTGCCTTCTGAGGCAGAGAATTCCACAGATTCACAACTCTCTGACTGAAAAAGTTTTTCCTCATCTCAGTTCTAAATGGCCTACCTCTTATTCTTAAACTGTGGCCCCTTGTTCTGGACTCCCCCAACATTAGGAACATGTTTCCTGCCTCTAACGTGTCCAACCCCTTAATAATCTTATACGTTTCGATAAGATCTCCTTTCATCCTTCTAAATTCCAGTGTATACAAGCCTAGTCGCTCCAGTCTTTCAACATATGACAGTCCCGCCATTCTTGTCTAGAGTACAGGCAAACTGGAATAAAAAATGGTCTGGATCATTTGCAATATGTCATTCCGGCAGAACCCGAGAGAACTTTATGTGCGGCACGGTGGTGCAGCGGTAGAGTTGCTGTGTCCAAAGACGTACAATTTTGTAGGTAAATTAGCTTGGTAAATGTAAAAATTGACCCTAGTGGGTATAGGATACCCTAGTAGCTATAGGATAGTGTTAATGTGCGGGAATCGCTGCTCGGCGCGGACCCAGTAGGCCAAAAGGCCCTGTTTCTGTGCTGTATCTCTAAACTAAACTAAACTAATCCCCAGTCTGGCTTGCCTACAATACAAGCTGGATTGAAGAACTGAAATGCATTATGCAATCTGGGATGGAGCGGTTGGAGAGGTTTATCCAGTACAGCTTTGGAGTACTGCATAACAATATTGCTACATTGAATCAGAATATTGTTGAACTGGCTAATGTGCTAACTCTGATTCATGCTTGTAATCTTACTGGCACATTGTCTCAAAACAAATGAAAATTGGAGGGAGACGAGTCTATTATGTAAGCATACTTTCTCTAAATTAATTGGGAATGTAACCAAAGTCGAGTCACTGTCCCATTTCTGCAGACCACTAATGAGAAATTGCATACCCCAAATTCTATATCTTTCACAGAAAATTTCCTGGGATGCCTGGTGAAGATGATAAAAGTAATTAGGGTAATGTATTTTAAAGTAGTTTTTCCTTCAATTCACTAAAAATGGGTTACTGTAATTTAGAAAAAAAATGAAGCCGCAGTAACAAAATTTCATCTAATTAGTATGATTGATAAACTACCATGATATTGCATGGGAACCAAGTTGCATACAGTGTGATGTAAAAAGCAGCTTTTATAATTACCAGCATTTTTTTCACTTGGCTGAGAGAGGTAAAGATTGATCAGCACATGGAACAGAATTCCCATTCTGTTCTTGGTCTTGTTTCAATACTTCAAACCTTTTGTATCTAGCTGAGAGGGGAGGAAGCATTCAGTTCAACATTCAATTTTTAAAAAAAGTGGGACCACTAACTCTGCAGAACTACCTCTATTAACTGGTTCAGGGAAAAGTAAAAAAAGGCTAATGCTCAAGTTTCTGCAGGTGACAAATCTACAGCTGTGTGAAGTTGAATGCATCAGGTCAAATTGACACACAATGTATGCCTTGCAATTATTGTGCCATCAGTCCCTGCTACATTAAACAAATTGCTGGAGGGTTTCCTGCTGAGTTCCGCTAGCAATTTGTTTTGCACAAAATTCCAGCATCTGCAATCTCTTGCATCTCCTGCTGCATTAAACTTGCTACAGTTCGCAAACTAAATTGAGAAATGGACATAGAAACAGAAAATACTAAAGACAAATAGTAGCTCTGGCAGCATTTGTAGAGAATGTTAATGTTTCAAGTCAATGACAATCTGAGAATCTGCGTGCCGTTTTACTTTTCAATTGTCGAGCATTTGGATGATTTCAAAACCAGATTGGGTATTTCACACATTCTAAGAATTACGATATTGACTTTATGTTGAATATTATTTACAATGTTAAAGGAAAAGCAGTTAAAGATCACTCTTCTTTCCTGGCAACCTAAAACATTATACTGCTTGGATAAAATGATGTTAATGTGATATAACACCCATTTGGTACACACTGCCAGCAAACTTGGTAGACAAATTAGCAACAAATTCAGTGCTGTGGACAAGCCTTTATGATCTCCAGAATTGTCCTTTCCAAACCTCGGCAAAGTCTAGATTTTTTTTAATTGATCCTAGTTGCAGGTCACAATAAGCATGTATTCTGTTTGAGGGGAAACAAATGAAAAAAAATGTTTCTAGAACAGCAGGGCCAAATAATTAATTGCCTGCAGTGTCTTTATTTTCAAAGCAGTGATTGGTTTAATTATGGGTCTTTGCGCTGGTACCAAGAGGAGAACAGTGCTGGCTGCTCTGCTGCAAATGATTTTTTTTTCAGAAATGCTGACATTGTAGCGACCATAGAGAATGGTCCGGGTCGTCGAACCCTCAGATTGGCCAGCAAGGTCACGTGTGAGCGCGACCGTAGGGATTGGTCCAGAGAACGACATCGCTGATTGGCCAGCGTTGTCATGTGCGCTTTTGGCGCCCAAAATGTTCAGTTCGGCGAAGTCTTCGAAGAAGACAGTAAGTTTTTGATGGTTGTCCTTTACCTTGTTGTTTAACTTTGTATTCGAATATTGCGGCTGCAATAAACTTCTTCTACAACCAACAAGTTTTCGGACTCGCCATATTGGTGACCCCGACGTGATCTGGACGATCACCGACTATGCAGGAACACGACGCCTCGTTGTTGAATGCCACGCCTGGCACACCGGAGTTAAGCGCGGTAAGCGTTCACCTTCCGTTGTTTTGGACATATTTCATACAAAGAACATATCGGCCGACTCGACGAAGTATTACTATCTCGTCAGCGCTCTATCACCGGAGACGACCACACGCGTGATGCGGTTCATCGTTAATCCGCCTGCGGAAAGCAAGTATGAGGCAATGAAGAAATTGTTACTGCGAACCTTCGGGTTTAATAGGCATGATTGCGCTGAAAAACTTCTGCACCTACCGGACCTCGGAGATCGACGGCCGTCCGTTCTCATGGCCGAGATGATGATGCTAGCCGGTGAGCATACGGATTGCCTCATGTTCGAACAGGCATTCCGAGAGAAGCTTCCCGAGGATGTCCGACTGCTGCTCACGGATTGTTCTTTTAAGGACCCCGAAGCATATGCAGAGAAAGCGGACGCGCTCATAGCGGCTAAATCGAAGGCAAGCGGTTCGATCAACAAGGTCTCGACATCGGTGGCCACGCCACAGCGACATCAAGATGGCGCCGCATCTCCCGCCAGTTCTCCGAAAGCCCGCCAAAAAGATCCGCACAAGCGCGGCTGGTGCTATTATCACCTACGATGGGGTAGAGAATCCCGCAACTGCCGCTCACCTTGTACCTTCGCGGGAAATGCCTCGGCCGATCGTACATAGGGGCAGTTGCGAATGGCCAGAACCGACGCCTCTACGTCCACGATCGATTCACGGACACAGAATTTTTGGTAGACACGGGAGCCATCGTCAGTATAGTGCCGCCGACTGACCACGAAACCAGAACGCGAAAGACAGGTCCCACCCTCATCGCGGTTAATGGCAGCCCCATTCGCACTTTCAGTATACGGAAGATGTCCCTTGTGTTAGGCCTCCGCACGTACGAATGGCCATTCATCATAGCAGACGTCAGACAAGCGATCCTAGGCGCAGATTTTCTCTGGGCTTTTTCACTGGTCCCTGATGTCCGCGGTAACGACCTCCGACCCTCCGCCAGCGAGGAGCCCGTCGCTCCGACAATCGCCTCCCCGCCCAGCCCTACTGTCCAGGCCATCGTCGCGGCCCCTGACTCGTATGCTGAGATCCTGGCGGAGTTTCCAGAGCTGCTCATCCAACGTTTTGACACGCCTTCGGCCAAGCACGGCGTGGTCCATCACATCCGCACCGAGGGCCCTCCCGTTTTCGCTCGGGCCAGGAGACTACCGCCAGACAAACTGGTGGTGGCACGGGCGGAATTTAGGAAGATGGAGGAAATGGGCATTGTCCGTCAGTCCGACAGCCCGTGGGCCTCGCTGTTGCATATGGTCTCCAAGGCATCTGGGGGGTGGAGACCATGTGGCGATTATCGGCGTCTCAATGCTGTCACCACGGCTGATCGCTACCCCATACCGCACCTACAGGACTTTTCGTCTGGGCTGGAAGGAGCGGTGGTGTTCTCCAAAATCGATTTGGTGCGAGGATACCACCAGATTCCGGTGCGGCTGGAGGACATACAGAAAACTGCCACGATTACTCCGTTCGGGTTGTTTGAATGGTTGCGTATGCCTTTCGGTTTAAAGAACGCGGCACAGGCTTTCCAACGACTGATGGACCGTGTGGGTCGGGGTTTACCCTTTTTGTTTATTTATTTAGACGACATCCTGGTCGCCAGCCCCTCAGTGCAGGAACACCAGGTCCACTTGCGGACTGTGTTCCAGCGGCTCCAAGACCACGGGCTCATTATCCAACCCTCCAAGTGTCAATTCGGCCTCCCTTCTCTTGATTTTTTAGGGCACAGAATTACCCCTGCCGGCGCCTCCCCTTTGCCCGAGAAGGTGGAGGCTATCCGGGCATTTCCCAGGCCCACCACAGTAAAAGGACTACAGGAGTTCGTAGGTATGGTTAACTTCTACCATAGGTTCATTCCGGCAGCTGCGTGGGTCATGCGCCCGCTCTTCCAGTGCCTTGCGGGAAAACCAGTAGAGTTGATATGGTCCCCGGCCGCAGAGTCGGCTTTTACAGCAGCTAAGGCAGCATTAGCAGACGCCACCATGTTGGTCCACCCGAGCCCCTCCGCCCCCACGGCCCTGACAGTTGACGCCTCTGACGTGGCGGTGGGCGGGGTCTAGGAGCAGCAGGTCGGTGGCCGTTGGCAGCCCTTGGCGTTTTTCAGCCGGCAACTAAATTCGGCTGAGCTGAAGTATAGCGCATTTGACCGAGAGCTTCTGGCCCTCTATTTAGCTGTTCGTCATTTCAGGTATTTCCTTGAGGGCCGCCCATTTGTAGCCTTTACGGACCACAAACCATTAACATTTGCATTTTTCAAATTGTCTGACCCATGGTCGGCCCGCCAGCAGCGGCACCTGACTGCTATCTCCGAATTTACCACCGATGTCCGTCATGTCGCGGGTAAGCTTAATGCCGTTGCTGACGCCCTGTCTAGACCTGCTTTTTCCCCTATTTCGGCGGTGGACTGCGAGGTGGATCCCCAGGAGCTTGCGGAGGCACAGCTTCTAGCGGATACCGCCTCGGCATACCAGTCCACCACTTCGGGATTGAAGTTGGCTCAGGTAGCCTGCGGGTCGGAAGGCACAAAAGTCTGGTGCGATGTTTCTCTTCCCTGTCCCAGGCCGGTAGTACCGCCCTCCCTTCAGCGCCGGGTTTTTGATGCCATTCATGGGCTGGCACACCCGTCCATCCGCTCCACTTCTGCTTTAGTAGCAGCTCGGTTTGTCTGGCATGGCCTACGGAAACAGGTAGCGGGTTGGGCGCGCTCCTGCGTTCCCTGTCAGACCGCTAAAGTCCAGCGCCATGTCCAGCCTCCCGTACAGGAGTTCGAGGTCCCAGCAGTTCATTTTTTCCACATCCACGTGGATTTGGTCGGGCCTTTGCCTTCCTCCCGGGGCTACACCCACCTCCTCACGGTGGTGGATCGGTTCACCCGGTGGCCAGAGGCTTTCCCATTGTCTGATATCTCGGCAGCCTCTTGTGCCAGGACTTTGGCCCTCCATTAGGTAGCCCGTTTCGGGGTCCCGGCAGTTATTACCACTGACAGGGGGCCGCAGTTCACTTCGTCCCTCTGGGCCGCGCTCGCAGAACTGTACGGTTCCAAGTTACAACCCACTACTGCATACCACCCCCAGGCAAATGGACTTGTAGAAAGGTTCCACCGTCAACTTAAGGCGTCCCTCAGGGCAAGGCTTGAAGGCCCGGACTGGGTAGACCAACTCCCCTGGGTTCTTCTGGGCATCCGGACTGCTCCTAAGCAAGATCTCGGTGCGTCATCCGCGGAGCTAGTATATGGCTCGACACTTCGAGTACCCGGAGATTTGTTTCCGGACCCCTCAGACCAGCTGCCTCCAGTCCCATCAGTCTTAGCATCTCTCCGGGCACGGGTGGGTTCCCTGGCTCCAGTTCCGACTTCACGTCATGGGTGTCCCATGGTACATGAACCGCCTTCCCTGAAGGACTGTGAGTTTGTGTTTCTGCGAAAAGATTCCCATCGTGCCCCGTTGCAGAGGGTCTATCAAGGGCCGTTCCGGGTTTTGCGTAAGGGAACGGCTACCTTCACCTTAGACATGTGCGGCAGGAGTGAGCTCGTCTCGGTGTCCCGGCTCAAACCTGCACACTTGGATCCGGATCAACCAGTCCTGGTCGGCCAAACCCCTAGGAGAGGCCGACCTCCGTCAGTTCCGCTCAGTCCAGGACCCCCCGTTCCGGCAGTTCCTCCAAGTCCGGAATCCCCTGCTCCTGTGGTTCAGGCTGCCCCTCTCCTTACTCGTTATGGTCGCGAAATCCGGCTCCCTGCTAGGTTCCGTACCTCGGGTTCTGGGGGGGGGTCATGTAGCGACCATAGAGAATGGTCCGGGTCGTCGAACCCTCAGATTGGCCAGCAAGGTCACGTGTGAGCGCGACCGTAGGGATTGGTCCAGAGAACGACATCGCTGATTGGCCAGCGTTGTCATGTGCGCTTTTGGCGCCCGAAATGTTCAGTTCAGAGGAGTCTTCGAAGAAGACAGTAAGTTTTTGATGGTTGTCCTTTACCTTGTTGTTTAACTTTGTATTCGAATATTGCGGCTGCAATAAACTTCTTCTACAACCAACAAGTTTTCGGACTCGCCATAACATTATCATTAATTTGATTTAGGTGAAGGTCTGGATAAAGATCTTTTTGTGTTGAAAGTTAAATTGCTTATAACTGCAATATATCATTAAAAAACACTACTCTTAAATCTGGGTTTCTGAAAAACCCCCAATAAAGCTGGAGATCCTATTAACTATTATATGAGGCCTGGTCTATATAAGATTATTGAGGGATTGGACACGCTAGAGGCAGGAAACATGTTCCCGATGTTGGAGGAGGAGTCCCGAACCAGGGGCCACAGTTTAAGAATAAGGGGTAGGCCATTTAGAACGGAGATGTGGAAAATCTTTTTCACTCAGAGAGTTGCGAAGCTATGGAACTCTCTGCCTCAGAAGGCAGTGGAGGCCAATTCCCTGGATGCTTTCAAGAGAGAGTTAGATGGAGCTCTTAATGATAGCGGAGTCAGGGTATATGGGGAGGAGGCCCGTTAGAGGCACAATACCATTTAAGCTGCTAAGAGTGAAGAAAAGATTTAAAAGGACGCTGCCAGGACTTGGGGGGGGGGGGGGGGGGGGGGGGGGGGGGGTGATGGGTGAACTGAGTTATAGGGAGGGGTTGGTCTGGCTAGGACTTTATTCCTGGGAGTGTAGGAGACTGAGGGGGGATTTTATAAGTGTACTAGACCAAGTGGACCCGTTGGGCCCAAACCTCTCCTGCATTGGTGCAGCACCCTGTCCTCCCCCCTCCCCTCTCTCTTCAACCCCCCCTCCCCTCTCCCTTCTCCCCCACTCCCCCTTCCCTCCCTCCTCCCCTCCCCTCCTTTTAAACTTTAAAATGTGAATAGCTTTAAAAATATAAGACCGATTTCAATAAAACTACTTGCATTATCAATAAAGTGACAATGGTGAGTAAGGTGGGCCTAAAATGGTGGTGCTATCGTGTACCGTTTCGGCTGAAGTTCAGTCACAAACAAGATAACAAACGAGAGTTTTAGTATATAGATAACATCACGAGGACATACACATAAGGTAAATGCATTCCTTTCCTCGCGGCTAGAGAATCAAGAACTAGAGCTGCATTGGAGTTTAAACAGATTAATGAGAGGTGTTGTATGATGAGATGTGAAACTAGGGCCAGACCTTCATAGTTAATGGTTGTGGAGTAGAAGGATCTCGGAGGATTGATACATAATAACATGAAAGTGGCATCACAGGTATATAGGGCAGTAAAGGGTATATAGGGCAGGGGGTATGGGGAGAAGGCAGGAACGGGGTACTGATTGAGAATGATCAGCCGTGATCACATTGAATGGTGGTGCTGGCTCGAAGGGCCGAATGGCCTACTCCTGCACTTATTGTCTATTGTCTAAAGAAGGCTTTTGGTACCTTATCCTTAATGAGTTATGGGTATTGAGTATAGAAGTAGGGATCTTATGTTAGTTTGTGATACAAGATGTTGCTGAGTCCATATTTGGAGTATTGTGTTCACCTTTGGTCACTGCACATCTCCTTTAAACTTTGCCCTTCTCACCTTAAAGCTATGCACTCTGGTATTTATATTTTCATCCTGGGGAAAAGGTTTTGACGGTCTATCCTGTCTATGCCTCTCATTTTATATACTTGTATCAGATCTCCCCATAACCTCCGCTGTTCCAGAGATGACAATCCAAGTCTGTCCAACCTTTCCCTGTACCTAATACTTCTTAATCCAGGCATCGTTCTTATAAACCTCTGCACACGTTCCAAAGCCTTCCTGTGATGGGGTCCCGACTTAACTCATTCTCTTCCAAATGGGAGTAAATCACATCCTGAATAATCCTCTCCAATAGCTTTCCTGCCAGTGATGTTAGGTTCACCAGCCGATAATTCCCTGGATTCTCTCAACTTGTTTTAAACATTAACCACTATCCAGTCCTCTGGAACCTCACCTGTGACCAGAGAAGGCTCCAAGGTCTTTATCAAGGTTCCAACAATCTCCTCCCTTGCCTCTCAATAACCTCTCAATAATCACATCAGGCCCCGGAGATTTATCCACCGAAATGGTCTTCACAATATTACAGAGGTATATATAAAATCATGATGGGAAATGATAAGGTGAATGCACAATCTTTTACGCAGGGTAGGGGAATCGAGAACCAGAGAGACATGGGTTCAAGGTGAGAAGGGAAAGATTTAACAGCAACCTGAGAGGAAACCTTTTTTCACTCTGAGGGATGTGGATATATAGAATGAGCTGCCAGAGGAGGTAGTGGAGGCAGGTACTTTAACAGCATTTAAGACATGTAAACAGGTAAATGGATGGAAAGGTTTAGAGGAATATATGGGCCAAATGCAGGCAAATGGGACTAACTTGGATGTGGTTTCTTGGTCTGTGAGTGGAGCCAAAGGACTCGTTTCTGTGCTGGATGACTTTATGACTCTCTCTGACACTTGAGAGCATAGCTTTAAGGTTAGAGGGAAAGATTTAATATGAACCTGAGGGGCAACTTTTTACCCACAGAGTGTAGTATGTATATGGAACGAATTTCCACAGGAAGTAGTTGAGGCAGGTGCAATAACATTTAAAAGATACAGTATGTGGATGGATGCATGGAATGGAAAGCTTAGATGCACACTTGGTTGGCATGGATGAGTTGAGCCGAAGAAACTGTTTCCTTGCTCAATTACATTATTAGGAATTGGTTGACTGACCAGTGGAATCCTGATCTAAAGTTTAAGACCAGTGAGTACAAAAATGAAGTGAAAGGGAAGTACGAATGCAAGGTGATTTGTCTGAAGTAATTCAAATCAAAATGAACTCTGACAAATTTAATATATTACAGAAGTTGCTGTAAATTTAAGTTTTGTGGGAATGAAAGACCAATTTGGAAATTGTGAATGGTGTATGTTACTATAAGTGACTTTGCTAAATAGACCTGTTTCTGCATAACGATCTATGATTTAGAATAGTGTTGGTATTTTGTTGGGATTAATATCTGAAGTGTAACGAATGGGATTACTGTCTATAATAAATTGTTAAAGCATTAATCTTTTAATTTACAGGCTTGAAATGAAGTGGATGCCTTTCAAATGAACTTGTGTATTAGTTAAATTAATTATTGAATAAGATAAAATGGGGAAAAGCTGGGAACACAGCAGGTCATGCAGTATTTGTGGAAAGAAAAACCATCAATGTTTCAGGTTGTAGATTTCCATCAGAACTCAACCTGAAATATTAACTGTTTCTCTTTCCACAGATGCCGTCTAATCTGCTGAGTGTTTCCAGTATTGTTTTTATTCTAACATCTACATTATTATTTTCATTCAAAAAATGCTGGAGTAACTCAGCAGGTCAGGCAGCATCTCGGGAGAGAAGGAATGGGCAACGTTTCGGGTCGAGACCCTTCTCAGACAATTATTATTTTCATTAATGAATTGTAGATATTTTTGTCAAAAAAAACACCTGCTGTATATTCTTCTAACTCAATTGTAAAAGTGCTTATTTTTAGTTAGTTGGAAAATTAAAGTTCACGTCTTTAGAAGGCTTCAGAGCTTTTAAAAGAAGAGTTTTTCTTGTTTGGGAATTGAGAAAAAGTGCCAAAACCAATAATGAAAATACAAAAATATTTCACAGAAATGTGAAACCAAAAATGAAAATGAAACAGCATTTCAGAAAAATGATCCAACATTAGACAATAGACTATAGGTGCAGGAATAGGCCATTCGGTCCATCAAGCCAGCACCGCCATTCAATGTGATCATGGCTGATCATTCTCAATCAGTACCCTGTTCCTGCCTTCTCCCCAAACTCCCTGACTCCGCTATCCTTAAGAGCTCTATCTAGCTCTCTCTTGAATGCATTCAGAGAATGCATTCTGAGGCAGAGAATTCCACAGATTCACAACTCTCTGACTGAAAACATTCAGTATTAAAAAAAAACTTTTGAATGATTTTCTTCCTGCCCCTCACTCCAACCAAATTTGAGCTGGACTCTCAAAAGTGCCATTTGAAATTCCAATAAAATAAATTAACATTAGGAAAAAATGTTATTATGGGTTAATTATGTAAAAATATTATAATGGGTCTGTTAATTGGTCTACTCTTTCACCTGTTTAATTGCATAAATTGGGTTTTTTTTAGATTTTAGTATGGTTTTGGAGAAACAGCATGGAAATTGGCCCTCTCGCCCACCAAATCAGCTTTGACCAATGATCACCTGTATACCATTTCTATTCTAAATATGAGGGAAAATTTACTGAAGCCTACAAATCTGCATGTCTTTGGAATGTGGGAGGAAACTGGTGCAAAGCTATGAGTCACGGGGAGAACATACAAACTCTGTCCTGACAGCACCTGTAGTTGGGATCAAACCTGGGTCTGACGCTGTAAGGCAGCAACTCCACTGCTGTGCCACCATTCTTAAATAACATAAACAATGTACTATAGTAAGATTTCAGCCAGAGGATGTAAGGAATGACTTGGTGATATATGCCGTTTATTCGTTTTGAAGCCAGACTTACTCAACGGTTGTGGAGGCCTCAGATGAACCATTAAGATGCTTTATTTCACAATAGTATTTATCCAGCAGAGGTTCGTTCGAGGGAAAAGCGGGTAGCCCACAGGACGTCATTATTTGGCCATCATGCTTGGGCATTCCTCCAATTAAACGGACTATTGATGTTCTGTTTCCATCTACTTGGATAATTTACAAGGGACTTTTGGGCTTGCAGGGAAAGAATATACATCCCAAAATATCTTTGATATCTTTGAGGATCCCACAAGTGCTCTCCATTTTTTTCCAGACGTGGAAATCCTACCTCTTAGTTTTACTATCAGGAACTGTGTTCAGCTGAACCACTCCACGACTTTATCAGGGGCATTTATTAGCAATACTCTATATTAATGTGAACTGAAGGAATTTCAAATCAATATATTAAATCGTGTGATTTCTGAAGATAAGAATTTGTAAATAAGACTTGATAAGAATTAAAGTTCATTTCAATAAATCCTTTAACCTTTTTAAAAATAGGAAGGTGTGCAATGAATTGAATGTATATCATTTTCCCAGTATAGGTCAGAGTTATGAATATAACTTGATAAAATATTATTCAATGCTCTGTGTAGATGGTTTACATATTGCAAACTTTATTTACTTAAAAGGGGCAATGGATAGAAGTATGCACACTAGATTGAGCCCTGAAGAAAAGGGTTTTTGAATACATGTAGTATGCAGGCTCAAGTTCCCCTTAAATATAATTAACACCTTACAGAATCAAAGGGTTTGTAGCAAGGAAAGAGCGCATTTGGCCTGTTGAATGGACATTAGCTCTGTACAAAAACAGTCCAACAAATCTCGCTCTTCAGCTCCTGCCCTATTACATTGCCAAATCTTTACTTTTCGAAACTTGTCTATCTCCTTTTTTTTTAATGACATAATCGCATCTCAGACCCTAACCACTTGCTGGGTATTTCTTTTTTTAAATTACTTTTTTTGCCAATCACCTTTATTCTTTGTCCCTTTTATCTCTTTGTCAATGTGTACATATTTTTTCTTTTCATGTCCACATTTCTACTGGTTCATTTGCAATGCACAGAGTTGCAAATGAAAATGACATACCTTCAAAAGAAAACATGACAAGATCTTTTTGTTTTTGCCAACATCCATTGAGGCTGTTGGTCTTGCCACATTTTTTTTTCAATGTTCATTTGGATTTTGTTGCTGTCTTAATTGGACTTGTCAAAAAAGCACAGAATTTCATTCCCGTGTGCATGTGTTGATGTAAGCAAACCTGAGCTCCTTGTTTTGAGGAGGCCTTCTGAATAAAAATCTTTTGAGGAATAAATTTACAAATGAGCCCACATTTCACCATTGTTGTGCTTTTACAGCAATTAAGCTTCAGAAAAATTGCGATGAAGCCATGGTCTTGAATATTACAAAGTGCCACAATAAATTTTGCCTTGCAACCAGCAACCACATTGAACTAAATTAATTATATTCTTTTGAACAACTGATTTATTGAATTTAAAGATGCAGAGTATGTTCAATGTAAGCAATAACAGGCATGATTGTGTCATTTTGGGGACAAAAATCACTTGTGCGGGGCCAGGATTGTTAAAGCATTAAAAGTGGTCAGAGAAAATATTTAATCAGTATGCATAGTGGTGTACAGAAACAGAAAAAATCACTTGTCACTATGGCTAATTTTTTTAATACAATCTATAACCATATAACAATTACAGCACGGAAACAGGCCCGTTCGGCCCTACCAGTCCACG
This sequence comes from Rhinoraja longicauda, assembly GCF_053455715.1. Lineage (NCBI taxonomy): Eukaryota > Metazoa > Chordata > Chondrichthyes > Rajiformes > Arhynchobatidae > Rhinoraja > Rhinoraja longicauda. Next base: position 84,119,918 of record NC_135956.1, read on the forward strand.
CCGACTACTTTCTCTGACCTAGTCTCAAATACCTGCTCTCAGAACATAACCCTCCAATCCCCTCCCATCCATATACCTATCCAATTTACTCTTAAATAATAAAATCGAGCCTGCCTCCACCACTTCCACCGGAAGCTCATTCCATACAGCCACAACCCTCTGAGTAAAGAAGTTACCCCTCATGTTACCCCTAAACTTTTGTCCCTTCATTCTGAAGCTATGTCCCCTTGTTGGAATCTTCCCCACTCTCAAAGGGAAAAGCCTACCCACGTCAACTCTGTCCGTCCCTCTTAAAATTTTAAAAACCTCTATCAAGTCCCCCCTCAACCTTCTACGCTCCAAAGAATAAAGACCCAACCTGTTCAACCTCTCTCTGTAGCTTAAGTGCTGAAACCCAGGCAACATTCTAGTAAATCTCCTTTGTACCCTCTCCATTTTGTCGACATCCTTCCTATAATTTGGCGACCAGAACTGCACACCATACTCCAGATTCGGCCTCACCAATGCCCTGTACAATTTTAACATTACATCCCAACTTCTATATTCGATGCTCTGATTTATAAAGGCAAGCATACCAAACGCCTTCTTCACCACCCTATCCACATGAGATTCCACCTTCATGGAACAATGCACAGTTATTCCCAGATCCCACTGTATTCCTCAATTCCCTACCATTTACCCTGTACGTCCTATTTTGATTTGATTTGTCCTACCAAAATGCAGCACCTCACACTTATCAGCATTAAACTATCTTGTTATTATGGACCTTTTTATAACAGATTTTGGTTGCAGCAGCAAAATCTGTTGTAACTGAGGTTGTGGCCCTGTGGTAAAGAACTCTCTCTCTAAGGGTTAACAGATTAGAATAGCACAAATTTAATCCTAACAACTAATTGAAAACAACTTGAAGTGGTACATAGCTGTTGAAGGATCTAGTTTAGGATGATGGCATTTAAGCACTTCCAAAGCAAATACTGTACGGTACAAACATTCATTTGGTATCATGTTAGTGGTAGTGTATAGTGTGAAATAAACTAATGTTAAATGCAACAGTCTGAACTTGAAGTAACATTCTCAACTTGCTCTTAGCACAAAATAGACAAGAGGGAAATCAAATACACTGAAAATCTGCCTACTTACTCCGTTATAAACAATCAACAATAATGGACACCATCCGCCCCCCTCCCCACCCTCACCCCCCCACCCGCCTGGTTCTTTATAACAAGGGTTATCTGTAGTTGATAAACTTCAAAACTTGAACAATGTTTCTGTTAGTTAACTGTGAGTGATGCTCCAAGCATACTGACCAAATTAATTGCACTGTACCAGCATCTGCTGTCTTCTATGCCTCCAATTGCATGTTCAGGTAAGTCCTGAATTGGCTGAGACAGAAGAACTTTACAGACCATGAAATAGACGCGAGACAGGTTTTCTCTGCAAGAAAACTACATACCTGGAGCTGTTGCCTTTTGAGATTGTTGCTATTTGGTAGTTCTTGTTCAAACATGTTAATTGTTACTGTAATGGCAGTTTCTATACCATCTCGAAACCCCACTTCGATAGCCATTACTTCTCGGGGATGAAATGTAGTTATAGCTTACGCACACGTCGCACCCTGATATGACAAAACAAATCTTCCAAACTCCTTTTCTTCATTAATTGGTTTTATTAAAGTAGCACAAATCATAGTAATTCATCAGTTTCCGTACTTTATCAACTGTTTCTTCTTCAAACAATATCTAGAAATTCTTGCAGTTATTACCGTATGGTTCTTACAAACATAGCTGGTGCGAGCGCATGGTAAAGAACTGTATGCTCACCATCCTCCGAGTCTAAACTGACCCACAACCTCTGTCGACACACTAGCCTCCTCCCATCTAGACACTCCCAATTACGCATTAAGTCACACCCACAAGCAGGCAAAAAAGACATAAACTAGAAATATTAAAACATAGCCATAACACAATGACAATAACTGAATTAAGCATAAATGGCTCCTACATACCGGCCCCTAATTGTTCTGCGTATATAACGAAGCAATTACTAATAGATATCAAAGGAGCTATAAAAGCTTAATATTCATCCAATAACAAAACAATACGCATTACATATACATCAGCGTACAAATTTCTTTCGCAATTCTTCAATCTTCTTTCTGTTCTTCCTCCATTTGGCCTTCTAGCTTCTCAATCTCGTGCTTCTGTGCCATGAACGCAGTTTGTTCCTACAGTTCCTAAATGGCTCCTACAGTTACATAATGTTTTGTAAAAATGGATGAAATAATATCTCTTTTGTACCTAATGCATTGGATCTTCAATAGAAACAGCTGCATTGTAAATTGTAAAGGAAATATGAACAGCTTTCCATTGTTATTAAACTTGAATTAATATTGGCAATTGGAAGGAGTAGAATGCAAAAGGTAAATTGTTTAATGATTACACCAAGAGAATGCTGGTTTGGGATAACTGGATTAATTCAATTTTCCTTAAATAAAACAATTGGTGTTATTGAATCAAAAGATGGATAACTTTGAAACTAGATTGAATGTATGAAGAATGCACATTGGGGGTTCTTGTTTATAACAGAACTTTCTGGTACTGTTTGAAACTCAGAGATTTGTTTTTTTTAATGGTAGCAATCCAAAGTGAATAATGGAGAAAGTTTGTTGATTGAGACATGTTTTGTTCAATTACCTTTCTTGGCTGGTTTGGTTGATTCTTTTTTTTTTTTTGCTGCTTCAGTATTCGTTGGATTTCATCTGATTTAATGTGTAAGCTAGAATCCTTGATCACTATTGTGCAAATAGCAGAGCTGATGCCACAAGGATCTGGGTTCAATCCTGATCTATGGTGCTGTCTGCGTGGAATTTGTACATTTTTCCTGTGGCCACATGCGTTTCCCACCCAAATCCCAAAAAGATGTGGATTAGTGGGCATCTGTAATCTTCCCCTAGTGGTAGATGAGTGGGCGAATCTCAGAGGGGCGGTGGTAGTAGTGTAGTTGATAGGAATGTGGAGACAGTTACAAGGGATTAGGGTAGGATTAGTATTAAGGGGTGCTTGATGTTCAGCATGGATGTAGTGAGCTGAAGGCTTGCTTACCTGCTGAATGAAAGGCTCCAAGTTATCAATATTCAACCCTTCCACTAGATGGTGCAATCTTGTCCTACAGTTCTGCAATGATACAAAACGCCAGACAGGTTTCTACTCACCACCTGATTATATTCAATTGCAACAGATTGAGTATAGCAAAAAAAGAGTAACAGAAGTGTTCAGTCTATCTGACTTGGGAACAACTGAATACAGTAGTCCTTCTGAAATTCACAACAGCTCCAGATCATTAGACATCATTCACACATTGCAGTTGTGCATTTACCCCATTGGTGTACTTGAGATTTTTGTTTAGCATGGCTTACATTAAACCACGGCTCTTCAATTTTAGCTTCAATGCCATTAAATATTTCATTATTTCAAGAAATGTAGCCTGCATCACCAGTTGTAAAGTTAGTCAACTCTTGTGTGTAATATTCCTGGGTATGTGAATTTGCAGTATAAGTATGTTACGTGTGCCTTGCTGTTATAGGAGCAAAGAGGTCCTTCTGCAATCGTACAGGGCCCTAGTGAGACCTCACCTGGAGTACTGTGTGCAGTTTTGGTCTCCAAATTTGAGGAAGGATATTCTTGCTATTGAGGGCGTGCAGCGTAGGTTTACTAGGTTAATTCCCGGAATGGCGGGACTGTCATATGTTGAAAGACTGGAGCGACTAGGCTTGTATACACTGGAATTTAGAAGGATGAGGGGGGATCTTATCGAAACGTATAAGATTATTAAGGGGTTGGACACTTTAGAGGCAGGAAACATGTTCCCAATGTTGGGGGAGTCCAGAACCAGGGGCCACAGTTTAAGAATAAGGGGTAGGCCATTTAGAACTGAGATGAGGAGAATCTTTTTCAGTCAGAGAGTTGTGAATCTGTGGAAATCTCTGCCTCAGAAGGCAGTGGAGGCCAATTCTCTGAATGCATTCAAGAGAGAGCTAGATAGAGCTCTTAAGGATAGCGGAGTCAGGGGGTATGGGGAGAAGGCAGGAACGGGGTACTGATTGAGAATGATCAGCCATGATCACATTGAATGGCGGCGCTGGCAAGAAGGGCCGAATGGCCTACTCCTGCACCTATTGTCTATAAGTGGTACATTCTTGTATCTTGGAAATTGGCTGAAAACCTGAACAATGAAAGAGGAAAATTGGAGAAGGTTGAAGAGGAGTGCAACTGGAGGGGGGTGGGGAAGAATAACACGAATTGGGGAGGAATAGGACAAAAATAAGAGAAACCAAACAAGAAAAAACAGCAGTTAACTTGTTTTGTTCAATTTATTGTTTAGTCACCGGCACCTTTGTGTATAATGAAAATATTTATGCCACATCAAAACCGCAGGGAGTAGAGAACAACTGCAGCGAGAATTAAAGATAATAGAGCAGAGCAAGATAGACCACTCAACCTGAAAAAAACCATAGTATGTCATGGCGCCATTTTAGTAGGCAGAAATTTGCAGAAACATTTAAAAAGAAAAATAACAAAAATCTGTGAATTGATAGATGAGATATATTCTGCTTTTTTATGGTATCATCACACATACTGTTCCCCCAAAACACTGATTACACTGCGAGAGGCATAACGGACGGCGGGTTTTGCCTACTAAAATGGCTCCTTTGCGTACTACACTTTAGTATAGGTGATTTCGACGGGGAGGCCTATCTTGCACCACTCTATTATCTTTGGCGAGAATAGAGCACTGAGTAAACCTAGGCATTTTAAATAGTTATTTTGTCAGAACACAAATGAAGTTGAAATTTCAAAAATCAACTGAACTTGCTGATCTACTTTTTGGAACCATGTTCCATGTTTGAATATTGGCATCATCCTTTGCATTCTGCTCTCCTGTGGCACAGTGCAACTCTTGCAAAATTTGATTCATTTCTTTCCCTTCCATTTCGTAAATGACTAAAACAGGCGTAATACTAACAAAAGAAGACATAGATGGCTGGAATAGCTCAGCGGGTCAGGCAGTATCTGAAGAGAACATGGAAAGGTGATGTTTTAGGGTCGGGACCCTTCAGTCTGATCTTGTTCCTTGTTTCTGTAAATGCTAATAATCCTTTTGGAATATTGTTCTATCATTAATGAACATGCTAAAAGAAAGCTGTATTAAATGTATGAACTCTCATTCCTTGGTTTGCTGGTTTACATTCTGCAGGAGGAGGAAATTATGTTGCAAATGCTTCATTTTGAGTAACCATTCCACTGTAAATTGAATTTTTAACTTGGTCAGTCACGGTCGAATGGCGGAATAGACTCATTCATGTGAAAACTGAGCTAATGGTAAATAATGCCAGTATGAACTTCAGAGAAATTTAAAGGCAAATCAAACCCAGCTTTTTTTAAAAAAGTGCCATCAAATGGTTTTTTTTGTCTCCTGCTCATCTATTTGTCATATGGAGCACAGCTAAGTTGGAACATGCAAAATGGAAAACAAATCAAATTACAGGTGCTGACACATGGATTAAAAACCAAAATGCTGGAAGAATACAACCAGCGAGCAGTATCTGGGGAAGGCACAAACAGTTAATGCTTCAGTTTTAAGATCCTCTGTCATAATATGCTGGAAAATTTGAAATAAATACAGCTAAAATAACAGTGGCACAAGTAAATAAATTGAGAACTTTTAAATTAAAAAATGTAAACATGGAAATATCAGCTGCACTTTTTTTTAATCAGAAGATTCAGGTTAGGAAGGTTTTCAATTGGCTTTCAAAGCATGGCAACATCATAATAGAAAACAATTAACCATTTCTGCAAATTAGCTGACACTTTGATCCAAAGGTATATTTACCATTTGTTTCTGGTGTTGATTCTGTTCATCCAACAAAATACACTTTATGCCACATCAGACCATTCTCAGTTGACCTGTAGTTTTTGTAGAAATTTCAGCAAATTACTGTAGATTCATAAAAGCAGATTCATGACATGTGGAGTTCCTCATCCAGGAAGACCTTTTAGCCTATTTTGCCCAGCTCCACTAATCCCATTTGCCTATTCAGGTGTCTATCTAAATGTCTCGTACAAATTATACCTGACATCTCCTCTGGCAGCTAGTTCAAGACATCAATCTTTGTTTTGAAAAAATCTCCTCAGATCCCCTTTAAAGTAGGAGAAGGAACTTTTTCACCCAGAGAGTTGTGAATTTGTGGAATTCTCTGCCACAGAGGGCAGTGGAGGCCAAATCACTGGATGGATTTAAGAGAGAGCTAGGTAGAGCTCTAGGGGCTAGTGGAATCAAGGGATATGGGGAAAAGGCAGGCACGGGTTATTGATTGTGGATGATCAGCCATGATCACAATGAATGATGGTGCTGGCTCAAAGGGCCGAATGGCCTCCCCCTGCACCTATTTTTCTAAAGTTCATTCCAATGTTTTGTAAAACCATGCCATTACCTCCATGCTCTTCTATTCTATGCCAATTTATGAAGGCAATTACCACTTTCAGAGATTCAATCTCTCCCCATAACTAACTGAAGTTCTTCAATCCAGCTAACATCTTCTCTCTCGCACAAACAATATTTACTATCGTGTGGTGAACAGAACTGCCCACAGTACCCCAAGATGGTCTAACCAGAATTTTGTATGGTGGCAACATATCCTAACTTAATATTCTATGCCTCTAGCTGAAAGCCAGCATGCCCTTTACCAATCTACCAACTTTTCCACTTTCCACTTTCAGGGAACTATGGACTTGAACCCTAAGGTTCACATGCTCATCACAAATTCTTAGCATGCAACCAATTATAGTATTAAAGAGTCATACAGAATGGAAATAGATCATTTGGCCCTATTCATTCATGTCTACCAGGTTTTATAGCTAAGATAATCCCATTTGCGTGTTATTGGACCATGTGCCTCTAAACTTTTCCTATTCATGTACCTATCTAAATGTCATTTAAACATTGCTTTTGTACCTACCTCTAAAACATCCTCTGGCTGCTTGTTTCATATATTCACCACTGTGTGTGAAGAAATTGCCCTTCAGTCCCTCGCATTTACTGGAATTAAACTTCACCTGTAGTTGATCAAGATCCTTTTTTAAACTTTGATCATCTCCCTCACTGTTCAATATACCACTAATTTACAGTGGATGTCCTACCCCTACTTGATATCCCATAACCTTGCATTTGTCAGGATTACATTGCATCCGATAACGTTCCCCCAATTTTCCTTCTAATCTGTAGACGTCTGTAGTTTTAGATAACCTTTTTCGCCATCCACAACACCACCACTGCTTATGTCATCTGCAAATTTGCTAATCATAGCTCTCCATTAACATGCAAGTTGTTAATATATATCAGGTACAAGAGTTCCAGAATTTTCTGACTGGTCACAGGCTTCCAATCAGAAAAAATATATTTCCACCATTCCCTCTGCCTTTCTGTCACCGCCAATTTTGGATGTAATTAGCCAGCTTGCATTGGATCCCATATGCCTTAACCTTCTGGACCAGTCTAGCATGCGGTACCTTGACAAATGCCTTACCACAATAACTGCTGTAGAGAAGTGAAGTTCTTCAATGTACTTTAGTGAAACAGAACCTGTTCATTGGTTTTACAACTCCAAAGGAAATCAATTGATTTTGCATTAATATCACAGCGCATCAGCCTAGGAATTGGATTATTACCTGTATTTTTTCAGTAACCTGCAAAATTCAGTTTTACTTGCAATGCATCATGTGAATGGTCAATTGTGGGTCAAATCACCTACGGCACAATTTGATCAGATATGTACATGCACGATCTCCACTATTGCACTGTCATTTGGATTGCAATGGACGTGGGATACAATGATGACACAATTCATCCTAGGCCAATTTCTGACCTTCCCAATAAAATATAGAGGGCAACCTACAGCCATCATGGCACAGTCTCAAGTATAACTGGATGCATAATCCTATAATCTGTTGCTCTCCTCAATTAAAAAAAAAAGATACTCTGTTAAATAAATCATGGAGCCTTTTCTTTAACATTTATCTGCTGAGATGCTCATGCAATAGCTGCTTCAGAAGTGACATTAAGAGCAGCTGCCCAGTTCTGGATTTGAAATGTTAACTGTTTATCTTTTGAAGGATGTTGCCCAAGCCTAACATGCTGAACAGCTTTTTCTGTTTTTAATTTCAAATTCTAGCATCAGAAGTTCTTTGACATTCCATTTCCATAGTGTGGGCATAGTTGTTCATTAAGACTACGTGTGGACTCCAAGGCAGAACAAGGCATGAGATGACCAAAGAGTCTCTTCCAGAAATCTTCACACTACATTCTACTTGAGCCTTTCAAAGAGGCAATTCCATGGCTCAGGTTTTCTGAAGGTTTTATTGCTGAGATGTATGAATGCTTCAGGAAGCCATAACTACTCTTTCAAGGTCAAGTTGATTCTCAACTTGCTCACAACTAGATTTTTCCAAAAGGCCAGAGTATATGTCTGCCACAGCTCCCAGATTATGGCTCATGACCTCAGATAGGCATAGGTTTTGCAGAGATTTTGATTTCTATGAGGGGCAGGTAGCATTTCGGGCATTGGGATTTGCCTGCATTGTTGATTCCAACAAATGCAGACATTCATTATTGTCAATTATGTGCCTATAAGGCTCTCACAAATAACCCAGGGTTTTTCAGTGACAGGAAAGGATTCCAGTTTCTCAAAATTCAGGTGTCTGTTGTAAATACAGCTTCTTCTTCTTCTTCTTGTGTAAGATGTGCACAGCCTAAAGTTGTAGGTCAAGGGTAGACATCCAGGCCAGGGCAGTATCAGTTGCTGGGTGGATGGCCTTGATGCCACCAGAGAAAAACTTCAGTGAGCAGTCATTCACGATGTGTGGGATGGTCTGGTCTGGATATCCACAGTCGCAAGCAGGGCTGTCTGTCATCTCCCACTTGTGCAGGTGATGGGCTGTTCTTGCATGGAGGGTGCGGATCCTGTTCAGGTCAAATCCCGGTGGTTTCACTGTGGGGTCTATGATGATCTCTCAGTCGTTGGTGTTGGCATCTTTTCAGGCTCTGCGCCACTCAGTCTTGGGGTCAAAGTCTTCTAGGGATTTGGCTGAAGACCAGAAGTGTTTGCGGGACTTCAGGTGCATGTTGGGCAGATTGTTCCAGTCAGCATGGATGGGAAGGTCAGGGTTTGCCTCGATGGTGCACCAATCTTTCAACATCCTCTCCCTTCTGCGTGTGCTGGGAGGGGCGATGTGAGAGAGGACTGGGAGCCACTGCAAAGCTGTTGACTTAAGCATCCTTGTGATGACCCGCATTGCAGAGTTAAGGACAGTGTCAACTCGTTCGGTGTGGCAGCTGTTAGCCCAAGCTGTTGAGCAAAATTCGGCTGTTGAGTAGACTAGGGCTAAACTTGCGGTACGGAGGGTGTGAGCATTGGATCCCCAGCTGTTTCCTGCAAGTTTCCTGATGATGTTGACCCTTGCTTTCTGTTTATCAGCCACCCTCTTCAGGTGTTCACGATTTAGTGACGGTGCGGTCCAGGGTGACTCCGAGGTACTTGGGGAATTCCTCATTCTTCACCGGCTTACCACAAAAGGACGCTTGGAGCTTTGCATTGGCGAGCCAATTGCTGAGGTAAAAGGCAGTGACAGTTGTCTTAGATGGGTTGGAGCGAAATCGCCTGAAGGTGAAGTACTCCTCCATCCTTTTCAAGTCTTGGGTTAGAACTCTACTGATATCCTCAAGGGCAGATCCCTTGGGTGGGAGACTGCAACCTTCTCGTGGTCCATCCTGTTTCGAATAATGCAATCAACCCGACGTGCACAATCTAATAGATGTAAATACGTTTCCCTACATCTTTCTTACATTTGCCAAGCGAAATGGATCATGTGCATTGTAGCTCGGAAAGGGCAGAATCCACATGGAGACCCTAGAAGGAATTCATCAGGGAAGATGCTGTTGAGATGGATCCTTCTGCTGACCTTCCCTGTCAGGTAATGGGGAGAAAGCTCAGCACATACTGTGATTGGATATATCATGAAGATATGAATGATGAAATTTCTAGCACCCTGCATATGTTCTCATCTTCCCAGATGTGGAAAATATATGTCAGAGGTATTTCTCCATGCTATTTTGGTGCATTTGCAGGCATTTCATCTGTTCCAAAGGCCTGTTGTTTCTCAGCTGTTGGATGACCTTTTTAACCACTTGCCTAGCAGAAGCACAGGGAAATTGGAGTACATTGCAGACATCAAAGGCAGTGTTTTGGTTGAGATATTTGACATGCTCTTTTCAGTGATGCTCTCCGTCTCATCACCCCTGATAAGTTGTTCCGAGTAGGGTGTTTCTTGGGCCATTGGTGGTTTCAGCAGTGTGTAAGAATCCATGCATGTTGTGGTTACGTAACTAGTTGTTGGATCTCCTGCACTGTTTCTACACACCATCTGTTGTATAGGTCAACCATTTTTTTTGTTGGTCTTGAGCCTTCAGATGCTTGTGATTGTTTCTTTCCACTCTTTAGACACAATATTTCAGATCCAACAGTATTTTATATTTATGGTAGTTAACTCCCATATTCCATTGTAATTCTTATCAAACCAGTCTTTGTGTTTTTCTGGTAGAGAAACAAAGATTCTCTTTATGGATTCTAATTATGGTGCATTTCGGGCAGACTGGCCATTGAGAACACTCTGTGGCTCCTGTTCATTGGACATAGTTTGGTTATCTTTGAAGAGCCAAGTGTTACCACATGCGTGATATTGTGAAATTATATTAGCATTCTCCTTAAAAGAGCATGTTTAAGTTTAGAAATATCATTCTTTTCAATACAAAAATGAACTTTTTACAAAAAGGATATGTAGTTTGTATTAACATTTGGAACACAAAAGATAACTAATGAAGATGCAGTAACAAGTCTTCCATCATTCAAATCAGTAATTTGTATTATCATTTTCATGGACTTTATCCAAGGACTTACTTAAAAATGCTAAAATATTGAGAATTTACTTAGCACACAAAAAAAAAATGAACAACATCTAATAACTAGTTTAAACAGGAAAACTCAAGCAAATCTTTCTTAAATACAACAATGATGTTAAATGAAAAACAAAACTATTATGTGTTTAAATAACCTCCTCAAGCCATATCTTAAACGAATTATAGTATCCCCAAAACTTACCATATTCCCTGGCAAAGGTATTCCAAGAGATAATATCCTTTGGTAAAAATAGTTTATGGCATCAGCTCCTTAGCCTAGCTAATGTTGAGAGAAAAAATATTGTTTTGTTATCAGATTATCAATCTCCATCCTGCACTTTGACTCATTGCTACCCATTATTCATACAACAATGTATTGTTGGCAAATTTAAAGTTAGCATTGGAGCTGTATCTGGCTAATCACGGACGTAGAGAAAAGCAGGAGACTGAGCACACAGCCTTGAGGTGCTCCTTTGCTGATGGTCATCAAGGAGAAAGTGTTGTTGCTAATTTGTACTGACTGAAGTCTGCCAATGAGGAAGTTGAGGATCCAATTGCTTATGGATGAGCAGAGTTCCCTGAGTTTAGTGGGGCTGGTGGTATTGAATGCTGAGTTGTAGTCTATGAACAAGAGCCAGAAACGTGTTCTCATTGTCCAAGTGGCTGAGAGCAGTGGCCGGGGGTTGGATGCACCCTGGATAGGGATTGTAATATAGTTGTACAATAGTTTCATTTTGTATATTTGTTTGTATTGTATTCTGGTGGTGGATTCTGTTTTGTTTCATTGCATTGTAAATATTATTTAAAAAAAATAATTGAATAAATGTTTTGATTTAAAAAAAGAGCAGAGTTGGAGAGCCAGTGAGGTCGCAACTGGCATTGATTTATTGTGGCCGTAGGTGAATTGTAGTGGGTCCAAATCCTTACTAAGGCAGGAGTTGAAATGTGTCATATCACAACAGATGCGTGTCACCTTTCTCACACTGAGCTCCAGTATTATAGATGTCCTTTTAAAGCAGACAGACCTTCGTAGTGAGAGGTTGAAGATGTCTGCATAAATTCCAGCCAATTGGTCTGTGTAGGCTTTAAGAATGCGGCCAGAGGCTTTTTGAGAGTTCACTCTCATTTTCTGATATCAGCCTTCATGAGTGAGGTCAGTGTCAGGGACAGTGGGGGCCTAAAAGGATATTTCTTCTGCGCTCATCTGAAAATAGTCCTCAAGGCTCTTAATTTATAGAATTCAGATCAACCAAATGTATTCTTTTTTTTGTCAGACGTTTTCAGCAAATCTTTATGAACAATCTCTCTGGACATCTTTTATTTTAAAGCATCTATTTTTAAGTCACAATTATATTAATACAACAACATTCTCTTTCACGAGCTCTCTAAGGTATCCTAATATGTGTTACCGTCTAAATTCTGTTTTGTATAATAATTTATGATATTTTCCCTGCAGCTGAAGTTTAACTCTCTTAGAAACATAGAAACATAGAAAATAGGTGCAGGAGTAGGCCATTCGGCCCTTCGAGCTTGCACCGCCACTCTTGTCAATATTCTGTAGCTTCCCACTTTCGATCCTACTTTTTGTACTAACTTGTGAGCATAGGCAATATTGTCACTCTTCTATGCAAAAGACCAGCCATCCCATTTTCAATTGAAAACAGATATCTATTTGAAACAGCCAATTATTAATCTGCTTAAAGTGTGCCATTGATAAAAAGATAATTCTGAGATCCAAAAGACAGGATTTAAAGAATCTTGCTTTAAAGAATCTTGGAACAAGGCCTTGTACAGAATTCAAGTTTACAGAAATAAAAACTATTAGCTAATTAGATCTCTTGATTACTACAAAAGAGTATTGTTTCTTAGATGGAACCTTGAAATGATACACTGAAGAATTTTCAATACAACATTTACGGAGTTTAGTGCATTACATGCTTGTACAACGAGTCTCTGTAAATTCTTTAATATATCAGAATATTGATTCAGTACAAGTTAATCTGTTTATCCTGATGGCTCAACACTGTAAATACATAATCCAAGTATGGCAGAATTTTCAATGTACATAAACTGTTTACAAATAACTAAATATATTGAAAACTCCTATGATGTGCTTAACTTCTTCACATGTTTAAATTATGTTTTATTCTTAATTGTTTACTGTATGTCGTGTTGTTACTTGTGCGCAAAGCACCAAGGCAAATTCCTCGTATGTATATATACTTAGCTAATAAAATGTATTCAATTATTCAATTCAATTCAACTGAGAAGAAAAATTGCCAACTAATGGCTGAGGCATTTACAATTGGAAGCAACTAAAGAAACTGGATAGTTAGCTCCAGAACAATAAACAATGAGTCTTTGGAACGTGACTGACATTCAGTAATCAATAACTACATGTAACTGTAAATGACATTCTCTCATTCATTTGCTACCAATTTAATTTATTTTCTATATCTGAATCCAACTATTCATGAATATATTATTACTAAATATTATCAAATTCATCGTTGTTTATTCTTAGGGTACAATGTGAACCCGAAATCATGAGCAACTTCTCTTCCTTTGTGTACTCTCTTTGCACACATTGCTGAGGTTTGTCCACACTTGATTCATTACTTGATTTTATGTTTTCTTCAGTGTTGTCTTTATTAGGACACTCTGTACAATCATTGGATTCGTTTATGGCTTCTGGTAGTAAGTGAACAGACTTAAAAGAACCGCTTTCACCCAATATTGCGTAGCCCTTAATGTTGGCACAATCTAAATCTGCGCAGCTTTGATCTATCTCTTCACTCGGCAATGTGGATGGAGAAGGATAGTCATCGTGATTCAGAAGTTCAGGGTGAGGTGGCAAACTGTGGAGGGAAATATTGGATCCAACTTCTCTCTGAAAGGAAGCAGGAGAAACCTGTCTCACTTTGGAAGAGGAATTGTGAGAGTTTTTGTCAGACATTGATTGGTTATTATTTAACCATGAGGTATTTGAAGTCTCTGTGTCCTGAACATTATCTTCAAGGTCATCGCTGCTTATGATTACAGCTGCCGAAATGCATTTGGGAGTTCCAATCTGTTCAGAGGCATCGCTCTCACATTCTTGTGAAGTTTCATTACATTTTTCTGAAGGTTGTGTTTTGTTCCCATTTTTTCCACTTCTTGCATAACCCTCTTCTAGAACACAGTTGTTCAGTTTGATGACAGGCAGTGTGAATGCATTAATGGAGGAAGGGACAATTGACTTAGTGCCACACATTTTAGGCATTTGGGTCCTGTCATTCATCCTGATTCTGTCTCTGCAAATACTGTACACAGTATCTGATAATGTCTTTCTTTCTTTGGAGATTTGTTGCTGCAAGTTTATTCCAGAATCGCAGTGCTTTTTAACTGCATTTTCTTTTGGGTCTGTTGCCTTTACAGTATTGCTACTGGGTGTCTGCCAGGTACTTTTGGCTAGCATTGCTGCACAAAAGGAATCAGGAGATTTGAGATTATCCATGCTTTTGGACTGCACATAGTTGATAAAACCATTAAAAGGGCCCGAATCCTTTGTCCTCAAATTGTGTGCGTCTATAACTGTAGAATAGATGTCTCTTAGATTAATAACCTTAGTCTTCCTGTCTCTGTTTTCATGAAGAACTGCGTTGGCACAGATAAACAAAAATATTCCAATTCCCATTATTAAGGGTCCTAAAACCTTCAGTTTTTCAGAATGCAAGTAGCTTGCTAAAAATGTAGAAATAACCTCCAATGTTGTTGTCTCCAACTTTGTGCTGTTAGTAGTATTGTAAGATTGTACTGTGATCGTCTTAAAAATGTCACTGTCCATTGGCCAGTAGCCCATCATCGCCATTGCAATCCCAACCAACAGAACCAGGATTCCAAATGCAGCAATTAATCCCGAAACAGAAAACAGCTTTAATTTGCCTTTGACCACCACCACATCATTTTTGCATTTCTTTTTCACCTTCTTTTTTCGTTTAACACGATTAGAGGATCGAGAGGAATCTTGTCTCCTGGCTGCAATGCGAAGAATCCCTCCTGTTGCTATCATGATAAATCCACTTAACAGCTATATCTGCAGTGAATACAAACAAAACAAAAAAGAAATTAGAACTGTACGTGATTATTTAAAAAAAGCTGACTAAACTGAACTCACAGCTGATGATCTGCAACCATTTTGTGAAATAAAAACAAATTTTAGGAACGGGCAATGACAAAAACACACACTATCCAGTCACGATGCAATATTTTATGGGCATTCTTGCAAATTTCAGCATATTTTTAAGATTTCCAAAGAAATAAGAAACATTGATTTAACTTTAATTTGAGAAGCAGTAATATATCAAGCAAGAACTCTTTAAAAAAAAAGACCAGATACGCAATCAGTGATCTAACGTTGATCTAAAATTTGGATCAAATTTTACTGTGCAAAACTGATAATGTCAGACATCCAGATGGGATGATGCTAGTTTAGGATCTACTGGTCTCTTTGGAAAATTATATCTTGAATGGTGCAACATTTCATCGTCTTGATTTTAATATGAATTATAAAGCAAAATAATTAGGAGGCGAAGGTAAGTTATATCTATTGAAATAATTCAGGATACTTTAAAGAAGCGTTTTAATTGTTAGTCAAGTCAAGTCAAGTTTATTTATAAAAGCACATTTAAAAACAACCCACATTAACCAAAGTGCTGTACATCAGAGCAGGTACTAAAAACACCATAAGAAACAGACATCACGGCACACAGCACAAAACAAAAATCAGCCCCATCAGAAGGCCTCAAAACGCTAAAGAATAGAAGTATGTTTTGAGCCTGGACTTAAAAGAGCCGATGGAAGGGGCAGATCTGATAGGGAGGGGGACGCTGTTCCACAGTCTAGGAGCTGCAACCGCAAAAGCACGGTCACCCCTGAGCATAAACCTAGACTGCGGGGCAGCCAGTAGCCCCAAGTCAGCCGACCTGAAGGTAGAGTAAGGGGTTAGAAGGTTTTTGATATAGCTGGGGGGGGGTGGGGGGGGGGGGGGGTGGGCAAGCTTAGAGAACGCATTGCAACTGATAATACTTATTTCAAAAGTTACAATGGATAGTCAAGTATAATACAGTAGACTTAAGTTAAATTGGCCATAAACTTCCAAGGAAAAGTACCGCATAATAGATTTATGACTAATATCTGAACACCTGGGGATACAAGACAACCAGCGGAATGAATTGCAAGCAATTTACAAAACAGGACATAGCAAATAAAATTGAAAATAATGACTCGGACTGGCAAAAGGTGGAATTTGGCATTCCATGAGGATCAGTGCTGAGTACAAGTTTGAGTTTGTTTACAATGTTATTGATGTGATTTGCAAGTATAATATTAACATTTCTGTACAGCACCAAATTGTTGTATGTACTTAACAGTGAAGGCTTGCAATACACAGATTTATTTAAAAGGTGAGATATCTAAAAGGACGAATTAAAAGAGTGAGTGGCAATTAGTGAAGGCAGTTAAACCGAGAGGCCGGAAAAGAGCAGAATTTCAAAGGTCAGCTGTGCTAACTTTTCACTTTCTGTCCCAGAAAGGTGCTGGAGAATTTAAAAGGTGAGCAATGATTAGTGAAGGCAACTGGAGGCAGTTAACCTGAGAGGCAGGATACTTTAAAAGTAACCAGTGGATTGGTTGGAACATCCAAATTGACTAATTGAGCAGCTAATAAAAACAAGGCAAGGTAAGGTGGTGTATTGGTAAGGATGCTATCTGAAGCAGATAGAGGGTAAGGTACAGTGTATTCTTGTGTGTGAATCTTGTTATTTTTCATTTCACTCTTTCTTGGTTCAGTTGCAATGGTGATGGCAGGCAAGTTAGTACAATACTCCTCATGCAGCATGTTGGAAGTCAGGGAAATTGCTGGTCCCTGACGACTACACCTGTGGGAGTTGTGTTCAGGTACAGCTCCTTGAAGACTGTGTTAGGGAACGGATGACATAACAAGGTTGAGCAGCAGTGCCGGACAAGGCTGTGGAATTGGGCCTGGCACTGCGGCTCAGCATGGAAGAGTAACGTCAGGCAGAGTCATGCTGGGAGGTGACCTTTTAGTTAGGGGTGCAGAAAGCAGATTCTGTGGCAGCAGTCAAGGCTCCAGGGTGGTGTGCTGCTCCCCGAGTGCCAGGGTCCAGGATATCTCTGTGCAGTTGCATGACATTCTCAAGAGAGAGGGGAAACAGCTGGAACTTGTTCAAGTTGGCACAAATTACATTAGTAGGATAAGGAACATGGACTATGAGCATTGAGGGTTAGGGAAAAGGCTAAAATGCAGGACTTTCAGGGTTGGATCTCTGGATTGTTTCTGGCACCATGTGCTAGTGAGGGTAGGAACAGGAAGATGAATGTGTGGCTGAGGATTTGGTGCAGAGGGAATGGTTTCAGATTTCAGGTCCATTGAGAACTCTTCTGGGGCTGAGGTGACCTGTTCAAAAGCGGTGGGTTGAACCTTAACTGGTGAGGAACCAATGTCCTGGGAGGCAGGTTCTCTAGTGTTACATGGATGGGTTTAAATTAGATTGGTGGGGGCGGGGGATCCAATGCAGGTGAGAGATCATAAGTGAGTAGAATTAGGCCATTTGGCCCATCAAGTCTACTCCGCCATTCAATCATGGCTGATCTCTCCTCCATTCTCCAGCCTTCTCCCCATAACCTCTGACATCTGTACTAATTGGGGCTGGAAGTCATCATGGATGGTGATGAAAGAATGCTTAGTGGACAGGAGCGGCAGGAGCAAGGCAGAGAAAGGACTGTTGGGTTGAATTACACTTAATTTTATGCGGGAGGTAAGACGCGTAACGCAGGTAAACAAGGCATGGATTGGTACGTGCAACTGGAAAAAAAATGATGACTGTAGAGGCAATAAACAGCAATTTTCAATGTTTTAAAAAACATTTTCAAACAAATTTGTGAAGTACATTACATTTAGCATCAATCTAATATAATGATATAGATTTTTGGTGAAATTGCTTGTTTATTTGCAATACTGGTGTATGATTGACAAATTAAAAAAACTGGATCTCAGTCTGTAGGATCTAGGTTTAACTTCACTGGCAGAGCAATACCTTTGGCAAAGGTGAAGAAGTCACTATACATGCCATTTTGAGGTTTCTACCTCTTGAATTTGGCTGGTGAGCTGCAAGGTGTTAAACTGGTGTTTGTGGGATTAAACCCCAAGAATAGCTAAAGCAAAATAAATTAGTTACAAGGAGAGTGGGGGTGGGGGTTGGGACTGGTGTCAGTGAACGAGCAGGATGTACACAACTGCGGGCCCTTTGTGCATTCAGTAGTCGGCCTCTTACAAAATGAAATGTGGTACATCAGTAGTATTAATGAGACAACAAGTTTACTGATCTCATTTGAGGTACTGGCACTCCTTTACTATCAAACAGTTAGTATAAATTAAGCCAATCATATTTCAACTGATAACATACTTTTTAAACTGAAGAAATGAACTTTCTATATTTATTGACAGAACACAAACTTGAGCATTAAATGGCAAACGATTTTGAAATGTCATAGACAATAGACAATAGGTGCAGGAGTAGGCCATTCAGCCCTTCGAGCCAGCACCGCCATTCAATGCGATCATGGCTGATCACACTCAATCAGTACCCCGTTCCTGCCTTCTCCCCATACCCCCTCACTCCGCTATCCTTAAGAGCTCTATCCAGCTCTCTCTTGAAAGCATCCAACGAACTGGCCTCCACTGCCTTCTGAGGCAGAGAATTCCACACCTTCACCACTCTCTGACTGAAAAAGTTCTTCCTCATCTCCGTTCTAAATGGCCTACCCCTTATTCTTAAACTGTGGCCCCTTGTTCTGGACTCCCCCAACATTGGGAACATGTTTCCTGCCTCTAATGTGTCCAATCCCCTAATTATCTTATATGTTTCAATAAGATCCCCCCTCATCCTTCTAAATTCCAGTGTATACAAGCCTAATTGCTCCAGCCTTTCAACATACGACAGTCCCGCCATTCCGGGAATTAACCTAGTTAACCTACGCTGCATGCATAGTCAGCATGGATTTACGAAGGGGAAATCATGCTTGACAAAACTACTTGGAATTTTTTGAGGATGTAACTAGGAAAATTGACAGGGGAGAGTCAGTGGATGTGGTGTACCTCGACTTTCAGAAAGCCTTCGACAAGGTCCCACATAGGAGATTAGTGGGCAAAATTAGAGCACATGGTATTGGGGGTAGGGTACTGACATGGATAGAAAATTGGTTGACAGACAGAAAGCAAAGAGTGGGGATAAATGGGTCCCTTTCGGAATGGCAGGCAGTGACCAGTGGGGTACCGCAAGGTTCGGTGCTGGGACCCCAGCTATTTACGATATACATTAATGACTTGGATGAAGGGATTAAAAGTACCATTAGCAAATTTGCAGATGATACTAAGCTGGGGGGTAGTGTGAATTGTGAGGAAGATGCAATAAGGCTGCAGGGTGACTTGGACAGGTTGTGTGAGTGGGCGGATACATGGCAGATGCAGTTTAATGTAGATAAGTGTGAGGTTATTCACTTTGGAAGTAAGAATAGAAAGGCAGATTATTATCTGAATGGTGTCACAGCAGTGCTTTGGCAGGACAGACTAGAAGGCTCGATTAAGGAGGCTGTTTGGGTGGAACTCAGAAATGAGAAAGGTTTAGCAACACTTATAGGGGTGTATTATAGACCGCCAAATAGGGAACGAGAATTGGAAGAGCAAATATGTAAGGAGATAGCAGATATTAGTAGTAAGCACAGAGTGGTGATTGTGGGTGATTTCAATTTTCCGTATATAGACTGGGAATCACATTCTGTTAAAGGGCTGGATGGTTTGGAGTTTGTAAAATGTGTGCAGGATAGTTTTTTGCAGCAATACGTAGAGGTGCCTACCAGAGAAGGGGTAGTGTTGGACCTCCTGTTAGGAAATGAGATGGGTCAGGTGACGGAGGTATGTGTTGAGGAGCACTTTGGGTCTAGTGATCATAATGCCATTAGTTTCAATATCATTATGGAGAAGGTCAAATCTGGACCAAGGGTTGAGATTTTGGATTGGAGAAAGGCTAATTTTGAGGAGATGAGAAAGGATTTAAAAGGAGTGAAATGGAAATTGTTGTTTTATGAAAAGGATATAATAGAGAAATGGAGGATATTTAAAGGTGAAATTTTGAGAGTACAGAGTCTGAAGAAGGGTCTCGACCCGAAACGTCACCCATTCCTTCTCTCCCGAGATGCTGCCTGACCTGCTGAGTTACTCCAGCATTTTGTGAATAAGTCTTTATGTCCCTGTTCGGTGGAAAGGAAAGAATAATAATTTGAAAGAGCCGTGGTTTTCCAGGGAAATTGGAGACTTGGTTCGGAAAAAGAGGGAGATATACAATAAATATAAGCGGCAGGGAGTAAATGAGGTTCTTGAGGAATATAAAGAATGTAAAAGGAATCTTAAAAAGGAAATTAGAAAAGCGAAAAAAAGATATGAGGCTGCTTTGGCAAGTAATGTAAAAGTAAACCCCAAGGGGTTCTACAGATATGTCAATAGCAAAAGGATAGTGAGGGATAAAATTGGTCCATTAGAGAGTCAGAGTGGACAGCTATGTGCTGAGACGGAAGAAATGGGGGAGATATTAAACAATTTCTTTTCTTCAGTATTTACCGAGGAGAAGGATATTGAATTATGTGAGGTAAGCGAAACAAGTAGAGTAGTGATGGAAATTAGGAGGATTAAAGAAGAGGAGGTACGTACACTTTTGAAGAATATAAAAGTGGGTAAGTCTCCAGGTCCTGATAGGATATTCCCTAGGACATTGAGGGAAGTTAGTGCAGAAATAGCAGGGGCTATGACGGAAATATTTCAAACGTCATTAGAAACAGGGATGGTGCCAGAAGATTGGCGCATTGCGCATGTTGTGCCTTTGTTTAAAAAAGGTTCTAAAAGTAAACCTAGCAATTATAGACCTATTAGTTTGACGTCTGTGGTGGGAAAATTAATGGAAAAGATACTTAGGGACAATATATATAATTATTTGGATAATCAAGGCCTGATTAGAAAGAGTCAACATGGATTTGTGCCTGGAAGGTCATGTTTGACTAATCTTCTTGAATTTTTTGAAGAGGTTACCAGGGAAATTGATACGGGCAAGGCTGTGGATGTTGTCTATATGGACTTCAGTAAGGCATTTGACAAGGTTCCACATGGAAGGTTGATTAAGAAGGTTAAATCGTTGGGTATTAATAGTGAGGTTGCAAGATGGATTCAACAATGGCTGAATGGGAGATACCAGAGGGTAACGGTTGACAATTGTATGTCAGGTTGGAGGCCAGTGTCTAGTGGAGTGCCCCAAGGATCTGTGTTGGGTCCACTGTTGTTTGTCATTTACATTAATGATCTGGATGATGGTGTGGCAAATTGGATTAGTAAATATGCAGATGATACTAAGATAGGTGGAGTAGTTGATAGTGAGGTAGATTTTCAAAGTCTACAGAGAGACTTGGGCCTTTTGGAAGGGTGGGCTGAAAGATGGCAGATGGAGTTTAATGCTGATAAGTGTGAGGTGCTGCATTTTGGTAGGACAAATCAAAATAGGACGTACAGGTTAAATGGTAGGGAATTGAGGAATGCAGTGGAACAGAGGGATCTGGGAATAACTGTGCATTGTTCCCTGAAGGTGGAATCTCATGTGGATAGGGTGGTGAAGAAGGCGTTTGGTATGCTTGCCTTTATAAATCAGAGCATCGAGTATAGAAGTTGGGATGTAATGTTGAAATTGTACAGGGCATTGGTGAGGCCGAATCTGGAGTACGGTGTGCAGTTCTGGTCGCCAAATTATAGGAAGGATGTCGACAAAATGGAGAGGGTACAGAGGAGATTTACTAGAATGTTGCCTGGGTTTCAGCACTTAGGCTAGAGAGAGGTTGAACAGGTTGGGTCTTTATTCTTTGGAGCGTAGAAGGTTGAGGGGGGACTTGATAGAGGTTTTTAAAATTTTGAGAGGGACGGACAGAGTTGACGTGGGTAGGCTTTTCCCTTTGAGAGTGGGGAAGATTCCAACAAGGGGACATAGCTTCAGAATTGAGGGACAAAGGTTTAGGGGTAACATGAGGGGGAACTTCTTTACTCAGAGGGTTGTGGCTGTATGGAATGGGCTTCCGGTGGAAGTGGTGGAGGCTGGCTCGATTTTATTATTTAAGAGTAAATTGGATAGGTATATGGATAAGAGGGGATTAGAGGGTTATGGTCTGAGTGCAGGTAGATGAGACTAGGTCAGGGAGAAAGGTCGGTGTGGACTGGTAGGGCCGGGCAGGCCTGTTTCCATGCTGTAGTTGTATGTTATATGTTATATGTTATATGTGTCAAGTTAGGAAGAGGGGATGTTCAACGAGATCTGGGTGTCCTAGTGCATCAGTCACTGAAAGGAAGCATGCAGGTACAGCAGGCAGTGAAGAAAGCCAATGGAATGTTGGCATTCATAACAAGAGGAGTTGAGTATAGGAGCAAAGAGGTCCTTCTACAGTTGTACCGGGCCCTGGTGAGACCGCACCAGGAGTACTGTGTGCAGTTTTGGTCTCCAAATTTCAGGAAGGATATTCTTGCTATTGCTAAATCATGTATAATTTAAGTGTGAGAATTTAGATAAAAGAAATTGTACGCATCAGTTACATTTTGTATTTATTATAATGAACTGCACTTAAAGTAATCTCTTCAATGATTACAGAAATTATTGCTGACTTAAAATTAATGACCAATAATGCTGCAATTTAGCTTTGGAAATGCAATTTGTACTTTGATAAATACTATTTCCACCCCATCTTCTAACCCCAATCACTGGCCATAATTTGCTTTCATACTATCACTGCTCTTGGCCAACCTCTGATGTTCACATGAGTAGTTCCCATGGAAACTCTTCATCTGGCACAAGCTCTGAATTCCATTTGGCTTTGTCCACGCTTTGGCTGAGAATGAGAAATGAGTAATGTTGGAAGAAGTATATCTAAATATCATCATGTATACTCATTCCCAGTGTCTAATGTCCTTCAGGGAAGGAAATCTGCCAGCTTGGCTTACCACAAAGTCAAAATATGTGAATCAATGATAATGTCCTTGGATGACTTAAGAATTGGCAACATGCATTGCCTTTCTGACAATGCATGTACTCGTAGACCTAATTTAAAATGTAGTTAAAATTCTTCATTACATAATTTCTTAATCGGAGGAATTTAAAGAAAAGTATTAGAGGATACGTGTTGCCAACCACAGCGTTACAAGGTGCATGTTGAGTCCAATACGCACGTGCTTGTATGTTTAAGACTCAATAAAGCTAAAATGTAATTTAATAAACTCATTTTCTTGAAATAAAGAATGACCCAGTTTTAAAAGTATAACTAAGAACAGACCATAATATAATTATTTAACTTAAAATCTAGTGCCCTCCATGTTTGGGACAAAGACCCATTTATTTATTTGCCTCTGTACTCCACAATTTGAGATTTGCAATAGAAAAAAAATCACATGTGGTTAAAGTGCACATTGTCAGATTTTAATAAAGGCTATTTTTATACATTTTGGTTTCACCATGTAGAAATTACAGCAGTGTTTATACATAGTCCCCCCCATTTCAGGGCACCATGATGTTTTGGACACAGCGATGTCATGTAAATGAAAGTAGTCATGTATTTGGTTGCATATCCTTTGCATGTAATGACTGCTTGAAGTCTGTGATTCATGGACATCACCAGTTGCTGGGTGTCTTCTTTGGTGATGGTTTGCCAGGCCTGTATTGCAGCCATCTTTAGCTTATGTTTCTTTTGGGAGCTAGTCCCCTTCAGTTTTCTCTTCAGCATATAAAAGGCATGCTCAATTGGGTGATTGACTTGGCCACTCAATAATTGACCATTTTTTAGCTTTGAAAAACTCCTTTGTTTTGGCAGTATGTTTGGGATCATTGTCTTGCTGTGGAATGAACTGCCGGCCAATGACTTTAGGCATTTGCTTGAACTTAAGCAGATAGGATGTGTCTATACACTTCAGAATTCATTATGCTACTACCATCAACAGTTGTATCATCAATGAAGATAAGTGAGCCAGTACCTTCAGCAGCCATATGTGCCCAGGCCATAAGACCCCCACCACTGTTTCACAGATGAGGTGGTATGCTTTGTATCTTGGGCAGTTCCTTCTCTCCTCCATACTTTGCTCTTGCCATCACTCTGATATAAGTCAATCTTTGTCTCATCTGTCCACAAGACCTTTTTCCAGAACTGTGGTTGCTCTTTTAAGTAGTTCTTGGCAAACTGTAACCTGGCCATCCTATTTTGATTATGGAGGGCACTGTATATAGTTTGCATTTTAGAGGGTAAGGTTTTTATTATTTTATGCATTGGTATTTCATTGATGTCTTGACAAAAGGATTGTCAATATTTAACTGCAAAGATTTAGAACTCCCTTGTTCAGTAACCAAATATATTTGTTTTAATTCAATGACAAAACACATCTAGGTAATCCACTTTCCAATAATGTTGCATGGTAAGGTTACAAACTGAGTAAGGTTCAAAGCAACCACCTGAAATTCAAAATATCACCCTCTGTTTAGACTTCAATATATTTTCAGCAGAGTCTTTGTTCAGTGGCTCAATTTATTTTACAAATTAAAGAATTTGTACCTCACGGCTCACGGAAATAATGTCTTGCTCTGCAATCTCCTTTCAGCTAGTTCATGTGAATCAGCTGGTCATTCTTCTTGCAGTCTCTCAAGCATTCCCACTTGCCTTATCTCCTGGCATTTTGCAGTTCTTCATTGCAGTATTCCATTTACTCTGATTGTCTATATAGACTGTCTATATTGTCTGTTGCTGTAGAGGTGATACTTCCTCATTCATTTTACTTCCTGTAATGGCAGTTTCTATACCATCTCGAAATCCCACTTCGATAGCCATTACTTCTCGGGGATGAAATGTAGTTATAGCTTACGCACACGTCGCACCCTGATATGACAAAACGAATCTTCCAAACTTCTTTTCTTCATTAATTGGTTTTATTAAAGTAGCACAAATCATAGGGTAACTCATCAGTTTCCGTACTTTATCAACTGTTTCTTCTTCAAACAATATCTAGAATTCTTGCAGTTATTACCGTATGGTTCTTACAAATATAGATGAAACAAGCATATGGTACGAGCGCGTGTGGTACGAGCGCGTGTGTGGTAAAGAACTGTATGCTCACCATCCTCCGAGTCTCAACTGACCCACAACCTTTGTCGACACACTAGCCTCCTCCCAGCTAGACACTCCCAATTACGCATTACGTCACCCACAAGCAGGCAAAAAATACATAAACTAGAAATATTAAAACACAGCCATAACACAATGACAATAACTGAATTAAGCATAAATGGCTTCCCTTGAGACCCGATCCATTGGCGACAACCCACCCTTCTGTGTCCATATTATCATTGTAAAGAATACGGAGCTACTGAAGACTGAACATTATTTAAATCACAACACAATAACAAATAAACTTACTTTGAATTGGGGTTTATTAAATTAGTTGCAGTTCACTATGAAAAAATAAATTGGCTTGTCAAGTTTATTTTAATTTACTTATTCTGTATTAAACTAACCTAAGTACTGTCAATAAATATTACAATCTTTACATAGTCTCTTAATGTTTAATTTGTTCTTGCCTTTTACTTTAGTGTGCAATACTGTTATTGTTCCTGTGGCTATTCTGCTATAGTTCTGCATTCTCCCTCTTTTCATTCCCTCTAATCTCATTAGCCCCTCAGATATTTACAATTTCTCTGAATATCTGTTTTCTCTGCCTTTTATTGTCCTTGATCTCTATGGGTTCCTAAGTTCTTTATTTCGTAAGATTAAAACCAGTACTATCAATTGTATTTCCATCATAACAATCTATTTTGTAGGAAACTGAATTTATTTTCATTTAATAGAAAACAATCTTTTGGAGGCTTTGCAATGGAAAATAACATTACATTTAATCTATGCCATCAAACAGATAACATACCACACATCATTAGTGTTCATTCTTGAAGCACATTTACCTTTAAGACTGCTACTGTCCCCCTACAGGTTTCCATCCACAATGATTAACTGGAATAATAATAATAAATTTTATTTGTCATATGTAGGTTGGCACAGGGTCAACAGTACAATGAAATGTATTTGACAAGACAACGGGTCACCTCAGCAGTAATATTCCAAGGATAAATAAGATTGAAAAAAATGACGTTAGTAAGGTAAAAAGACAATATTAAAAATGGGTAAAAAGGACAATATTAAAAATCAACATATGATTTGAAATGTGTATGAGTTCAGAGGCCTGATGGTAGAAACTGTTCTTAAGTCTGGTGGTATGCGCAGCCATACTCCTGTATCGTCTGCCTGACGGTAACAAGGAGAACAGCCTGCGTGCTGGGTGGCTGTGGTCCGTGATGATGCTGCGTGCCTTCCACAGGCACCGCCGGTAGAAAATGTCCTGAATGGCCGGGAGACAGTTGCCAGTGATGTGCTGTGCCGTCTTCACCACTCTCTGTAGTGATTTGTGGCTGTGGGCAGAATAGTTCCCATACCAGACTGTAATGCAGCCCGTCAGCAGGCTCTCGATGGTGTATCTGTAGAAGTTTGAGGATGCTGACGTTCATGCCAAACTTCCTCAGTCTTCTCAGGAAAAAGAGCCGCTGGTGTGCCTTTGTTATTGTGTCCAACTGCAGTGTCCAGGAAAGGTCCTCAGTGATGTGCACACCGAGGAACTTAAAGCTGCTGAACCTTCCAACCTCAGCATCACCGATGTTGGATGGGGAGGTGTCCACTCCCCCGCTGTCTCCTGTAGTCCACGATCATTTCTTTAGTTTTGCTGATATTGAGAGAGACGTTATTTTCCTGGCACCAGCTGTTTAGTGCCTATTTTTGCTTTAACCCAATGCTTCTCCCAAAACACAAGCAAGCAACTTATAATTTCCTCTGATTAACTTGGCACCATTATCAGCTGTATGCAACAGTCAATCAATTCTTGATGCACGACACAAGTTTACAGTTAGCTGCTCTTCAGAATATACTTGGAAACCTCTGCCTCCAGACATTTTGAAATCAAAGTTGTGTGCGGTATATGAAAAACGATAGAAAAAGAAATTTACAAAAACTGACAACTATCCACGATAGATTTAATGCTAAAAGAGCAAAATTAGTTTAAAAGATGAAATGTGCAAAACACTCACTTTAGCTTTGGCAAAACAATATGGAACTAAGCATACAAAGGATGAAGCTCAGAGTTAGAATGTTTACATTGTGGCAGTGCAAGATTAACATATAATTTAGTATGCTGCAACAAGCAAATACATTCTACATAAAACAAATGTTAAATGAAAAGTTTACTTTATATTTGATCCAAAATTAATTATACTCGGAATATTAGAATTAAATCAAACATTTAGAACAACACAAAGAAACTTTATGGATTATAGTTTAATAACAGGAAAAAAATTAATTCTAAAATTTTGGAAAGGCCCTACGGCCCCCACAATCAAAATGTGGATTATAGAAATGACGGAGACCTTAAACGTGGAAAGAATCAGATTTTCCCTGTTGGATAAACAGGAATTATTCATTGGAATATGGTCTCCTTTTATTGATTACTTAAAGGGTCAGAATGGTTCAGCACAGGAACCTGACTAGCACTCGGACTAAAGAATGGATGAAATGCTATACTTTGAAATGTACGAATATATCTCGAATTAAGTTTTTGTTATTTTAATAAATTTCTCCACTCTTCTTTAACTAACTTTTTCCTTATCTTTATAATCTGTTTTTGTTTTTGTTTTTATTTTTCTTCTCTCTCTTTTCTTTCTTTACTTCATCTATTTCTTTAGTTCTATCTAGTTTAAAAAAAAAAAAGGGGCAAAAGGTATTGGAGACAATATAATAATAATTGACAATATTATCAATTTAAAAATGTATGACTGTAAAGATGTAAACAGGTTATGTACCTATCTCCAATAAAAAATTTATTTAAAAAAAAAAAAAAAAAAAGATGAAATGTGCAAAACACTCACTTTAGCTTTGGCAAAACAATATGGAACTAAGCATACAAAGGATGAAGCTCAGAGTTAGAATGTTTACATTGTGGCAGTGCAAGATTAACATATAATTTAGTATGCTGCAACAAGCAAATACATTCTACATAAAACAAATGTTAAATGAAAAGTTTACTTTATATTTGATCCAAAATTAATTATACTCGGAATATTAGAATTAAATCAAACATTTAGAACAACACAAAGAAACTTTATGGATTATAGTTTAATAACAGGAAAAAAATTAATTCTAAAATTTTGGAAAGGCCCTACGGCCCCCACAATCAAAATGTGGATTATAGAAATGACGGAGACCTTAAACGTGGAAAGAATCAGATTTTCCCTGTTGGATAAACAGGAATTATTCATTGGAATATGGTCTCCTTTTATTGATTACTTAAAGGGTCAGAATGGTTCAGCACAGGAACCTGACTAGCACTCGGACTAAAGAATGGATGAAATGCTATACTTTGAAATGTACGAATATATCTCGAATTAAGTTTTTGTTATTTTAATAAATTTCTCCACTCTTCTTTAACTAACTTTTTCCTTATCTTTATAATCTGTTTTTGTTTTTGTTTTTATTTTTCTTCTCTCTCTTTTCTTTCTTTACTTCATCTATTTCTTTAGTTCTATCTAGTTTAAAAAAAAAAAAGGGGCAAAAGGTATTGGAGACAATATAATAATAATTGACAATATTATCAATTTAAAAATGTATGACTGTAAAGATGTAAACAGGTTATGTACCTATCTCCAATAAAAAATTTATTTAAAAAAAAAAAAAAAAAAAAAAAAAAAAAAGATGAAATGTGCAAAACACTCACTTTAGCTTTGGCAAAACAATATGGAACTAAGCATACAAAGGATGAAGCTCAGAGTTAGAATGTTTACATTGTGGCAGTGCAAGATTAACATATAATTTAGTATGCTGCAACAAGCAAATACATTCTACATAAAACAAATGTTAAATGAAAAGTTTACTTTATATTTGATTTAATATATTTGTATCCTATGTATGGATTTACTCAAAATATCAAATTCCTGTTCCTTTATGCCTATGATTATGGTAGCCGATTCAGTTCATCCTAAAAAGAATTAGAAAGTCAAGGTGTTTTTGTTAGCTGAGAGGCTGGCTTTCCAATATAGATATCTTCAGAGTAAAGGAGTTAAAGTATGTGTATTATGCTATGTTGCAATGAAAAAATACCCATTTGATATGTTTTAAATTGGTTTCAAATAAAACATAGCTTCACTTCATTATTGCCAATCAGTAAAAACTCAAAATAATTAAAGCAATAAGAAAAAACTTTGTGCAGGAATGAACTGCAGATGCTGGTTTAAACTGAAGATAGATAAAAAGCTGGAGTAACTCAGCGAGTCAGAGCATCTCTGGAGAAAAGGAATGGGTGATGTTTTGGGTCGAGACCCTTCTTCAGACTTTATAATGCATAATAGTGTTATCTTAAAATAAATGCAGAGTTAACTACACTATTATAACATGTTAAAAGTCAACTATATGCACTTTCCATCCCACAGCATGAACTATCAAAATAAGCTGCCAATAAATAATTAAAGTACACTCAACAGACCACAAACACCTACAACCAAAAGGTTATATTTAATAAATACATATCTACCATACAAGGCATAACCAACCTCTCAAAGCAAAGAGTGGTGCTGATAGGAGCCAAGAGACATCATAGTAGAACAAGTAGGCAAAGCGTGTGATGATTGATTACAAAGCAGGAGTAGGGCACAACCTAGATCGAAGCAATAAAGCTTCACACAGCACTGATCAATTGATGAACTGGTTAAATACCATCATTAACATCAATTGATCAAAATTGTAAGTACCATTCTAGATGCAGAGAAAAGTAAAGTTATACTTGTTTTGGACTGCATGGGAACGCTGACAGTGCCAAAACCAGACCTGAAAAAGCAAACTTGACTCACTATACAAAATGAACGTTTGACAGATTCTCAGGCTTATATATTGACCAGTAGCAGTTATAGAGTGCTTGGCAGTTAGCCAATGCTGAGGTTAAAATAATGGATGACAATCTCTATATACCTCCTTCTTCTCACACTGCAGTCCCCCACCCCATAATCTTTAATAATATATAAAGGGCAGATATATCTAGAGTGTATCACTTAGATTCCATTGATCCCTCATCACACCCCGGCACCAGCATAAATTACAGCTCTACACCAGCATAAATTAATAGCCATGGTTAACATAAACTAATATCTATGCAATCCTGTCTGGATGCAGAAGGTGGCAGATTTCACATGTGGACATTTCTTCTGAAGTTCAGAATGCTCATGCACTTGCAATTCAGTGTCAAACATAGAAAATAGGTGCAGGAGTAGGCCATTCGGCCCTTCGAGCCTGCACGGCCATTCAATATGATCATGGCTGATCATCCAGCTCAGTAACCTGTACCTGCCTTCTCTCCATACCCCCTGATCCCTTTAGCCACAAGGGCCACATCTAACTCCCTCTTAAATATAGCCAATGAACTGGCCTCAACTACCTTCTGTGGCAGAGAATTCCACAGACTCACCACTCTCTGTGTGAAGAAATGTTTTCTCATCTCGGTCTCGGTCAAAGTTCAGATAGGAGAATTACTTCCTGAACTCCCTGGCAGCCATGGATTCTGCTTTTCACATTTCTCCTCTTTCAGCTTGCTTTTCTTTGTATGATCCTTTCTCATCCTACTGGTTTTGGTGTATTCCAAAAAGAGCTACTAATGCTTCTAAAAAAAACAAATGCTGGAGTAAGTCTTTGAGTCAGCCAGCATCTCTGTAGAACATACTCTTCTTTCCTTATCTCACAGCCTTTTGTCATTTTCCCATCTCTGGCCTTAATGCACCCATTTGCCAATCAAATTCTCCTCATCTGCATCCACCCATCAATTGCCGAGCCTCTCCCCATCCCAACCTCTCACCCAGCTTTCCACCCCAAAACTACAATCAGTTGGAAGCAGGGTCCTGACCTGAAACACCGTCTATCCATGTTCTCCAGAGATACTACCTGACCCGCTGAGTTACTCCAGCACTGTGTCTTTTTATGTAAATCAGCATCTACAGTTCCTTGCATCTACTAAGGCTCCTACCTGGGAACTTCCGCTGTGTGCTGAAGTCTTGTAACCAGGATCAAGTTGTACCAGGCAGAAAAAGATCTCCAGCAATCATCCAACCACCAATCATAGCAATAGCCAGTAGAAATCAACGGAACCTGACATGCAAGTGATTGATGAATCCACTAATAATGAAGAACAGCTGGAGTAGGGCAGGGACATGGAAATGTGGAAAAAAGAGTAATCTATCCTGAAGCCACATTAAGAGAAGATGAAAGCTGGATTGTTGCATTCCAAGCTGGCTCCATTGGTGTAAATTAACATTTGATTGACTCTTGTAATAGTCGATCATGTGTACATTTGGCAGATATTAGCAGTGCTCATGCTAACATACTCCTCAAAATGGCTTCTGGTAAGCATGTACCACAAACATGTGGATGTGCACACTGAATGTCTGTCTGGGAAAAAAATGTCATCTGCAGCACATAAAGTACAATATGGATCCAACGTTTGCAGTACGTATTAAACAGATATAAAAGTCATAATGTAATAATTGACAAAGGAGCAAATAAATGTTCTGAGTAAATTACAGCTGCATGATTCATGAATAAAAACCACCTTGCGTACAATCATTGCATATAGCATTTTTGTTTTCATTGTTCCTTTCACACAAGTAGGCTATACTGTAGGGATGCCAGCATTTCAATACTCTATATTATGCCAGTCAATGGTGGGATGCAGCCTTGATTGCATATGTATCAGAGGAGGATGTTTTGGTTCCTGATCTTGTTGTTATTTTTTGAGTGCCTGCTAAAATTTATCATAATTCTGCAATCTGTTGGTTAAATTGCAAACACTGGCTATTTTATTGCAATCACAGACTATTTTATCTGTTGGTTAAATTGCAAACACTGACACTATTTTATTACTTCTTAGGCATTCCTTCTGGGATTGGAATGTCTCCTTTCCACTCCACACGGTGTTGTTGAGGCCAATATGTAGACTCTGAGAAATGTAGGTAGATGATGCTTGATAGGGCTGAGGAGTGGGTATTAAGGCAGTGAGAAGTTTTGCTGTTATTTGATTGATATATATCTTTTACATTATTTTGGTTCTTTATGAAATACCAGAGGACACGTGTCAAGGTCATTGTTTCAGTTGATTTCTTCCTAGTGTTCTTTCCTGTAAGTGCTGACTGTCTCCTTGATAAACTTTCCAGTTCTTAGGCTCGAGTGGGCTGGAATATTTAACACTGTGGCTGTGCAATGTCTTAATGCACTACACGATATTTAGATGAGTACGTGGATAATAAAGATATAGAGTGATATGGGCAAAATGTAAGAAAATGGGACTAGCTCAGGTACACATCTTGGTCACCAGGGACGATTGGGCCGAAGAACCGGCTTCTGTAGTGTATAACTTTATGACTCCGATGCAGGACCTGTTGCAGGGTCTCAACCTGAAATGCCGACATACACTTTTTACCTCTGTAAATGCGGCTTGACCTACCAAGTCCTTCCAGTGCTGTGCTTTTGTTCTAGATTCCAGCATCTGAAGTCTTTTTTGTATCTGTGCATGTCATGGTTGCTAGATCGCCAGTATTCTCCACCCATCATTTTTAGGTCACAGTTTTTTTTTGTTGGATGCTGGTCTTTAGATGTCTGTAGAATTATTGTTCCCCTGGGTTGTTATGATTTCCCAAACAAGGATGTCTTCAGTTTGTGGTTAAATAGCTCTGGGATCTCCTAGACATTCCTGTCAAACCAGTCTTGACATGTGGTTAGAGAAGCCAAAATTCTCGTCACAGTGTAAATTATGGCAAAATTCAGGGCAGTCCAGACACTGAAGTATTGGTTTCAAATCTTAAGGTTATCTGTGAAGCATTAATTTTATAGGATTATTAAGATCACCAATATTAATTTTCCTGTCCTGAAATCAGTTTGATGGAAATAATAGCATGAATTTGATAGTGGTCTGTCAGTCCAATAGTCACCACCTGTCAATGTGTGGGTTATGCAGACATCCTCACAATCTCTCACTTGGAAAATGACATGTCCATAAACATAAAACGAGGAGACCAACACTGCCAAACATACTACAGACATGATCTCACAAATGCTCTATATAATTGAAGTGCACAATTCTATTTTTTGTATTAAATTCATTGAGCAACAGGCAGTAATGGTCTATTAGCTTTCCTACGGTGCTGTAGTTGCAACCCAGCCTTTGGCGAAACAT